>NC_134574.1:154192033-154551533 GCF_050947875.1 Dermacentor variabilis
GGTGCTGGAGACAACACTGAAAGCGAGTCAACATGGTAGAGGATGACGCTCTGTGCGATTGTCTGGCATATGTGAATCTCCCTTAATATTGTAAATATGACTGTATTCTGAGCAAACGCAGGTAATAAAGGAAATAAATAAATAAATAAATAAATAAATAAATAAATAAATAAATAAATAATAATAATAATAATAATAATAATAATAATAATAAAAAGATCGTAGCCTAGTGGTTAGAGCACCGGGCTACTGTGCTCCAAGTCAGAGGTTCGATCGGTCTCACATTATTTTCTTTTTGTCAAAGCGAGCACCCCCCCCCCCACCCCCACCCCCCATACAGGAAACTACCTATACCTACCTACCTGCCGACCGCAAAGTGCCAAGAACGAGGCAAAGAATGCTTGAAGTAGTAAAGGCAAGGCGCAGAAGACCAGGACTTAGGGAGAAGAACACAAACGACAGGACCGGCACCCGACAGGACCGTTGTGTTCTTCTCCCTAAGTCCTATAGTCTTCTGCGCCTTGCCTTTACTACTTCAAGCATGAACCAACTAGCCCAAGCAAGAATTTTACTAGAGCAAAGAATGCTTCGTATTAAAAGTTATTGCTCGGCTCAAAGCGTATATGCACAAGCTGGCTGCAAGCATCACGAGACCAAAAAAAAGCAAATAAAGAAAATTATTCTTTCGTCATTGCTGAAGGAACGCAGCTCGTCGTACAATCCGGCCGTTATCGCAATACACTACACTTTTAAGTGAAGTGGCGCCTCCTTGGGTAACCAGTTTTCAATTTTAAGTTCATTGTTCGCTCTCTATAGAATCCTTTCGAATACAAATCACATGCAGACAACGGTACCAAATTGAGAGACTGCACCGACACTCCTTGGTTATTAGTTTCAAAATACATCGAAACTTCTAACCAAGTTATTAGCCAACCTGCAAGTACATCGCTCATTGTGCACTCAATTTTGTTTTGGAGATAGTTTCTTTTTTTCCACATGGTACCCCTCAAATGACGCGCTGTAACGAATACATCTTACGCTTAATTATGAGCACGAGCCGCAGCGACCGCACTTCCATAAGGCGAACCGAAAAAAAAGAAAGTGTCATTCGGATTTATGATCACGGGTGTGACCACCGGTGAATCCGCAGTCTCCCACTACGGCGTGTCTCATAATCAGATCCCGGTTCAGGAACTTAAAATTTTAGAAACGGAACATGCGACGGGGGTTGTGAAGATCACGTTGCTACTCGGCACAGCAGTTACGTGCCCGTAAGGACGCGACAATCACCGACGTTCGCAAGCTTCACGCGATACAATACCTCACGACGAGCGAGAAAGTCGTTGCAGGAGACAGCGAAGAGAGCGGACGAAAACCAAAATAGAAAAAAATGTAAATCTTGAAGAGAAGGAATTTCAGGCGGAAATAAAGAGGGCTTCACCGAGAGAAACACCGCCATCTGCGGAATGAGTTAAAGTGTGCGCGAAGTACGATCGGGCACGAAACAACTATACAGGTTCCATATCAGGCAGGACGAAGAAAAAATAAAACGAAAAAAAAGAGAGAGGAGAGAGTTGGGCGAAGAGACTCCCAAGCACAGCGAACGTACCAAAGAGCGCCCAAATCGTCCATACACGTCTTTTTATGTTCTAACCGGGGGGAAGAAGCCGATGTGCGATAAGCAAGGCCAGAGCGAGCGGAACGGGGAGACCTGTTCCGTTGGTTGTATCGCCGGCGACTGTCGCCGAGGAGGCGGCAGCTCCGAACAAGCACCGGTAGAGAGAAGCCTCGAGCATGAGACGGGGAACGAGCACAAAGCACGCGAGATATTGCGAATATGCACCGAGCCTGCCGGACTTGTTCTAAAGAGACCCCCCCCCCACACACACTTTTTTTTTTAAGCGCAGTCACCTTGCGAATGCTCCCTCCAATTTATACACGATAATGCGATGAAAGAACGAGGGTGCCCCCTTCCTCAATACCGAAAGAGAGAGAGAATAAAATAAAGACGCGGCCGCGCCTGTGCGACGCCTTCCGTGTTTCTGCTAAACACGGGAAGGAAAAGCAAGATATTGTTATCTTATGTATTCTTAGTGTATAATGCCTTTTTTTTTTCTTTTTTCCCTCCTTTGATTGTTCAAAACTTAAGTCGTGCTTTGTAATAACTAAAAGCCTTTCCTAATGACATCCGACGCTTGGTCAATGCAGGGGTATATGCGCCATCGCTAAAGGACCTTAAGCCAAAACTTACACACGGGTTGCTGCGGATAGATTGAGAGTACTTCGGCTAGCTACTTCATTTATCGTATGTTCTATACCGCAAGGAATGGACAAGTGAGTAATAATATAGATAATAAATGAGTCGTGAGACAAAAAGTGACAACGAAACTAACAAAAATAACAATGCCAAGACAGAGACAACACTCGATTTCTGTCCGTGCCGATGACGGAACGATATATGCACTTTGTATACGTCATCCATCGATGCAACAGTGGGCGTGAACACGGGCCGAGCTGGTAATGCGGCACACCTGTATCGCCCGTTTGTTCGCCAATATACGTCCTGTCTGCAACGCGCTTTTGCCAGTTTTACATTGACGCGCGAAGTCCTCCGCGTACTAAACTGATAGAAGGCCCACTCCTTTACTAATCCGAGGTGCTAAAAGCGAGAGTGGTCTATACAGAGCTAGTAGCAAAGTGCTTTTTTAAGCAGTTTGGCTGCAGCAGTATACTCTAGCGATTTGGTCTCAAGGCTATATCCTCCGAGTGTCGAGAAGTAGCAGCGGAAATATGAATAATGCGGCGAATGCGAAGACGAAGCGAGAAGGTTGTGCATACGAAACGAGAGAGAGAGAGAGAGAGAGAGAGAGAGAGAGAGAGAGAGAGAGAGAGAGAGAGAGAGAGAGAGAGAGAGAGAGAGAGAGAGAGAGAGAGAGGGGGGGGGGGGCGCGAATGACATGGGCGCTCTTGTTGTTCATGATTCGTATAAAAAAGCAACCTTTCGAAGCAAAATCCGCACACCACTAACGAAGAAGCGCGACCCCGCGCGGGGACCATCACACAGCACCGAACTTACTTCTTCCAACCCGAGTCTCATCAGCTTCCTACGACCGTGAGGTCGGGAACCCGCAAAGCCAGGCGACCACGATGATATACCCGCTCTTTTTTTTTTTTTTTTTAAGCTAACAAAGCTCGAAACGAAAGAGCGCAGGAGAATACATCCAGGAAGCAAACTGCGACTGTTTCCGAGAACGCACGTTGAATGAAACGCAAACTCAAAACGAAATAACGCGGAGCGAACGAGAACGGGAGGACAATAGATGGAAGAGGGCGACTGAAATAAAAGCATAATAGGAAACGAACGAAGAGAAACGGACCCCTCCCCCCCCCCCCGCCCCCGGCGCGGCGGAGCGCATTTTCCCGAATCAAATGAACGTTTCATGGCAGAATTAAGCGACTGAAAGCGACCGTAAGACAGGACCACCTGCCAACGGCACACGCCAGTCTCTTTCCGCGCGTCGCGTGCGGGCACCGCCAGCAAGTTTGGGAGAGAGAAGTTTGGGATTAAAGAACGACGCGAGATGTGGAGAGAGAGAAAGAGAGAGGAATGAAAGACGAGCCAGCGCCGCGGCTTTAGTGAGGCCGCAGGCCGGAGAGAGAAAAAAAAAAGAGAGAGAAGAAAAAAGAGAAAGGCACGATTCGTGTGTGTGTGCGGAGGGGAGGAGGGATTGAGGCCTCCGAGCCAACAGGGCAGCCCGTGATCGGTCGCCACAGCACCGGCATCGGCCGGCCGTGCCCGACATCGTGTACTTCATTCCGACGCATTAAAAACACGCGTCTCCGAACGAGGGGAAAAACGTCAAGAGAGAGAGAGAGAGAAAGAGAGAGAAAGAGTACGTGCGCGGATTGGGGGAGGGAGGGAAGGGGCGCCCAAGACGACCCCCCGCAGGCGGTGCGAATCCTTGACGTCGGTGGACAACGTAATAAGGCGGGCCATATTTAATGCATACAAAGGGGCGCGGGACCGCGGGGCAGGCGGGAGAAGAAAGAAATAAGGGCGTTCTTTTTTTTTATTATTTTCTTCGTTCGAGCAAGCTCCGACGACGGTGTAACATACTTCCTGTTCTCCGAATCGCGTTGTTTGTGCACGGGCGTACGCCTCCATCCCGTCCGTGCGCTTTCTGGTCGCAGCATAGCCGGAAGGAATTCCCGTGGCCTTCCGCGCGTATACACGCCTTCCGCACGCGTGCGGACAAGCAGAGAACCGCACATGTCGCGCACAGATGCACAACATTCAGTTTACGCCCGGGTCCGCACGAGAACTGTAAACCGAAACTTGTGCATCAGTGTGCGACATGTGTGGTTTCATGCTCACCCGCACGCGTGCGGAAGGCCGTGCGGAAGCCAGTGGTGAAGGCCGTGGGGGAAGCCATGAACGTGAGTAGCCCCTGCAAGCTTTGGCGGACGTATGCCAGATGTATGCGGGCCGTTGCGTTTGCGGTCGCAACTGTAGAACGTCATTGATCCGGTGCCCTAGCTCGCGGTCATGGAGGAAGGAAAGGAACTATGACGCAGCATTAAGTCACGCAGCCAGCCTTGGAACTCTCCGAAGGGAAACCATTCCCTTCGCAGTGTCGGCCGAACACGTGATCTCCGAAACAGCGCATGGGCCGACAGTGTTTGGCACACGGTAGTTTAATCTACACGCACTTGTTCACTTGTACTGCAACAGCGTGCCCTGCATGCAGCACATTTGTCCGCCTGCAGAGCGGGCGCGCTAAAACTTACCGCGCGCTCTCACGTGACAATCACGGGTTGGGCCGACTCGTTTGGGCTTCACCGTGTTGCGCGCTGCTCCCTCCGCAATTTTTTTCTCCCTCCCCCATGCTTCCCCATAACACCTTGGAGCTTTGTAATTACGAGGAGTCGCTTGTAGATAACGCAGATAAGAACAGTCCTACACGATCTTGAATTCTTTCTTTCAATGCAGTCTGCAGCATCCAGGAATGAAATTAAGCAACTTCGATAAACACTTACTGACTTATTTACTACTTACTTACTACGTGATCGTAGTTCGCGAGTGCAAAGGCTTTCAATGGCGTCGGTTTCACACCCCACGTTATGGCGCATGCATCGTGCTCGTGTCGTACAAGGTATGCGGCATTTAACAATATACATGGACGTCGGCGGCTCATATACTCGTGGACCTCCAGGAGCGACCGGAGCAAGCCAATGAAGGCACACCGCGCTTCCCAGAGCGGATGGAAACCGACGAAGGAATTCCGGGAACAAGGCAGGCCGCTCCTAATCAACCATAGACGGGGAAAGTGGGGTGGGGGAGTCGGTGCAAACGAAACAGTATATCGCTCTATTATAATTCTGCCGACTGTCGTGCACCTTCGACGCTCTTTCTTTTTTCTTCTTGTTTTCATTCTTCCCGTCGCTCCCTCGTTTCTCCGCAGCGCGCTATCCTATTCCTCTCATTTGAGGAAGCGGCCCCGGAAGTCCTCGCTACACAACGCACCTTCTTTTTTCATATACAAGAGCCCGCTGAGAGGGACTAAAGAAAACGAGAGAGTTTCAGTCGAAGTGCGCGTATCCGCTCTTCAAGTGGCTCGGCGAAAAAGCAAATGAGCACGCGAAAGAAAGACAGAAAGAAAGAAGAAGAAGAAGGAAGAAAGCGGAAGAGCCTTCTCTCGAGTACGACCGAATGAGAACGCGCTGCTATACACCGCCACGAAGAGAGCTATCGGCGCGGCTGTACTCAAGTTGGTGTTTCGTCTCACGTCTTCATTTGGTCGACTCGGTATGCGTATAGAACTCGGTATGGATACGTGTCGAACCGAAGAACCTACTCGACGAAGCTGCAGCTGCGAAGAGAGCAAAGCATGAAACGCCAACTCTTTTTCTTTTTTCATTTCTTGCTCTTTGCCGTTTCTCGTCTTCCTTGCATACACATCCTTCTCCGCCCCCCCCCCCCGCCCCCCCTCTCGTCGTTTTCTTCGCCGGAGTTCTTTGAAGCTGCCTGCGACGAGAATTACCGTATTCACTCGAATGTAGGCCGACCTCCGTTCTAAGAGAGAGAGAGAGGCAGTACTTAGCGCCACTAACTGTTTAAGTATGCGTTACTTAGATTGTAATGATTGTGACGTCTCGCGCACGTTACGGGAGACCTCGCACACACTCATTCATCTAACTTGCGCTTTCGCGCATACTGCGACGCAGTCACGTGCGCTCAACACACCTCGGCGTTTTCCGTTAGACGCCTCCAACGTGGGTGAAGTGCGCCTACAATGCTACAAAGAAATCCGTCACAGAAGATGGGATTGAAACTCTACGAATTCCAGCACAGCAACCCAGCGCTGTAACCATGAGAGCCACGATCTCTCTCTCTCTTTTTTTTTCTTCCTTCTTTATTGCCGGTTTTGACTACACGAAACGTTTAATCAATGCACTCAGTTTTGTAGGGCCGCGATCGCACGCATGCTTCTTCGTGCCAGTTAGGCAGCCCTTTGAAACGCCTGGCGCACGCGTCCCCCCGTGCCACTTTCTCGCGTTATTCCTTCGTGACAGCTGGCGCTTAGAGAAGCTGCGCTAAAAATGCACAGCCTTCGTGATCGGCCCGTATTTTCTGTTAGATACCTTCAAAGTGGGGTCAAGTCCGCCTATTTTATGCTATCGCATTAAAGAAACGCCTACGACTGCGAAAAAGAACGCGAAACGTCGACGAGACGTCCAACTTTCGGAATGCTCGCATTACCAGACCGGCCGGAATTCCGTCCCTCGTCACCGCGACCCGGTTCATACGCATTAGCGAAGCACACATATCGAAGGCATATACGTGGGAGACTGCATGGTCTCTGAACTTGTTCCGATCGACGCCCCGAACGTTCGCATGTCTGATTCTGCCTTCGTTTGAGGATTCAAAAGTGCTTCGACTGAGGCTAGGTGGTATGGCATGATTAAAGGCGAAGTGACGCGTCGCAGGGGTGAAAACACGGACACTGACGACGAAAAGAAAACAGAAAAATAAAAAAACCACAGAGAGGAACACGGACTTGCTCAAGGTCGGTGTTTCTTGTTTTTGTCGTCAGTGTAAGCGTCACTTTTGTCGTCAATGTATTCCCACTTCTCTTCGTGTCCTGATAAAATTAGCATCTTTGTCTCTGTATAACTCGTGGTATCAACCTTTCTGCATGCTGTCAGCAGCGTCTGGCGGTTGCGGCCAAACCGCACGCTCCTCGAATTTCAGCCGACTCCCGACTTTCGCACACTTTCTTCTATAGGAAAAGTATCGGCCTGTACATTCGAGAAAATGCGGCATAAGACAGGGGGAGGGGAATGCGGGGGAGAAGCTATATATATATATTTTTTTCTGACAGAATACAAAGTGACTACGAAGCTCCAATAACACCGCCGAAAGAGAGAGGCCATCGCGAAACGTTCAAATTGTTGCCGGGGCGAACGGCAAAATTGACGTTGTTTAGCGGCAACAGTTTCGACTTCAAACGCGTGGCAAAAAGATGCCGTTTCCGACGGTCCATTTTGCGGCGTCTCCTTTTTTCTTTTTTTTTCTTCTCCGAACTCGAAAATATACGCAGGGTAAGTGCGGACGAAACGAGAGGGAAACTGCATTGTACAATTGTACAGGAGCTCAGGTGGCCGTGGGAAACGAGTGACGCAATAAACTTTACCGACGGAAGATAACGGACATAGGCTGAAGAAAAAAGAAAGTACTACCGCTTCGAACGCGAGTGGTATCTTTTCTGAAGTGCGCAATTGACGAAAGAAAAGACTAACCTTGTTTACACTTTTAGGCTGTGCGGTCGTTTTGAAGAGCACAGTACTTCAAGAAACGCCACAGTACATAAGGCGAATTTCGCGGCAACGTTGCACCGAAGCGCTTCAAGAAATTGCACGCACTCACGCACGAACGTGCGCGTATACACAAAGCTTGACAAAGCCGATGACAGACGCGTTACTGTCTCCACGTTCGGCCACCTCTGGTTCTAGAATAACCGGAACGATTTCCATCAAAGCACATGCAGAACATCAAGCGGCGCGCACGCTTCACAAAAACCTAACCCTTCCCGACACATATATCTAAGACCGCGGTGCCCACACCTCAGGAAATTAAAGCGCACTGCGGAGTTCGGAGTGCCTGGCCTCACACATGCGTTTTCGCGCATACCGCATTAAGTGATGGGGAGAACTCGCTGGAATTCATGAATCGCAACATATGCTTGGTTGTGACTTGTGGATTTGTGGCGGGGCAATCTCAATCCTTCCTGCTTTTATACCGCATTTCATTTATATTAGCCTTTCAAGTCCTTCATCGCTCCCGCATGCAAGAAACGCTTTTCAGCTAAGAGATTACATTCGGGAAGGTGCTCAGGGATCGATCGGTGCGTGGAGAAAGCGGGTGAAACCGTCAATACGGGGTGAGTACAGGAACCTAGCTCACATTTTTAATGCGATTAATTAGCATTCTTAGGATATACTCCACACATTGCCCGGTGTCAGTGTGCATATCTATCTCTCTGTGTGTCTCTAATCGTTTTTCCACTCTGCCCGGGTCACTGCGTAGTCGATGGTTCAATGGGCAGAACGCATCGGGCTGCTATACGCTAAGTGAATCTGGCTCGAAACCAACCGTCCGAATCCAACTGGAGTCGATTGCGTAGTGACACAGCTAGGATATGTGCCACTCTTCACCGAACCTCTTTGAGGCCAACTTAGGTGATCGATCGACTGTGTATGTATGTGCCATTGTGTATGTTCCGCTCCCTTCCTGTGAGAAAAACGATCGAAATATAACGGGAAGTACTCGAACCCATTATTTTACTCGTCGTCTATACAGTTCTGCGGCAGCGCCGACCACCCACCGCTGAGCGCTAAATGAGGACGCGGTTATGCATCCACGGGAACACGCGCGTCAAGACTGAACATATAAGTTAGCTAACTCGCTTACATCAGAGTGCCCGGCCACTGCAACAGAAACCCCATCGGCTCCACGGAAAGCGGGTCAACGAGGCTTCACTTCCCACGACTGGGGACTGGCCTGCGGATTGGCTACGTATAGTTGACGTCGGTTATCGTGACCCCGGCCGCGTCCGGCATATAAAACGCACGCGCGCGACGTCTCTTCCCGACAAGCCGTTCTCAGGTGGGAACTAAAAGAGCCCTGGGAATCGGAGTACAGCTATTACGTTACACCTCGCTCAGTCCGTATAACGCAGCGCGGCTCTATACATTGAGACGGAGGACTCCTCGTGGAAACCCGTCGCAGTTCAACTCGAGCGCTCCCCGTGCCGCTCGTTCGAATTCGCCACCGCGCAAGAGGCTCGCAACTTTACTCGCAGGCGGCGGCGGCGTGAGCGAGGACACCACGTGGTGCAACAAGCTCCAGCGTATAAACCCCGGGGTAAAAAAAAAGGGGGGGGGGGGGGTTGCTGAAGCGCGCGAGGCCTCGGAGGTGCGCAGGCCATTAGACGTTATACCAGTAACGCCACTTTGACCCGACAGAGACGTAATCAGTACGAATTACGGCGCCGTTTCACGGCCTCTCTCTTTTTTATGGCCGCCGCCGCCCGCCTCCTCTGGTGGCGGCCCGTTTAAACACAGCCAGCGGCGAGCCGTCCGTAAATCTCCGGTTCACGCGGTTGCGCAGACAACGACGCCGACAGAGCGCGAAACTCTCTCCCCCCCCTTCCTCCCCCCATCACCACCGACGAAGAGGCTCACGTGCGAGCGAGCGCGCCTGGGTGCCGACACGAAACGGCATGGCCGTAACGGGTAACATCGCGAGCTTCTGTGCACGGGTCTCTTCGTTTCTGTTTGTTTCGTTCCCCAGTTCCCGACTCATAGCCGCATCAAAACAGCCCGGAACGATTCACTTTAGGGCAATTTCGGCACCTTGATGAGAGGCGTGCTATGTGCTGTCCGTGCGTGTGCGTGTGTCGAGAGAAACGGCGGCGAAATATGAAGAAAAAGAAAATGAGGTTGGCAATTCGAGCGATACAGCTGCCGGTTTCGGGCCCAGCGGTACTAGGCGGTCTTCCGCCAAGTTATATAGGTAACACAATTACAATCAACTCGCTCCCACCCGACTGCTTAAAGCGGTAGAAGTTTGGGCCAGCAGTTGGTAACATACTATAGTCGGTTAAAAACAATATAGCGCGCGAGACACATCGGGGATTGAATAAGATAGGTCAGGACACGTAGCGCACGTTTATCCCATTCTGCTCTCTTTTAGTGCCGTGTGTTTCGCGATAGCCCAACTATAGTTATTAAAGCTTGACCGAAATTAATCGTTAACGATGTTTCCCAACCAACAAGCTCGATTTCGAGTGGATCGGGGACTGTAGAAATGGGGCAGCAGTTCCGTTTAAATGGGCCACGGTGGTTATTATACTGCATACATCCGCGTACATCCACTGGCGACACGATCCGCGGTCGCCTCCGTGTAAACGTCACTCGCGGCCGCCGGCGATCGAATGCAGCGGCAGAAGCGGCAGAAGCGACTTATGTCCCCTCCACGCGAGGGCGGGCGAATATCCGGTTTGACAAGGTATATACGCAAGCACGAGCCGTACGTGACACGCGATCGTGACGACGGGCTTTCGGACATCGCAACTAAGCCTGTCTATATACGTAGTAAAGTCCCCATGCATGCGATGGCTGTCGCTTCGCTGTTAGCCGCGACCAGCAAGTGTCACGAACGCGAGTAAAGACAAGCGTCTCGCGCGGCCCCCACGAAGAGGAAGTATCTGCCTCCTGCTGTAACTCGGTGTAGTTGACCTACGTCGAGCTTTTTTTTTTCACTGTCCAACCGGTTCACGGCCATGAGCAAAGCAATGAATGCGCTCCAACTTACTTCAAACACATTGGCATAGTTGACGAATACTGACCACACGTGCGTCACCCTGTGCGTACATACCTTTCGCGCGTACCGCGAGAAACGTATACTTGCGCATACACCTCCGAAATCTCTCGCATACCGATCCAATCGGTCACCGAGTCTATGAAGACCATCACAGTAACCATACATTCTTAATTATAGTACATAGGTTTACAGTTCCCGTCAGTTCTGTCTATAGAGATGGCGCGCTATGCGGTGGAGCGAAAAAAAAAAAAAAACATGTGTTTGAAGGCATATAAGGGGTGCGAGGGATAGTACGTGCTGAGGGCTCAACGAAAAGCTACGCGACTTTTTAGCCACACACACACACACAGAGAGAGAGAGAGAGAGAGAGAGAGAGAGAGAGAGAGAGAGAGAGAGAGAGAGAGAGAGAGAGAGAGAGAGATCGAGAGAGAGAGAAAACAAGGCGCAAGACAGGTTTTTAAGACCTACAGTGTTCGGTCGCCAGAGGTCTGACGACCGAACACCGTATAGTTTTATAAAGGTATCTTGCACCGTGTTTCGTTATATATATATATAACATATATAACATATAACATATAACATATATATATATATATATATATATATATACCCGGGACACCTCGTATACTTTGAACGCAGCGAATTGCGAGAGATTTTTTTTTTATTTTAACGCTCTAGACAGCCGCGACGATGGTCGTACACCTCAATGACGGTGTAGGAGGAAAGAATGAAAACGTGGTAGAAGGAGATAAATGTGACAAGAGCATAGTTCGAGATCAGCGCACACCCAGCTCGATACACTGCTGGGGTAAAAGCTCGAGGAGAGCGAACCCATGTTCGCCCAGCACCGGCTATCATTGTGGGCTGGTCCGTGCGGATGCGGATACACACTCGGGGCGAAGCTCCGCAGATGAAGACGAAGCTGCGAGGCCACTTGACAGCAACGGCGAGACGAGAACGGCCATAGAGGGAGTTCGATCTCCGAAACCAGCGCTGCCACCCCCCCCCCCCCGTTTTTCCCTCTCTCGCCCATCTCGCGGCCAACTTCCCGCCGGCCTTTCAAAAGTGAAGCAGAGATCGCCTGCTAGGAGATAGACTAGGCAGAATCGGCGCGAGAAAGGAAAAGCGCGCGCTTCGAGGTGACGTGCCAGCGCAGGCATATCGAAAGACAAGAGCCGGCGCGAAGAAATGAACGGGGGACGGAAGGGGGGAGCGGCGCGCTTATCAGACTCCTAATCCCCCAAAACCGCGCCGCGCGGCCTTTCATTAGCGAAACACGGTTGTCCCTGACGAGGAGCGAGTAGTCCTCGGCGCGCGCACAGTTCTTCCTGGGGAAGAGAAGGGTACACGGGAGAGAACGCCATCTCTCGTCTCATTTCTCAGGCCGCGCTACGCCGTCCCGACGTTTTTCTTTTCCCCACTTTTCGTCTATATACACACACTGTCTCAAACGAGCTGTCGTGTGGGAGATAAAAAGAAGGAGCGAGAAAAATCGGGAGCAGACAGAGAAGGCCGCGAAGCGAATCGAGATAGGAGTGACGAGAGAGCGAAAGCCGCCGAGATTGGAAAACGCAATAAAGCGGCTTTGCAGAGCGTCGAGCAGTGCCTGCTCGCCGGCGACCGCGAAGCCTGTGTGTCGCAGCCCATCCGGCCGCTAATGGGCTCCAAAGCGGCCGATTGAAGGAGGAGGAAGGAGGGAGGCGCGATCCCTCTTTTTCTCCGCTCGTCTTGCGCGCTCTATGTGACAGATCAGAGAGCGCCGACTCCGTGACAAGTCGAAAAACTTTACCCTTCGTTTGGCAGGAGGAGATGCCGGCTGTACATTCCGCACTAACGCCACCGCGTAATGACGTTCCGCGAAAAGGAGTGAAATGAGGAGGAGAAGGAGGGGGGGGGGGGGGTTAGCTCCAACCCGTCCGCTCGGCCAGGGAAACAAAGCGAGCACGTCGCTTTCGTTGTTTCACGCATTCGAAGGATCAGCAACGAACTTGCCCTTCTCGCATCTACATGAAGTGGCGGCGTTCGCCACTTCATCTATGTTCGGGGGACGTCCTCGCACGCGAGGTCGCAGGCCCACTCAACATGGCTAGGCGGACAAAGCATCGCCACAAACAGATGTTCTCCTTCTTTCCAGTCGACAATCCCGTTGAGAGCTTTCTGACGTGCCTCGATGAACACCGTACGTCATTTTAATGGGGCCGCTTGTACAACAAGGGTTAACCCGCGTGGTTGCTTAGTGGCTATGGGCGTTGCGCTCCTAAGCCAGGTGCCGATCGCGGAATCAAATCCCGGCCACGGCAGCCGCATTCTCATGAGGGCGAAAACACACACACACACACACACAGACACACACACACACACACACACACACAGACACACACACACACACACACACACACACACACACACACACACACACACACACACACACACACACACACACACACACACACACACACACACAGACGTGAGTGTATCGTGCATCGGGTGCACGTTAAGGAGCTCCAGGTAGCCAAAACGAATCAGGAGTCCCCCACTATACGGAGTGCCTCGTATTCAAATCGTGGTTTCTTGACACAAAAACTCGCAATTTTCTTTCTTTTTCTCCTTTTTTTTTTGTGGCTGTATAGAATGACGCGAAGCCAGTGCGCATTACGCTGAGACGCAGCAACCTTTTGCAAAGCGCGCGTCACTGAATTTATTATCAGTTAACTTATAAAAAGGCGAATCGCGCGCTGTCTGTTAGCATATATGGAAGCACAGCCGTACTCTCGACGCAACTCGTCGCCGCAATATCCGAGATCCGCGCTCATGTAAACCCAAGAGGCCGCGCGACGCGGCGTCACCGCTACGTGCCGCTGATGTGCTGAACAAGAAAGTCACGTGTCATCTCGTATTAATCACCGCCAGACAGCTGATGTACACTTTTATCTTGGATCTTTTTTTGTTTTTACTTATTCATCCCGAAGAGCGCCAACGAATAGAAGAGCTTGCACCGTCGTGACCGTTTGCCATTTTTACGCATTTAAACCAGCAGTTGAATCTGCTGCCACCTTATACGCTCTGTCCTGTCGCCTCACTTCTTTTTCTCCTGCCGGATTTTCGCACCATACACGTCCATCATGTCTGTTCACCGACTAGCCTAGCGAAGTATTCTGCCATTGAAAATTATACTAACTGCTTACGATACGTATTTACTGATCTTTTAACGCACACCTCTGAAACGCCTTCGGGCATGTATAACGGTACTCAAAATAAATAAATGACACATACACCAATGACACGCGCGACCGCGGAAACCGCACGCTCCAAACTGCAGCAATACATAACCACTAATGCAGGGACGCCGTCTGTCTCCGACCATCGTGCTGCCACACACACACACACGGGCCCGTTCACTTAGCAGAATGCCGTTTCACGCGATCACCGCCAGCAGGCTCCGGTAAATGTCACGGCCGGCGCGCGCTTCGAAGCACCCCCCTCCCCCCTTCCCCCCCGTCGAACACTCAAGACAAGGCGCTGGCTGGCATGGCTGGCTCAAAGCAGCATCCCATCGCCCCCCCCCCCCTCCACATCCATCCCTTCCCCTTCCCGTCGTTTTAAGGATGCTCCTACGGCAAGCGCGCTGCAGACCGGCGTTTTTTTTTACGGGCTGGAATCGGGCGCCGCGGTGAGACCAGGGCTGGTGCGCACGCGTAGCGAGCCAAGCCGAGCCGAGACAAAAGCCAGGCTACCCCCAGCACCACGCACGCCCTTGTCGGGCCACGGTATAAAGCACGTGGGGGCCGCGTGGGCGAGAGAAGGGCGCAAGGCCCGAATCGTGTCCGCAGAGAATACACATAACCTGCAGCCGCTTATCCCATTGCAAACGCGATGGCCCGGAGTGTTTGCCCCCCACCCCCTCTCCCCCCTCGCCGTGGCATCCGGCAGTGGACGAGCATTCGAGCGCTGGACGGCCCAAACACCATCGCCTGCTCCCAAGTGACACGGGCGTTTTCTTTTTTTCTTTCTTTTTTTCTTTCTTTTTTTTTTACGCTCCGCGCTCTGTAACAACGTAAATATTTATTCCGCGGACGGGTCTAGACAGCTATGCAGCGCGACGTGTAAGCGAAACACGGTATCATGGCCTGAGCGCACGTCATCTGTAGCGGGCCCCCGAGCACGTGCTCGGAGGCGTGTGCTGGAACTTGCATGTATACGCGTATGAGTCGAAGACCCGAGCATCTTTAGCTTCGCGAATGTTACGCGAAAGCGTATATAGTCAGAACTAAACACAGCGCGCGCTCTGGTTATACTCGAACGCCACGCTCTCGGCTGGGCTTGCCAAATATATAAGGAACAAGGAATCCGCGATGAAGCCTATACGAACGCAACTTGAAAAAAAAAAAAAAAAGAACTGAGCACTGCAGTCCAAACTTGGCATTGCAGTCTTTTCCTGTGCACTTGTAGATTTCAGTTAGCGCGTCTCAATTACGAAAAACTATTTTTGTTTTTTTCCTTCGGCGAGCCATTGGTGGTCCCATACGCTTTTGCTCAAGGGTGCACACAAGTGTTTTCGAGTTTGCGCGCGGCTTTTGCGAAGAACGCACAAAAGGGTCGCTCAAGCCTGAAAGATAACTGCGCTATATCCTGTCTAGCTCTGCGCCAGACAGGATATAAAGCAAAGGTCTTGAATAAGCCAACTAAACCCTGCGAGCGGGGCTTTCAAAGCTGTCTGCGCGGAGACCAACACGCGAAATTCTCTTCGTGGCACAATGAAAAGAGCGCCAGGCACACTGTAAATAAATTACACCCTTAAAAGTGAAAAAGCCTGTAAATCTGTCTGTAACTCACACTCTTACACTTATTTTTTAAAACTTCAACGTGTTGTTATCACTGGCTTTACTCAACAATAAAATAACAATAAAACAATAAACTGACGGTGCCAACCGCACAGGTGGCGAAACGTCTATGTTTTTGTTATAAATTATTGTTGAGTAAAGTCAGTGATAACAACACGTTGAAGTATGCGTTCCCCTGGCTTTCGGAACATTTCTTTCACTTATTTTTAAATGCAGGGGTGTACGGTTTACACCCTCTAAAGGGTGTAAATAATTTCGCAGTGCAGCGATCGACGGAAGAACAACAGAAAGAGCAGAGTGGCTGTTCCGTGACTCGGAGCCACACGTAAAAACAACAACAGAAGTTCCATACGCAGAACAACTAGACATATATAGTAAGAGAACTCATACATCGTCCTACATTCTTCCTGGGTGCCCAAGGTTAAACAAACAAGCGCGCCGTTATTCTGTGGGTACTGATGCCCCTGCAGTGGCGTCTTCTATACTTCACGAATCTGTATAAACCTCCGATTACATTTTTCTGATTCGATTCCTCAATGTGTCCTTCCCATTGACAGTCCCCCACACTAGAAACACGCGTGTTGAGAAGTGGTATATACCTTGCATGACGCAGAAACACGCCCATGAAGGTCACGAGTCACAACTTTACAACCGCAAACGCCGTGACCTCCGTCTTCCATTTCCTTCGCCCCTCCTTTATTATTATTATATTTTTAGCTGCGCTTTATTAGCGATTGGTGCTTGGAGGATCCAGGGCGATAAGTCGGCAATGGGCAGGCCCATTCCCGACTTATCGGAGCTTAATGCGTAACAGGGACAGCTTCTGCGAAAGCCGATGCATAACTATACAACCGTTACGAGTTCCAGGTGTATAAACGAACACCGTGGCCACGTCGCGACGGGAATCTTGGCGAACCGCGCGCGCTTGGGTCGTGGAGTGTAGAGCGCGTGCGTGTTTCGAAAGCGGCGGTGCCAATCGGGCCGGGGGCTTCGCCGGGACTCGAGTCACGGAGGCCAAAGCATCTAGCAAATTGGTTTCCAGCCTATTGCCAACGGGCCGGCCGGGCCGGCCGGGCCCCGGAGGGAGGAGGCCCCACGCTCGCCGATACGAGCGACCTCCCTCCGCGCTAGTTGGGTGCAGTGTGCCGCGAACGTGAAAGTCCCGCGGCGCCATCTGGACGACGGGCACGTTGCGACGATGTGTCAGGCCGCGATGTTGCCTCTGACTCGCGCAGCCCGTTCCCACGTATACAGATATATATACGTATATATATACACACACACAGACACACACACACAAGGCAAATGCTGGCGGCGCCCGCACCCTTTCGGAAGATCACGTGTCCCGACTGCAGAGCGAACGTTCTAAGAGACACACACGGTCGTTGGGCTGCTTTAATGGACAAGTCGCCACCGTCGTCTCTCTCTCTGGCTCTGCGCAAAAGAGGAGCTGGCGCGTCGCCGGCACCGGTTTCGATCTTACGCGAGGCGTTCGGGTTCGGCGAAGACCGCGCTGGCGCGCGATCGCAATCCGGCGTTTAGTGTCGCGAGTCCGAGTTGAGATGATATTCCGATTTTTGTTGTAGTAGCTTCAGCAGATGCAAAAAATAAGCATAGAGCGACGGAATGTCACGAAGTTAGAAACTAGCAGGAGGACACCCCCAACAAAACATCAATAGGTTCAAATAGTAATGTCCAGCTCGGCAAGTTAGTTAGAAAAACTAAACGTCGCTCTAAACAGAATTATACCGTATACAACGAGGCACGAATAATGTAGAAACTACATTGCAAAATTAGAACATTTAAGAAGGGGGAAAGAAAGCAACGCGATGAGCATTATATAACTAACCAGGTACCAGTTCTAGTAAGCATTTTATGAGTACTCCGGCCGTGTTCGAAGGACACCTTAATCCGAGGTCACTTTCGGCTACCAGCTCGCGTTTCGTCTCCCGTCCCGAAATGCGTACTACGCACAGGTTGGTCGAGATATAAATAAATAAATAAATAAATAAATAAATAAATAAATAAATAAACAGTGAGAGTTCTTTTTTTTTTAAGCGTGGAACAAAGCCAGCGGAACGCAAACAAGTGCCACGTGACTAGACGCGCGCAGCTTTTCGTGAGCTTTCGCAGGCTTCCTTGATCGGCTTGGGAAAAACTTTTATGTAACACGCATTGGAGCATCAGAAAGCTGGACACGGAATTTTTCTCGATGACCGATGTTTTTTTTTTTATTTACGCTTTGGCTCTGATTATAATACTTGAGAAGTTTTCAATTAATAACTAATTACGTAATCATCCGAAATACAAAAAAAAGGCAGCCTGGCTTCCTCCAAGCGACGGCAGACGACGTAAACTTCGCTTAGATCCAGCTACGTGGCACTCTGGCATATTTTTACAATTTTGGCGCAAGTTACGTGGTTCACTCTGCACGTATTTGTGTACGCACATACACGGTCCTCTATAAGCTCTCCCGTCCCCCCTCTACCTCTACCACGTGATCGGGTATCCCGCACCTTCACACACGTACACTCAGTTCTCACTCTGACACTCCTAATGACAAGGCACTATTAAAAGCTTGTTCCTGCTTCTCACGCAGCACCACGTCGAGGGTCGCGAGCAACCCTCTCGTCGCTTCCGCTGCATCGTGCGAACGCGAGGCAATCAGAAACGTGGGAATTAACTTTCGAGTTTAGGCCGGGGGCAGCTGCGCAGGTGGAAAAAGACGTGAGAGAGAGAGAGAGAGAGAGAGAGAGAGAGAGAGAGAGAGAGGCGCCAGAGCTTCCACAGTTTACGAAGAGAGATCCCGTACGCTGGACGAGGCAATCTTGCTCCTGAGAGAGAGAGAGCGAGAGAGAGAGAGAGAGAGAGAGAGAGAGAGAGAGAGAGAGAGAGAGGCGCCAGAGCTTCCACAGTTTACAAAGAGAGATCCCGTACTGTTGCGTTTCGCCTGCGACACGTGGTTTTGCCGGCGCGACGGCGGCGGGGCGGCGGACATTTTGGCCCGATCGTCGTCACCGCAACACTCATCGCCAGGTGTTTCCAGGCGCGTCTGCGGCGATGCGACCGCCTAGGGATTTCGTTCCAGTCATTGTGCCCGAAACAGGCGATGCCAAAGCAGGGATCTCATTCCAGTTATTGGGCCCGAAACAGGCGATGCCAAAGCAGGGATCTCATTCCAGTCATTGTGCCCGAAACAGGCGATGCCAAAGCAGGGACCATCTTCTCGTTACAGTCATTGTGTCCGACCGGCAGCGCCACGACAGTGTGCTGCGCAGCGCCACGACCAGGTGCTACGAGATCGTGCGCAGCGCCACGACATGGTGCTACGGCATCGCTACGACAGTGTGCGTCACCATTAGCCCATTGTACATTCACGTGCTCGTCTTTTGAGGGGTTCCTTCTTGCCCTCAACTGCGAGAGTATAAAAACAGCTGCCCCCGGACGCCAGGGAGGGCTCCGATTTCTTCCGTTGAGTGAAGTGCTCTCCCGTCTCTCTACTTCGGTCAAACCTGACCGCCAACTCTTTGCGATGTTAAAATAAACAAGTTGTTTCGTTGTTACCAGTCGACTCATGCTTTGCCGGGACCTTCGGATGCTTGCAGTTGTACCCCAGGCCGCCAGGCCAACGCTACCCTTGGGGCTTGCGACCCAGGTACAACCACGGGCGTCAGCGCCGAGTTCCCAACAGATCGTACAAGTGTCCCGATCCAAACAGTACGCTGGACGAGGCAATCTTGCTCCTGAGAGAGAGAGAGAGAGAGAGAGAGAGAGAGAGAGAGAGAGAGAGAGAGAGAGGCGCCAGAGCTTCCACAGTTTACGAAGAGAGATCCCGTACGCTGGACGAGGCAATCTTGCTCCTGAGAGAGAGAGAGAGAGAGAGAGAGAGAGAGAGAGAGAGAGAGAGAGGCGCCAGAGCTTCCACAGTTTACCAAGAGAGATCCCGTACGCTGGACGAGGCAATCATGCATGCTCCTGAGAGAGAGAGAGAGAGAGAGAGAGAGAGAGAGAGAGAGAGAGAGAGAGAGACGCCAGAGCTTCCACAGTCTACGAAGAGGACCCTGGACGAGGCAAGCTTGCTCCTGTGAATAACCTTACTCGCCCATGTAGGCATACAAAACGCATTAAGCGAGAAGTTACCCGAAGCGGGAAGCCCGCACGAGTCCATTAAAAACTAAAAAAAAAAAGCTCACCACCGATTTCATAATTCGGCCGTTTATCGCTTAGATTTATGAGTGCACAATGCGCCGCCTTGCCTACCGCTGCTAACCACACGCTCGATATTTCTTTTTTCTTTACAAAGCGTATCGAAAATAGCAGATCCTTTCATACAGGCCGCTTCGAAATTGCATTGTTTATACAGAAATCCATCAAATGTGATTCTAATTTTTTTTACCTCCCTACTTGAAATTGCTATAGTGCATATTTCTGCGTTTTCCCGAAAGGATCCCTTCAGAGACCAAAAGAAAAAAAAAATGTTTTAAAGGGGAAAATATATATAGTGTGCAGCAGTTTTAGAATCACATAAAACATGAATAAGCTGAATGAAGTTCCTCCCCTTTACCGATCATTCTTACTATATTTATATCTTCTCACTTTTCTCTTGTCTTCTATTTATCTTTATTTCACCTATCGATGCCTATCATCCGGGGTAGCACGTCATGAACTTCGCCGGGATAACATCTGCAGCTCCCATTGAAATCTCCTACTTTAATCTTTCCCTCCCCTTTTCCCTTTCCGCATAGTAGGATAGCCAACCTGGCTAAGTCCTGGTTAACCTCCTTGCCTTTCATTTATCATTTGCTCTCTCCCTCTCTCCCTGTATCCAGCGCGGCAAGTCTGCTTGCGAGTAACTTGATTTGCGCTGGTTCTTTTACCCTACGCCGATCTTCGCGGAAACCACGTGGTGCGAGTCGGCCAACCGGCGCCGCATGGCTCGAGGGGCCCCGAATTCACAAAGCCTTGCTTTCGAGCACGTGTTCCTTGTTATTAGCCTGCCACCTTCGCTAATGATATGTCCAGCGTCACGATTGGCTGGAAATTGCGCTTACGAAGAATTGTAGCCTAAAAAAAGATTTTCAATTTATTTTTTGTAAATGCCAAAATCTTCGGCACCACACTCCCATGACCACGCTTACGTCTTCAAGCTATGGCCACCTGCTGGCTTTTTCTCTCCTTTATTAAACGGGAGGTATTGGAACTTTGGCCACAGAGAGGGCGCGGTCTATCCCAAAATCATAGGCAGGAAAGACACACACACCCAAAAAAAAGTACCGCGTAAATACAAAACACTGTCGAAAGTCCGTAACACTATGGCAAAACACCATAACAGAACAAGTCAAGTTCGTGGACCGCGAAAAACGAAATAACTAAGAAAGGAAAGGTTATAGGACTACCAGAATAACACAAGCGCGAGCAGTTCATCGTCAGATGCACACCGCGCGTGCACAGGACGTCTTCCTCCAGAACACACAGCGACGTCGGTGCGGTGTGTGTGCATACACCCGACGAGCGGCGCCACAGAATCTGCTCCCGGTGCACGGAACTATACAGACGGGCTGCCACGCCTGCGCGCTGTACAGGGCAACCACGGCCGGGCGCACGGCGCCGACGTGCTGCGGATGCGAAGCGCGTCGCGTCGTGTCCGCTACAGGGACCCGAGTCTCGCTGCTGATAGTGTACCGTTGCGGACGCGTGAGTACGCTGGCGCCAGAGCCAATCAGCGGGGCAGGACAGGCTCCCGCGGCGGCCCAGTTCGTATATGATTATATTGCGCTTAGTGTTACACTGGCGAACGTAAAGGACAGGACGCGGACGTACTACGTGTTACACGTACACGCTTAGTGTACGTACACGCACGTACACGCTTAGTGTTACACTGACGAACGTAAAGGACAGGACGCGGACGTACTACGTGTTACACGTACACGCTCAGTGTACGTACACGCACGTACACGCTTAGTGTTACACTGACGAACGTAAAAGAACAGGACGCGGACGTACTACGTGTTACACGTACACGCTTAGTGTACGTACACGCACGTACAAGCTTAGTGTTACACTGACAAACGTAAAGGACAGGACGCGGACGTACGTGTTACACGTAAACGCTTAGTGTACGTGCACGCACGTACACTCTCGGTGTTACACTGGCGTTCGTCAGTGTAACGCTAAGGACAATGTAATCATGAACGTCCACCAACTGGCCCCGTTCGTTGCTTTAACAGCTCGTACAGTCATAACAGCTGGCGACACGCGAGCCGAGTCTCCTGTCAGGGCGCCTGCGACCGCCACATATAGATCGAGAACGGTTCGGCGAGATCGACTGCCTCACTAACGCCGTCTCTATAGCTCGCCCTGCACTGCAGCGTTTTTATTTATTTTTTTTTTCTAGATGCGCGCACGACAATGTGGCGACGCCTTCCCGCGTAAAAAAAAAAAAAAAAAAAAAAAAACAATGCCGCGCTGTCGTGAATGCGCGGGCGCTCTTATAAAGCCTGCCGCCAACAACGGCGAATCCACGAAGCGGCGACGAATACTCCTGCGCGCTCGAGCAACGCTCGAGCGCACAGCGCATTGTAACCTGTACCAGCCTAACGGCCACGTTAGGCTGGTACAGGTTACAATGCGACGACAGAAGACCGAATGACGTGTCTAACTTCGCTCGCTTAGTCGCGCTTCCAACCCTGCTATATAGCAGGGTTTACTTGTGAAGAAGGATCGACATTTGGGCCGAGTTGGTACCGGTTGAACACCTTGAAGGGGCAGCGCAAGACGACGAAGACAGAAGGCAGGTGGGACAGCTCTGAACTCGCAAACTAACTTCGAAAGTATACACAAACTTACGTACTACAACCCATAGCCACGTGTTCTCCCGTCGAAGTTTGCGCGAACAAAACGAGACTTTGTTCTTGTGTGTTTCAACGCTGTTGCCGCGTGCGAACTGTAAAGGGTCGGAGACCTTCGCCAGGCGTTTTCCCGACCTTTAACCTCTGCCCCCTCCCCCCCACCACCCCGCTTCAAAGAGCTGGCTCTGTATCGACAGTCCGCCGGAAAAAAAAAGATAATAATAATAATAAAGACGCCTAACAAAGGCAAATACTGTAGCGTGAGGCTTCACGTCACGACACTGCGACAAGGCACGAAAGCCTCTCCTTGGACAAGAAAGAGGCGGTCGCAGTGAAGGGGGAGGGGGAGGGGCAACCTTCTTGTTTGCTCCTTCGAGGACATTTTCCCAAAACCATGATTCTTCACGGCACGCGTTCGGCTGCGGAATGGTCCACACTCTGTTGGCCCTCTTTTTCCCTGCCGTTGCAGTCACCGGAAGCCGCGGATATATCTCTTGCCCCACACGGCACGCACCACCGACCGGGCGGTTGTTCTCGCGAGTGCTCGCGTGACCCAGGCCCCGTGTTCTCGGAACGTGGCCGCGCCACGTCGCTGCAGAAACGAGCCAGGAACATGCCATCGGCGATCACGGCAGCCGCTGCTATACAGCGTCCCCGAGTATTGCACGCGTGGAGCGCCTTTCTTGAGCGCCGTATATATAAATATAGCCCGGGCAGTTCCGTGTGCTCAAGGAGAGCGGATCGAAAAGAAACCTCGGTCGGTACCAGCTAGACCAGCCGGGGCCGGACCTCTGGCTTCGGGGCGGCGTATACATAGGGTGTCCCAGCTAACGTTAGCGAAGATGGTCAACGAAAAAAAAAAAAGATCGATTAAAAAAGAAAGAAACATGCGGTGCGATACGGCGTTCGGTCGTCAGAGTTCTGACGACCTCTCAGGTCTTAAATTTAACCCTCTAACGTTCGTTTTCTACCGTATGTGAACACACACGCACACACAGACACACGTGCAAAATAAGCATAGGGAATGAAAAAAAAAAAAAAAGATACTTTGCGGAAACTTTTTCAACAAAGCTCAAGAAAGAAAAATCGAAGTGGGTTTCACCCCAAGTCACCTGTGGCTTCGTTTGGAATTTGTACATTTATATACGTGAACCACAAGTGCATTACTTCATTATATCTTTCCGTCACGTTTGTGACGCCACTGCAGCCGGAGATGTAGCGCCGGTCTGTCATCCCACATCGAGTCGCGTGGCAAACTTATATACCTCGTCCTGTGTTCCTGCTTTGAAAGAATGTTCCTGCTAAATGAAGAAATCATGCTTGCCGTCTTTCATTCGGTGTTGACCGAATACATTTCGCCAAAAATTTCGCATACTCAATACCAAAACTCAGCCTGAAGAAAAAAAATTCCCTGTGTGCTGCCTGTACTTAATGTTCGTCAATAAAGGGTTCATGCGGGGAACTTCCCCACAACGCCTCTCATGGGATTTGTTGCTCTTGGACATTCAAGTTCATCAATCCGTCAATCATTCGATAAATTATCACGCGAGCAGCGAAGAGTGCCCGATCGATGCCACCCATAACAACAGTGTGGGCGGTGACGCGTGGGGCCAATAAAACAAGGATAAAAATTTTCTCGCTCTTCTTCACCCGGGCTGTCATATCACGTGCGACTAACAGACGTCGACGCACCTTAACCTGCACCACAGTGCACATGCGGGCGTGTGCCGAACTTTTTTAGCAAAGGCTAACATCATCGCGAGACATAACGATAGCGTAAGCCGCCTGACCATTGAAGCTTAATTAGCACATTCACCAAGCACAGAAACAAACAGATACTGTGTCTCGGACAAGTGGCGAGCGCGTTGATTGTACGTGCGCGCGCAACGGTGCGGCATGTGCCGTAAGGATGTTTTTCTGTTCGCGCGCTTTATTTTTACTCTTGCACTGTGACAACTTCACACACACACACACACACACACACACACACACACACACACACACACACACACACCATATATATATATATATATATATATATATATATATATATATATATATATATATATATATATATAACGCTAGGTTTTCAACAAAAATTTAGTTGCAAGTTCAGCGCTTGTGTGCGCCATTTTTTTGTCTATCATATACATACATATATAGATAAAGAAACGGTTATTTACCCTCAACGTGCTCTAGCTGCTTATACCGTACGTCAGAAATTAAGTGTCGTTCAAACAGGCGCGTGCAACCGCACACATAGAGATCATACAACAGCGCGCGGCTCTGCCTATGTATATTCGACCACAGGGCGCGGCGTGGCCGCTTGCTTGCGCTATAGCTTGCAGGATCGCTGTCGCAGTATAGGGTTGTACACGCTCCCACGACTTATTTCCGGCTTCTCGCTGAAGTGCGGCCGACACTCGGTGACGCTCGCTGGATCCAACGTCATAACGACACCGCAGGCAGCTGCAATGTCAGACCGGAAATCGTGCGCACCGGTCGGTGTGCGATATACGAGACACGGGCGCTCCTGCGTCCACATCAAATGACGTGTGTGTGTGTGTGTGTGTGTATATATATATATATATATATATATATATATATATATATATATATATATATATATATATATATATATATATATAATGTGGGGGAGGGAGATGTAATTTCCTTCAGCAATATCTAGCCGCACAACGTGGTCAAAATTCGCACATCATATCGTACGGCAGAAGGGAGAGATCTGGCAGCTGTGGATTGAAATTAAGCTATGTAGGCGACCGTTGCACCGTCCTTAACATATACTACTTCCCGCGCTTTGCGCATACTCTAGTCTGTCGTTTTCCCGGTAAAAAAAGAAGTAAGAAAGAGCGCCGCTAAGATTTCGGAGGGATCCCGTCCGAAGTATTGCGCCGTATTTTTTTTTTTTTCACCGATCTTTCACTGCACATACATTATAGAGGCGCGTTTTCTGCCCATGGTCTCAATTGTGGTGTTCTTTCTCGTAAAAGAACAAACACGAAACGTGGTTGGGCGAAGAATGTGTACTAAATTTACTCCGGATGACTGCGGATGTTAATGCGATTAGCATTCAAGCAATCTAGGGACACACCACACTGCAACCGCCCAATTAAGCGCGTCATGAATGAGACATCCGGCTCCTCTCTCTTGCTTCCCTCCGCACACGCTGCGCCATCTAGCGGCGCGCCCACGGAGTCCGCGCGTGGACTCCGAGATACGTGACGTGCAGGTGCGAGCGATATTACCGAGAATTATTACCCTCGCTGCCCGCGGGCATTCGTGACAAAGCGCTACAGCGTCGGGCTGCTACGCTCGAGGACCCCGTGTGACGCGGATTTATGCAAATTAATTAGAATGCTAAAGCAATTTAAAAAGAAAGTGCGCGGAACCTACGCATCTGCAAGCCTAGCAGCCTATATCGTGTGTTCCGGCTAACGTTAGTCAAGCTGTTAAACGAAGAAAGATATATATAATTATAAGACACCGTGTTTGGTCGTCAGACATATGACAACTGAACACTAAGTTTTGAAACCGTATCTTGCAGCGTTTTAAATTTTTTTTTCATAAGCTTGGCTAACGTTAGCTTGGACAAACTATATATAGTACAGATGCTCACATCTGAGGATTCCGTTGACGCACATGACGGTTTCAATTTGGATCACTCGTGATAGCCAATCTGACCATTAACTAAGAATAAGTTCAGTGGCGATTTAGATAGAAATACGCTAGGATTACGTCGCACCTCTTCGAGGTCCCGCGTTCGTCACCTAAACCACCGTTTGCCACATTGCAAAGTGATGTTCAGGAGCTCACTCGACACACGTTCTGCTTCTTCGAGGCAGTAAGTGCAACAGACGGTGGTCAGGAGCAGACGACATTGAGTTGCATTATATATATATAAGCACGATCTCCTATCCCTTCTGTACATCTACACCACGTGACACCAGACACATACTCCCTTTATTTTCCCGCTTTCACACTCCTTCCGAATGCTAACGCATTGAAATAAAGCGAAAGCAGAAAGCTTCTTCGCAGACGATAGCAGGTGCAGAGTGGGGACTTGTTTTCCGGCAGCAGCGCTCTCGTCGGCATGCAAGTTGTACAGGTATGCAAAGCGAAGATCCGCTGGCGCGACAGCAAAACAGCGTCGCGGGGAAACGCGGCGAGCCCGAGCATCGACGGCGTCTGCACGTACGTATACGTCCGTCCGTCCTCGCGACGTCCGCGATTTATGGGGATTTCTCCGGGAAAAAAAAAGAAAAGATCGATCCTCGCCGGGTAGGAAGAAGGATCGCGCCCGTAAACAACCGCCGCACTATAGTAAACAAGAAAAAAAAACAAATAATAACGAGGTATAGTAGAGAGAGAAACAAAAGGAGACACGCCGCGCTCGGGACACGTATAGGAACGCCCGTCGATGAACACCGTCGAAGCACGCGGACAGGAAGAGAATCGCGCACGATCGGATCGGCAGCGAAAACGTCAAGAATTGCACGTGGAGTAAAAAAGAAAAGAAAAAACCAGGAAATACAAAAAAAGGCAGGCGGGTGGAGGGGGGGGGGGCAAGAGAAGACGGATAAAAAAGAAAATTCCTGAGGAACCGGAAGGGGCGCGGCAGAAACAAATAACCTCGCATACGGTCGCGACTGAAGGCATCAGCCGTACGGCGGGAAATAAGCGAGAGGAAAAGAAGAACAAATAACAATAAAGAAAAAAAGGAAAGAACGAGAGCGAATGAAATCGTGGCATGGAATCGCGCGTTGCGAGCATTACGCGGCTGTCCCCTGACGCGGGCCTCGCGCGCAGCCCAAGGGGATGGCGCGTGGGCAAATGCAACGGCACGGTCTCGAGAAGCCGCGGTGTATACACGAGCAAAATAATAATAAAAAAAAATGTGAAAACAAAAATTCCACCGAGCGAGAAAGCGCGACGAAGAGATAGAGAGAGAGAGAGAGAGAGAGGAGGGAGAGAGAGAGAGACAAACAAGTGGCGGAGACAGACGCGGAACTCAACCGAGGCGCGCACTTGGAGATCGCGAACGAAATCTCCGGCCGGGAAAAAAAAAAAAAAAGAAAGGCAAGAACGAGACGGGAGGAACACACCGCCAAAGAGCACGAAGCTATAGGCATTCGTCGACTTTTCTTTCCTCCCCTTTTTGGAAATCAAAAAGCTTTCAGATCGTTTTTTGATTGATAGCTTCGGGAAGGAGCGGCGAGCGAGGGAGGGAGGGAGGGGCCCGCCTTTTTGCGGCGGGCCCACATATCGCCGGCTTATGTCGAATCCCTATACGCAGCTTGTTTCCCTACGTCTGCCGCAGATGCGAAGAACTAGCGGGATAAAGGGGGAAAGGAGGACACGCGGCGGTGCGGAGAAAGAGGGAGCGCGGGAAAAGGCTTTGCCTGTACGGAAAGGCCGCCTTACCTGCCGGTGCTTTCTTTTGCCTTTCTTTTTTTTAGAACAAGAAAACCAACGCGCAAACACAACGTCACCGCAAATACAGAGTTTATAAACCAACAGCAACCGTCAGAGTGAGCTAGAGATTTCCTCACTACTATTTGGTCACCTTATTCAGCAGTAATTTGGCGCAGATGCGAAAAGAAAGAGCACGAAGGAAAATGCCTGTTATTACTTGCTACGAGACAACCACCACGCAAGACGGCGGAACATCCTTCTTTTTTGGAGGAGTACAAATACGTGCCCGAAACTATTCCGCCTTAACACCTTCTTACAGTTCGGTGGGAGCGATAAACGATGATTTGCCTTCGTATTCGATCTCGCAACACGACCGCAAGCGTCCAATATATGCCAGACCCACAGTGAACACAGGCACTTTATTCGGCGCTGTGAGAGAAACAGCGCTCTTCCGGAGACGATCAAAGTGACGGGTGCCGTGCAGTGGTGAACGTACCGTCGAGCGCCTCTACGACGAACAGCTCTGTACAACGAAGTGACCGGTATAACGAATGAATAATTCCGTCCCGCGGCTCTACTACGAGCTGCGCGCGGCCTTTTACAACAGAGCGAGCTGTACAACGAATGATTTCGGAGGGGCCCCCCAATAAGAGCCTTCGTCATCGAGGCGTTCGGCTGCAGGTGTTCACTCGCGAGAAAGCGCGCACCGCAGCGGGCGCGGGCGGCTGCCCGAATGCAGGCCCGCAAAAAGAGGCCACGCGAGGCACCGAGCTTCAGCGCGACCGACCCCATAGCCCGAGGGAACCGGACCACGGGCCCTCTCGCAAAGCCGTCATCGCCGCACACGCCCACATATACACACAAAAGACAAAAAGAGATAGATAGATAGATGGAGAGAGAGAGAGAGAGAGAGAGAGAGAGAGAGAGAGAGAGAGAGAGACTACAACAAGACCATACTTGCTGCCTGAGGCAGTCAGCGGCGTTCCGAAACTGCCAGTCCCGAAAGGAAAAAAAAAAAAATCTGTCCGGCACGGAAGCGGGCACGTGCGCGCGACATTCCATTCGCGTCGCCGCCTCTCAGGCGATCAACGGCGGCCCGAATGTCGGACGAAATGCGGCCCCGCGAACGTAGGAAATAAAAACTAACAGAGGGCGGCTGGGTGGAAAAACGTTGTAAACCTTGCACGTTTCGGAGGGCACTTTGTCTTTTTTTCTTTTTTTTTTGCTGGCGCATTTCTTTATCTCTCTCTCTCGGGGGTGGTGGCAGCAAGCTTTGGTGGGACACTCCGACGGCGTGTGTATATGCAACAGCTTCAAAACTGCGGCGCCAGAGATATGCGCCTGCAAAGACGACTCTTGTGTAGATATTTCTCGATGCCCTACAGCATGCACGATGCCATTGAGAAATGAACTGCCGGCAAGCACCCGCTTGCATGAGCAGTGAGTCCACGTACTGCGAACCTGTCGATGACCGAATATTCAGCACGGCAACGCTCGGTCATAAAAAAAGAAGAAGAGAGAAAGAGGTACACCGCGGACTGAACACTGTCCATTGCGCTTTACACGATATAGTGTTAGCTTCTTTGTTGTTGTTGTTGTTGTTATTATTATTATTATTATTTCTTTTTTTTTTGTTGTTGTTGAGCGATAGCCAGTGAGGTGTCTACAGTACAATGAACGAAGCTACACAATGTTCCCACAGATATGAAAACGGAACGATGGAAACAATCCAACCAAGCACGCCTCGCAGGAAGGCAAGCCCTGTATTACACTGTCTTTGCTGTAGGCAATGCTCTTTGTTTTCCTTGTTATTTTCCCTTCTAATAACGTCTTTTGCTCCCAACAACACACGTACTCGCAATTTCTACGCAGCGTGACGTCTTCGACAAAGAAATAAACTGCGCGTCGCCACGGCACAACGATGGCGGAAGCGGCGACATCGCTCGGGACACGAATAACAATGTAATAAAAGAATGAGAGAGAGAAAAGAAGACGGAGCGCACAAAACAACGCAAGAACAAACAGAAGAAATAGAGTCAACGAAGAGAAAGTAGGTGAGAGAATTAAAAAAAAGAAGGAAAGAAAGCTCCTACACCACTTGCGCTTAGTATTATTCCTTTCTTTTTCAAGCGCCCAGACTTCAGGGGCATTCCTTCACGCTTATCGCACTTCTTAGTTCACGAGATTCTCGCGTTCATTTTTTTTTTTAAATCTGCTCCTACCCACGTTTATATAATGATAAACAGGAGGGAGCCACAAAAGCGAGTCGCACAATGCGAGGCAAAGGAACACGCCGGGGAACAACAACAACAAAAAAAGTGCAGCGCCACAGCGCTATAGAAAGGAACAACAGGAACCGTAAGATTGCCAAGCGGGGCCTCCCCCACCATCGCCCCTCCACCTGCACCACGAGCATACACAGTGTGCGCATTTTCTTGCACGCGACTCTGAAACGAATAAACGCGCGATGAATTATTGAGCAGACTCTCCCCCTCCCCTCGCCCCCTTTCCCCCACAGTATTCGACATAGTGTTCGTTCTATACAGCAATGGTCCGTGCGTCCCAGGTTGGAACCCCCCTCAGCCGTCCGGAGCGTTTTGGTTCCAACCGTAGGCAGAAGATTTATTCGAGGAACGCTGACCAATGTGCTGCTGCTCAAGCCTCCCCCATCGCCATATTGCCCGCGGGGAAAAAGGAAAATCACAAAACTACAGCGACGATATAGATATGTAATGTATGTCTGAACTTGTTATCGTATGTCGTTAAAAGGACAATAAATAGTAAGAGCAAAAAAAAAAAAAAAAACATGCAGTGGCGATATAGCGGTGAATGCGAGAGAAATGCGTTAGCATTTTGTCGCACCTCTTTGAGGTCCCGGATCCATGACTTAAACCGCGTTCACCCCACGGCGGCCCTGGATGAACAGCCGTTAGCCCGAGCGCACGCGCGCGCGCGCGCGCACCCACACATCCCCCCCCCCCCCCCCCCCACACACACACACACACACACACACACACACCGAGTGCCTTTTCTTTAGCTAAAGCAAACTTTTAAAAATCGCCTGTGGCAAGGCAGCACATTTCTAACCGATGAACTGAATTACTCGGTGCGTCGGGACATCCAGTGCCGGACGAAGGCCTCTCTCTCTCTCTGTCCCTGCGATCTCCCGCAAATTTCTTCACTTCATCAACCCACCTATCTTCCTGCCGTCCTCGACTGCGCTTCCCTTCCCGTGGCACCTATTCTGTATTTCTAATAATGGTCCCCCGGTTGTCTGTCCAACGCATTACATTGCTCCCCCGGCTGCATTTTTGTCTGTTAATGCCAGCTCGACTATCGGCTATTCACGTTTGCTCTCGGATCCACACCGCTCTCTTAACGTTACGCTTAACATTCTGCATTCCATTCCTTTTTGCGCGGTTCTTAACTTGTTCTCGAGCTTCTTTGTCAGTCTCTAAGTTTCTGTTCCACCAGTAGAATGCAGTGATTATACACGATTGTACACTTTCCTTTTCAGCGACAGCGGTAGGTTCCCAGTCCAGCCCTCCTACTCTTCACTAGTGTCAAGAAAAAAAAATTTATTTTTAAAAACCTCAGATCGGCTAATACAAATAACGACCACGGCACACGAACACGAGGAAATCCCAACGCACGTCGGTGAACGTGGCCGTCGTTTCGCGCGATCCCTTGCTGAAATATTTAAAGGCACGGCGCGGATGATTAATACGCAGCGAGGAAGTTCAATACCGATGGGTCAAAACCACAGCGTTCGTTCGGTCTACAGAAGACTGGGTATTAAAAACCCGGCCGCATAGCGAAATCACAATGACGTGATGCACTCCGTGACAACAACCAGGGACACGTCCGTGCGACGTGCGCTGCGAGGAGCATGGAGAACAAACAGGGAATCCCTCCCCCCCCAAAAAAATAAAATCTAAATAAAGAGAAAGAAAAGAAAGAAGGAAGCACTATATGGGAAGAAACAAAGAGAAAACAAGAAAGGAACAAAAGTTAGACGCAATGAGTAGAAAAGAACGGAATAAAATATAATTGGAAAGAAGAGAAAGGACAGGCGACTCATCGGGCGAATGGCTCCTCCTCCTCCTCCCGCAGGGCACGTGACTCGCACGCGTAGCATGTATGCGCGCTCGCGCTCTGACGCGCTTGGCTAGCGCCGCGGGACGGCGCGCGGGCAGGGCAGCCGACCCGCAGGGCTCGCGCGCCGTGAGGCGAAACGTGCCCCGCAGGTCGGCACCGCCACCACCAGCGGGGGCGCCCCGGGAAAGATGGCGTGGCACCCACTCACGCGCGCAGACGCGCGCGGGCTCCATCCAACTCTCTCTCTCTCTTTCTCGAGTGTGTGTGTGTGTGAGTGTAGCGGTCGCAGAAGGAGGTGAAAGAGAAGTAGAAGAACGCAGGCTGACTGAAAAAATTAGACTCGAGACAGAGAGCGGGGGGGAGTAGATGAGACAGGCACGGACTATACAATACACGCGAGCACAACGAGATGAAGCCGATATCGCAAAAGAAAAGAAACACGAGAATGGAGTAACGGAACGGACCGGACGCACATTCATTCCCGTCACGATTCTTATTAAACGCAGGGGAGGGGACCCGCGGTGGCGCACGCGCGGGCAAAGGCAACGGCGAAACGCGGATGATAACAGCGGCGGTGAGGTGGGAAAAGCAGAGAAAAGGAAAAGTGGAGCGCTGTCCACAGAGCACGTGCGATCCTTCGCCCCCCCTCCTCTTTTTGGTGTGTAGGTGTGTGTGTTTGGGTGAGTGGAGCGCGGGTAGGGGGGAGGGGGGAGGAGGCGGAGTGGTTGAGGGGAGCTGGCGGTGAAGAGCTCCGACCGAGGAGGAGATGGGAGGGACGAGGCGAGACGACGGTCGCATGACGCGCACGTGGCGAGCAGGGGGGATCCACCAGCGACGGTAATTCGGTGTTCCCGCTCCGGGTTATATACCATCACCGCCGCTCGTATCCGGGCGAGCGGACGAGCGAAGAACAAACCAAAACGCAAACGCGCAAACGCACACAAAGAATAGCTGACGCCGAAGGGTTCCAAAGCACGATCAGCGTTATATCGAGAATAAGGTGGCCTAAGTAAGCATAAACTGTATTAAAAAAAAAGAGCCTCCCCCACGAAAAAGAATGCGAAGGAAGCGGATCAGCTTCAGAGGTGGCAGGGGACCGTCCGACGTGACTCAAGATACCGATGCCGCATCGCGAAGAAAAAAACAAAGGGCGGACTCGCGGACACCGTCGCGGTATGCAAGTTGAATTTGTCCGCGATGCTATAGGAGGACAGAGGCGTGTTGTGGGGACGGACGGAGCTGACGAAACGCCAGCTTGGTGCACTCTGGGAAACACACACACACACACACACATATATATATATATATATATATATATATATATATATATATTCTGCGGAATGCTTACTGGCCAGGCCAGGACTATGCGCGCGTAACAGGGTTAAGAATTCCCCATTTCCCCCAGTCCCTTCAAAGAGTAGCGCTGGTCGGCCCGCCTGAGAGTTGGCTTCCCCGCAATACAGGCGCTATCGTGACGGGGACGCAACGGGTATCTCGACACGAACAGTGACGACGGAAACTACGGCTCTGCCGCCGTGAACAAGCAGTGTGCTACGCAGGGAAGACAGTACTACAGTATTCAATCACAGCAAGCCGACGTACCGTTCCCCACGTGAAGGAAAATTACTACTACTTGATTCCGTTTATTTCTGGTCACGGAGAGGACAATCGCACCAAAAAGAACAAAGAAATGCAAATTCAGCGAACAGTTAATTAGTATAATGAATTATTAATTAGTTTACTGAGCTGTCCACCGTTCAAACGCTTTCTCGCCAACACACACTTAGTTTGACGCAAAAATTTCACGGAAGACAGTTCTAAACGCAATATTGCACATGGCAGGCTGCAATCCACGGTCCACTGTCTGCGAATTTCCCTGACAACACTGCCAGCATTCCACAGCCTGTTTCTTCCGACGGATGCAGGAACTGCTTCCAACACATACGGTGGGCTACCCCGGTCAACGAAACAAAAGGCGGTGCCGTCACGATTGGTTGCTTACAAGTTGTAAGACGAGAACGATGGGTCGTACCGAAGAGACGCTTAGTAAATCGTAATCATAACCCGCCACTTTTGTCTGGTACTACCGGGTATACACAACCACAATCGTGCACTTAATGCTTGAAACCCCCTGAACCACCCAAGCTGCAATAAGCACCTGAAATACGGACGTCACAACCATACGATGAAACCGGACAACGACGCGACAGGAAGCATAGGTGAAATTGACTCTCGTATTAAGTGAAATGTATAAAAATAACGAAAACAAAAGTGGACGAAACGACGGACGGTTTGCCGCAGGCTATATAGTCGAACGCTGGTCTAACGCGTTACACTATACCAATTGAGCTATATATCGGCGCGACCGTTCTCCCGCACAGAATTCTTGGTGTAGTTGTTGCTGGTCAATACACCGCGAACAACGAACACGAAGGGCAGGCACGGGGCGACAGGACCACGCGCAGCGTATTAATGTGCGCGTACAAACGCTAGCCCTAGGAGCGTATAGCCAGCGCCCATCATAAGCTCGAGCTGTATAACACCCACTTCCTTTCGGCTCACTGAGGCTGCGCCAACTACAATTTGGCGCTTTCAAAAGTACGCACTAGCTTTCAAATAAAGTTTCATTCGCTCATTCATTCCTGTTGCGTTTCGCCTGCGACACGTGGTTTTGCCGGCGCGACTGCGGCGGGGCGGCAGACATTTTGGCCCGATCGTCGTCGCCGCAACACTCATCGCCAGGTGTTTCCAGGCGCGACTGCGGCGATGCGACCGCCTAGGGATCATCCTCGCATTCCAGTCATTGTGCCCGAAACAGGCGATGCCAAAGCAGGGATCTCATTCCAGTCATTGTGCCCGAAACAGGCGATGCCAAAGCAGGGATCTCGTTCCAGTCATTGTGCCCGAAACAGGCGATGCCAAAGCAGGGACCATCCTCTCATTACAGTCATTGTGTCCGACCGGCAGCGCCACGACAGGGTGCTACGAGATCGTGCTCGACATGGTGCTACGGCATCGCTACGACAGTGTGCGTCACCATTAGCCCATTGTACATTCACGTGCTCGTCTTTTGAGGGGTTCCTTCTTGCCCTCAACTGCGAGAGTATAAAAACAGCTGCCCCCGGACGCCAAAAGGAGGGCTCCGATTTCTTCTGTTGAGTGAAGTGCTCTCCCGTCTCTCTACTACGGTCAAACCTGACCGCCAACTCTTTGCGATGTTAAAATAAACAAGTTGTTTCGTTGTTACCAGTCGACTCATGCTTTGCCGGGACCTTCGGATGCTTCCAGTTGTACCCCAGGCCGCCAGGCCAACGCTACCCTTGGGGCTTGCGACCCAGGTACAACCACGGGCGTCAGCGCCGAGTTCCCAACAGATCGTACCAGCAGTCAGATCCAAACATCTGGTGGCAGCGGTGGGATCCAAACATCGGTTGGCAGCGGTGAGATCGCCTACGACTTCAAACAACTGTCTGCCAGCGGTGAGATCGCGACAACGGAGGCCAGCAGCAAAGAGATGCAGTTGACTGTATGCTGAGCAGCTCAACGACGATCCGGGAGCAGTGCAACGAGCCCTGTGTGACGACTGGTTGCCTGCAGCGGAACGACTGCGCGGAATTCCTGCCTGCGAGGTTTGGTGAGTGCGGGACTTTCTTCTTCTGAGCTTTGCCAGGCTTTTTGTTAGTGTCAGAAACAGAGCTGGTAATTGTGGTTGTCGTTGCTGCCGGGTTAGTTTGCGGCAAGACAATAGTAAGCAGTAGAGAAAGCAGCATTCAGAGCAGCCATGGATTTGAAGTCGTTGCGCAAACCGAAATTGTTGGAGCTTGCAAGAGAGTTGGGTCTGGATGTCTCAGACAAACTAAGAAAACCTGAACTGCTAAAGGCTATTCTTGAGTTAGAGGCTGAGGATGACGAGCTGTCGGAATGCCTTGAGACTATTGAAGAGAGGGAGACTGCAAAAGAAAAAGAAGAGCGTGAACGTAAAGAACAGAAAGAGCGAGAGCAACAAGAGCGTGACCGTCAACACGCTTTGGAAATGAAGCGTCTTGAGGTAGAAATGGAACGCGCTCGTAATGGAAGTCAGGCACACGGTGCAGGAGAACGCGTATTGTTCAAAATGACTGACCTGATGCGGCCGTTTAAGCTTGGAGAGGACATTGGTTTGTTCCTGGTTAACTTTGAGCGAACGTGCGAGAAGCAGGGGTTCTCTCGGGAAACGTGGCCACAGCGCTTGCTCACTTTGTTACCCGGCGAGGCGGCCGACGTAGTCGCTCGCTTGGATAGAGAGGAAGCAGAGGATTTCGACAAAGTAAAATCGAGTCTGCTAAAAAAGTACCGGCTGTCTGCGGAGGCGTTCCGTCGGAAGTTTCGGGAAAATGAGAAAGGCAGAAGTGAGTCATATACAGAGTTTGCGTATAGGCTTATGTCGAACATGCAGGAGTGGCTCAAAGAAGAGAAAGCGTTTGGTGACCACGATAAAGTTCTGCAGTGTTTCGGGCTAGAACAGTTTTATAGTCGGTTACCGGAGAACGTGCGATACTGGGTCTTGGATAGGCCAGACGTTTGTACGGTGGCTAAAGCCGCTGAGCTAGCCGAGGAGTTTGTGACGCGTCGAGCTCGCGGAGCTAAGGACGGTCAAAAGGGTGAATTTGGCTCGAAGTTTGAGAGGCCGAAGTTCACACCCATGAGAGCAAAGGGGAACACGCGTAGTGCGGATGCGAGTGGAAGCAGTGCGACCAAACGTAAAGAGACGGCGGCAGCCGAAGCCGAACGCAGAAAGCGGTTCGAGATGAGGCGAGCGGGCGTTTGTTATACGTGCCAGAAGCCGGGTCACTTTTCGGCGCAGTGTCCGGAAACAACACCAAAAGTTGTGTTTTTTTCATTAGGCAGCACTGACGAGAACATGAAGCTTCTCGAGCCTTACATGCGAGACCTCCTCGTGAACGGGAAAGAGTGCCGAGTGCTTCGCGATTCCGCAGCTACGATGGATGTAGTTCACCCGTCTTACGTAGAACCCCATATGTTCACGGGCGAGTGCGCATGGATCAAGCAAGCCGTGGAAGCTCATAGCGTGTGTCTGCCGGTAGCAAAAGTGCTTATTGAAGGACCTTTCGGAGCGCTTGAGACGGAGGCGGCAGTGTCATCTATGCTGCCCCCCCAGTACCCGTACCTATTTTCAAACAGGTCCGATCACCTCCTGCGCGAGAAGGGGCTTTTGTTTGGTGAAGCTAGTGTTCAGGCCTTAACCAGATCGAAGGTTCGGGAGCTCGCTGCAAAGGCGGTAGTTGCGGGGCCGACGTTATCAAACAACGAAAAAGGGTCAGAGGCGCAGCAAGCTGATATTCAGAGCACGCCCGAACTGAATAAAATTGAGTCTGTAGCGTTGAAGGCGCCAGATACTGGAGAGGAAAATCCCGATTCGGGAAAGTTAGAAGAGCTATCTACTGATTTGCTCATCGCGCCTACGTCAGACGGACTTGATAGGTTGCTAAAAGTCAGCCGGTCGGCTTTGATAGCCGAGCAAAAAAAGGATGGCAGCCTGGAAAACGTGCGCTGCAATGTCAAAGAAGGTATCGCCAGGAAAACTGCGCGTTTTGTGGAAAGAGGTGGAGTCCTGTACCGGAAGTATCTAGACCGAAGAGGAGTGGAGTTCGATCAGCTGATCGTGCCTCAATGCTATCGTCAGGATCTGTTGCGCTTGTCGCATGGGGGTTCGTGGTCCGGACACCTAGGAGTTAAGAAAACTAAGGACCGTCTCTTGCAAGAGTACTATTGGCCAGGGTGTTTTCGGGACGCAGACCATTTCGTGAGGACATGTGACACTTGTCAGCGGGTGGGCAAACCAGGGGACAAATCGAGGGCGCCGTTGAAATTGGTACCTATCATTACGGAGCCTTTTAGACGGCTCGTTATTGATACTGTGGGACCTCTGCCGGTAACAGCCACGGGGTACAGACACATTTTGACTGTGATCTGCCCAGCGACAAAGTTCCCTGAAGCAGTGCCGCTTAAAGAACTCAGCTCAGTTGAGATAGTTAATGCACTACTGTCCATATTTGCGCGAGTTGGTTTCCCTGCGGAAATCCAATCAGATCAGGGCACAGTGTTTACTAGCGCTTTGACGACAACTTTTCTCGAAAGGTGTGGGGTAAAGCTGCTACACAGCTCAGTGTACCACCCACAGTCGAATTCCGTTGAGAAGCTCCACTCCGTCATGAAGCGCGTGTTGAGAGCGTTGTGTTTTGAACATCGAACTGACTGGGAGCTGTGTCTGCCTGGGGTGATGTTTGCTTTAAGGACCGCGCCGCATGCGGCTACGGGGTTTTCGCCAGCTGAACTGGTGTACGGTCGCTCGCTTCGATCTCCGCTTCGCATGCTTCGAGAATCATGGGAAGGTAGGGGCGACGACCCAGTCGTGGTGGAGTACGTGCTTAAGCTCCTCGAACGCTTAAGAAGGGCACAGGAGTTGTCAGGTGAAGCAATGACAAAGGCCCAGCAGAGGGCCAAGGTTTATTATGATCGGACAGCCAGGGCCCGTCGTTTTGAGGTTGGCGATGAGGTCATGATATTGCGCACATCGCTAAACAACAAACTAGACGTGCAGTGGGAGGGCCCAGCACGAATTGTTCAGAAACTGTCGGACGTTAACTACGTGGTAAGTCTGCCAGGAAAGCGGAAAGCACAGCGAGTTTACCACTGTAATCTGCTCAAACCTTATAGACAAAGGGAAGCAGTGGTGTGCATGATGGTAAACGTTCCTGAAGAGCTTCCGGTCGAGCTTCCGGGACTAGGCTCAGTGACGAACAGGGAAGACACCGGTCAAGTCATTAGTGACCTTATCAGTAAAGCACCGCTGTCGCCCGAGCAGAAAACCGAACTACACCAGCTATTACAAGAGTTTCAAGGTCTGTTCTCTGAGAGGCCTGGTAGGACTTCTGTACTTACTCATGAGATAGAACTTACCTCCACAGAGCCAGTACGATCCAAGGCGTATCGGGTGTCACCCCGCCAGAGCGATATTATGGAGGCTGAGGTAAAGAAAATGCTACAGCTCGGTGTTATTGAGGCAGGTGAGAGTGATTATACCTCCCCTTTGATTTTAGTTGAGGTACCGGGCAAGGAACCTCGTCCTTGCGTCGACTACCGCAGGCTTAATTCCATCACTAAGGATCAAATTTATCCGATCCCTAACATCGAGGAGCGCCTTGAGAAAGTTAGTAGCGCTCAGTTTATTTCCACCCTAGATCCTGTCAGGGGTTATTGGCAGGTTCCACTTACAGAAGAGGCTAGTAGGTATGCGGCGTTCATTTCACCAATGGGAACATTCCGTCCTAAAGTGTTGAGTTTTGGTTTGAAGAACGCGCCATACTGTTTTTCAAGTCTCATGGATAAAGTGTTGCGGGGACAGCAAGAATTCGCTTTACCGTATCTAGACGACGTAGCGATATTCTCCGCATCCTGGTCTGAGCATATGACACACTTGCGGGCAGTGCTAACCCGCCTGCGCGAAGCAGGCTTGACAGTCAAGGCTCCTAAGTGCCAGATAGCACAGGCCGAGGTTGTCTACCTCGGTCACGTGATTGGTCAGGGTCGTCGCCGCCCCTCTGAAATAAAAGTGGCCGCTGTGCGAGACTTTCCGCAACCGCGCACCAAGACCGATGTTCGGTCGTTCTTGGGTGTCGCCGGCTACTATCAGAGGTACATCCCTAGGTACTCTGATATCGCGGCTCCCCTGACGGATGCTCTAAGAAAAACAGAGCCTCAAACAGTCGTCTGGGACGAGACCAAGGAAAGAGCTTTTAGCGCCCTAAAGAGTGCCCTAACAAGCCAGCCTGTGCTACGATCGCCAGACTATACAAAAGGGTTCATTGTTCAGTGCGATGCTAGTGAGCGAGGCATGGGCGTTGTACTGTGCCAACGGGAAAATGGAGAAGTAGAACACCCCGTCCTGTATGCTAGTCGTAAGCTGACCAGTCGTGAGCAGGCGTATAGCGCCACCGAGAAAGAGTGTGCATGTCTCGTGTGGGCCGTTCAGAAATTGTCATGCTATCTAGCCGGCTCGAGGTTTATCATTGAGACGGATCACTGCCCTCTCCAATGGCTGCAGACCATCTCTCCCAAAAATGGCCGCCTCCTGCGCTGGAGCCTCGCTTTACAACAATATTCCTTTGAGGTGCGTTACAAAAAGGGGAGTCTCAACGGTAACGCCGATGGCTTAAGTCGAAGCCCCTAACGTAGGAATCAGCCTCAAAATTGTTTGTTACTGATGTTTTCTTCCTGAGGCAGGATTTTTTTTTTAACATATTGCTTTTGTTTAGTGTTTCAAAGTGATGATATGCTTTCTAGTGCAATTTTTCAATTTGTGGACGCGTTCTGAGTGATGCTAGACTACTGTAAGGAACTAGGCAGTGGTATAAAAAGGGGAAAGAGCCTGGCAGGGCTTAGTGAGGGTTGTGCCGTGCTTGCTGACTGAGCGGTTGAGTTTCAGCGTAGTTCTAACGCTTGCCGGGAACGAGAACAAAAATGTGAACTCTCCCGAAGTCACTTTGCAGTGTCCCGTGCGAACCTGAACAAGAGAACGAGGCCTTCTCTGTGCGCTGCGCTCAAGAAACGTCGAGGGACGCCCGACTTCGGTTATGAGCATCATCGAGCGACATCCCTCCGGACAGCGGATGCAGTCCCCTGTCCATCGGGATCTCCTTCCCCCGGCGGGGCGGTCTGTTGCGTTTCGCCTGCGACACGTGGTTTTGCCGGCGCGACTGCGGCGGGGCGGCAGACATTTTGGCCCGATCGTCGTCGCCGCAACACTCATCGCCAGGTGTTTCCAGGCGCGACTGCGGCGATGCGACCGCCTAGGGATCATCCTCGCATTCCAGTCATTGTGCCCGAAACAGGCGATGCCAAAGCAGGGATCTCATTCCAGTCATTGTGCCCGAAACAGGCGATGCCAAAGCAGGGATCTCGTTCCAGTCATTGTGCCCGAAACAGGCGATGCCAAAGCAGGGACCATCCTCTCATTACAGTCATTGTGTCCGACCGGCAGCGCCACGACAGGGTGCTACGAGATCGTGCTCGACATGGTGCTACGGCATCGCTACGACAGTGTGCGTCACCATTAGCCCATTGTACATTCACGTGCTCGTCTTTTGAGGGGTTCCTTCTTGCCCTCAACTGCGAGAGTATAAAAACAGCTGCCCCCGGACGCCAAAAGGAGGGCTCCGATTTCTTCTGTTGAGTGAAGTGCTCTCCCGTCTCTCTACTACGGTCAAACCTGACCGCCAACTCTTTGCGATGTTAAAATAAACAAGTTGTTTCGTTGTTACCAGTCGACTCATGCTTTGCCGGGACCTTCGGATGCTTCCAGTTGTACCCCAGGCCGCCAGGCCAACGCTACCCTTGGGGCTTGCGACCCAGGTACAACCACGGGCGTCAGCGCCGAGTTCCCAACAGATCGTACCAGCAGTCAGATCCAAACATCTGGTGGCAGCGGTGGGATCCAAACATTCCCGAGCTGCCTCCTCCCTACCTCGATTAACTAAATCGTGGCGGCCAACGGTGGGTGCAGGGCGACCCTCTCCGGCCACTGCGCAGTCTGAGAAACAATTCACTTCCCCCCCTCTCTCTTTCGCCTCCGAGCGGCGCGCCTCTGAAGTCACGTGTGGCGAAACAGCAGCGAAACATCTTTGGGCGAGCCGCGTCCTAGCTCACAAATGATGTTTCTATCTCATCCTAACATGTGGTCTCTCTCTCTCTCTCTCGCTATTACCTGCCTTTCTACGTCTCCCTGCCCGGCCCCATGACGTAGCGTAACGGAAACAGGATCTTCTTGCTGTGGTTAACCTCTCCGCGCTTCTCCTTTCTGTCGTCTCTCCATTTCTCTCACATAACTGCTGTTCACAATAAAACAGTGGCGTGCTCGGGAAGCAGCAGGACGTACACGAGGCGATTACGGTGAGGCAGGCACGACCGGCTCCGGCCCCAGTAGTCGTCATCCCCGCGCTATTATAGCCACGGTAACAGCGCAAGGGGGGTGGGGGTGACCGGGGGGGGGGGGGGGGTCCGTGCTTTGAGCAAGCGCGTCTCCGGCCAGACAGCGAGCGTCGGGAACGGCGCCAACGCCACGAGGCGGCCATGTTCACGTTACAGGGGCTTCACGTTACTTGCCCCTACATCGCAATACCGTGATCCCCTCCGCTCACTCTATCTCGGACACAACAACGACAACAACGACGACGAAAACAACGTAAATGGGGACAAAATGGGGGACAAAGTGTATCACAACCAGTTGTTTCTGGGCTAGTAGGTTGATTCTTGTGGCGTTTTGCTGTCCTGTTCGTAAACTGGTCTCTCTCTCTCTTTGTAAAAAAGAAAAAAGAAAATTACGATACTTGCGGCTTTGCGTCGCCGCTCTTCGACAGGCGGATAGCGTGGACGGCAAGACACATTGGTCAGGTTGACACTCGCACTTCTCGCGGAGAAAAATAAAAGTGGAATGACAGGGTTGAAAGAACGGTTAAACGGCACACGACAACCGTCGTCTACAGCAGCGATGTTTCTTCCTTTCTTTTTCTTTTTGAGCAGTGCTGTTCTCCGAGTTGGCTATCGGTGCACAAGATTCAATGACGCAAGGCCCACGCATGGCTGAAGAGTGGGGAAACAACGTTTGAAATATTACACGCAACGCTTAATGCAAAGTACGATTGCAAAGTACGATGCAAAGTAAGATGCAAAGTAAATGAAAAAAAAAACGCTAGAAGGAAGTGCAGAGTTGACATAAACGTCTAAAATCGAATAGTAGCGCGCCGAAAGCGAAAGCATCCGCATAGTGTCAATCTCGAAAACCTTGTGGCAGCGCAAAATTCTGTTTTAATTTATGAGGCTATACTGACTGTTCATCTCAATATGCACCTGCTTAACTTCATCGAAGTAAAACTTGGTCTTTCGCCAAGAAACAAACCCGATGCAGCGGCTTTGATCATATATAATAACACCGATGGAAGTTAATTTCACAGTGAACGATAGCCAGGCGACCACGTGGATCGTCCAGCTGGCGGGGGCAATTAGCGAGGCGCCTCCAATGCTGCGCTTTAGACCGATTGGACTCGAGACCGCTCTCCGAGTCAAAGACGCTCGGACTATGGCCACGTCCGTCACTGGCACAAGAAGTGGTTCGTGCACTAGTGCAGTACCTGAAGTGCACCGGTTTGAGAGACCGCTTATACAGTGTCGATGTGCATCCTCCCACGTACTGTCAGTGCTCACTCTCTTCCTTTTTCTATTCCCCCTTTCCCCTACCCCAGTGTAGGGTAGCAAACCGGATGCTCGTCTCGTTGGCCTACCTGCCTTTCCCTCTTCTTGCTCTCCCTCCCTCCCCCCCTCTCTCTCTCTCTCTCTCTCTCTCTCTCTCTCTCTCTCTAATACTGCTACTCCCGTTCAACGTTGGCAGCGTTAATTTAGGTGCAAGAAAGCTGATATACAGCATGCACCCCCACGCCACACATGCAAAGCTACTCATGGCTATCCATCACCAGACAAAATCAATCAATCATTTTTATTCCAGTCCTTTTTATTAGGAAAAACATAATAACTAAGCGTGGCAAGAAAAGAAAATGAATAAAACAGCGCCACTACGCCGCTCTCGCACCACAATTGATTCAGGTGCGCAAAAGAGGGTGGGCAGACAAATGTTGTTTTCACAAGCAAACGGCAAGATGAAAAAGAAGGAAAAAATACGCTAAAATATAAAGAATCGGCCCACATCCAGGCCCTCACGGCGGGGTGGACTGCTGGCGGGGGAGACCCGACACACCGATAGTGTTAGAGACCGAGGCACGGGAAAGCCCGGCAGCATGACGTCAGCCTAGCTCCCCGCGGCCCACGGCCACACGAATATCCCGAGGTGCCAACCCCCACGCTGGGGGCTGAGCGCGGTCGAGGGCGTCCATCAAGGTCGGACAGGACCGGTGCGGTGTCAAACACCCGCGCCAGCAGACACCACTGGGAGGCACCGCACCACTGGCAAACTATACCCTGTTGCGGTTTCTCCCTGCGGGACCCTGAGCTTGCCCCAACACACACACACACACACACACACACACACACACACACACACACACACACACACACACACACACACACACACACACACACACACACACACACACACACACACACACACGGATTATACAATGTTTGCACGAGCTCAAGTACACGCGAGTACGAATCAATAACCATAGCGTGCAGTATATGGCTTCGTGGCATCGCATTTGGGCACATACACTGACTCGCCTACCTTACTTCTTACAGTCATCGTCTTCGATCGGGTTTATCGAGACGGGGAAAAAGACAGGGCGAGGTGTAGTCATATATATATATATATATATATATATATATATATATATATATATATATATACATATATATATATATATATATATATATATATATATATATATATATATAGTTAGCCACCTTGTATAGCGCGAAAGGCGCATCTTGCGCCGAGCGATCCATTGACGATGGTGATGACCCCGTTGCCAAAAAAACAAAAAAAAACAAAAAAAGACAGTCGCATATCGCCAAAAAGGAAAAACAATGTACGGCGATAGCATGGTGCACTGACGTCACCGTGCCCGCCATGCTCGGAAGCACGATGAGAAGCTGCGTCCGTGACGCAACTTCTCACCAAAAGAAATAAAAGAAAAGGGCTATTCGTGATAGAATATTTGAGACGCCGCATTGCGACATCTTTCGGACACGTATACGCGAATCGCACCGCCATCTGGAGGAGCAAGGCTTCACTCTTAACGGCGCCTGCTCGACCAAACACCGTTTACCTCAAAATGTTCACTTGACCGAGGGCTGATTAGCGCGATCGAAAGACCCGGGTGTCCCATGACTTGTCTGCTGCGATTGTGCCGGCTGAGGTTAATGTCAAAACGCTGCTTCAATTTCACACAGCCACGCGTTTAGGAATGCAAAATGCCTCCTTTTACAGCTAGTCGATATTTTCTCGTGGACTCGTGCTCACCCAAAAGACAGTACCATAAGACAGTACCAAAAGACAGTACCAAAAGCCACTCAGACTGACCTCAAAAAGCAGCTAGAAAGGGGGGAGGGGGAGGGCTTTGTGCTGAGTCATCGCGTAACAGAATTATGTTTTCTCGAAATTAGGACTACAATCCAAAGCTATCATGTCTGCAGCTTGTGTGTAAGTCGTATTTTACGAATTTTCTGACGCAATTTAGTTTGGAAAATTCAATTAGTGCAATAAGGGCGCTTGCGCTTGGAGGAGGGCACAGAAGAATGAGGATGTATGCTGCACTTCCGCGCACGTACAGGCGCCGACAAAAGTGGTATACTCCACGCAGTCCACGCAGCGGGAGCCGGAGCAGCGGCACACTGCATCGCGACGCCGTCTACAGGCGGCATCTGGGATCGAGACAGCCAATGGGTGCCCTTTATTATCGGCAGACATGATCCCAGATGCTGCCTGTAGATGGCGTTGTGATGCAGTTTGTCGTAGCTCCGGCTCCCGCTGCGTGGACTGCGTAGAGTATTTTGTCGGCGCCTGTACGTACGTCGCTTATGGTGGTGGTGGTGGTGGTGGTGCTTGTATAACATGGGCAACAGCTTTGGTGTACATCCACTTTAACGGGGTAAAATGAAAGCGTTTTTTTGTTTTGTTTTGTAAACGGAGCTTTATTACGATTTCGGAGGCGTGTAGTGTTGCCGGCTTGATGCATGCCGGCGAACGGACCAGCGATCGAAGAGATGCATATGGGAAGATACGCGAGAGACCACGCTTATGAGCCGGTCTTGCGAACTTAACCCGTATTCACAAAAAAGATCTTACACGGCAGAATTGTTCGCGAGAGAAAATGCCAGTCAATCCTGACAATGAACATATTACTAGCGAAAGTGGCTGGCTAGTAGGAAATAGCACTTATACGAGCAAAAAGCTCTGACAAGTGCGCGAATTCATTGCTGCAGTACCTGCATCAAACCACACTGCTCGCATTTATTTGACGCTTTTTGCCATTTTTTTGTTTTTGTACATATCAGCCTGGCAGCAAGTCCACCGAATTAAAAGAAGAAAAGAATGCGGTCCATAGTTCTTAAGGCCCGAAGGTATACATTCCCCCTCCGCCCCCTTTTCTTTTCGGGCATATGTATTTCCCCTTAAAGTTCACGTTAAAGAAGATTGACCCACTCGCCCAATAGCAAGCTATCTTGCAAAGTTCCCTCGCTTAATCGTCAGTTCGCCGGTTCTTTGTTCGTTGGCACGCACAGATCCTCTTGCCCCGAAAGAAAAAAACCCGCGACTTCGTACAGCGTGCTCGTTTTAGCATGCGCGCATTCTCCGCTTCCGCAAAGCGGGCAAGTTTGGGCGGAGTTCCTAAAGGCATGTGTAAAGGCATTTAGTGATTTTTTAATTTTCTTTTTACCAACCTGGCCTACATAAGTAACTTTCAACGAACACAAACGCAGCGGTCAGACGCTCGTGACGTCACGTTGGGGAGACAAAACCCCCTCCGCCCGCCCCCCGTCGACAACCATGCTCGACACCCCACCTGTCTCGGTACGGCGCGCGCGCGCTCCCGCACCTCGCATGACGTCAGCTCGTCGGCGCGGGAGCACCCATAAAGAGGGCGCGCGGGCGCCACGGGGTTCGACACGAGGAAGCCGCGGTTGCGGGCAGGGAGGCAAGAGTCCTCCTCTTCCTCCTCCCTGGTCGTAAGGGGCATAGCTGAAGCGTGACCGATGGAGCGCGGGGAACCTGGGCCGGACGGCGGGGAGCAACAGGGCGCCATAACCCCGCGTCTCCGCTGTGAGTCAGGCACGTCTGGCAGTGCGTGCCATTAAGCGCACACGCACACACACTATGCACCGGCAGGACTGAACGAGGCCTGCCTTAATTCTGGAAACGTATAGCGCGGGCAGGATACTCGGCTCAGCGGTCTTACCACTTGGCTTTCTATAATCGAAGTGTACGTAAGCGCGCATATAGGCTGTATCCCGTGAAGCCTTCTTTAAGGACGCTTCGAGCAAACAGACAGACGGTGCACAAGTTCGCGTCCCAGCAACAGCTGCCTCTGAGTAACAGAAAGGATATCGAAGGCTACGCTTTTGCAAACTGCATGCGTCGGAAGTGACTGCGGAGCTGGAACCACGCGCGGCATGGCCGCCATGTTTTGTACATCACGAATTCAACTCGGAAGGACGAGAGAAATGTTGTCGCCATATATACCCCGTTCCGTACAAACTTTGGCGCAGGGCTGCGGAAGTTACAGGCAAGTAGTGATGCGGCCCCAAGAAGTCTCACTTCGCGCGTTTCGCGCAGCGCGGTTGCTTGCGATCTGCAACGCTTTCTATACGGAAGAGCTATACTTCACGCATACGTATTACAACTACACCTTGTGCGAAGTACACGATCACGTCCAATCGGGTTGTTTTATCCGTGCAGCTTCGTACTTTCACTGTCCGACGCACTATGCCCTGATTTGCGAACGCGAGCTGTGCACTGGTCTTGGAAACGTGTCACTCCGCCTCGTTCGGTAGCAATCAGGTTCAGATATGCAACGGCTCCCACGTTACAATTACGTCATATTTTGCGACATGACAAGTTATGCCTTGTAAGGTTTGGAGTCGGGATTGTAGGACGATCGGAGGAACTTGGGGCGACAGCAGTAGGCGAGCAGGATTTATTTACATTATTTACATTTGAACATGGGGTACATTTACACAGTCTAGCGTGACTCCCAAATGGAGCCCGCAAGACGGAGCATACAGCTCACGAGTACATTTAAGAGCACACTCTAGCCGCCGACAACAGCTGGTTATATGCACTTCGTGTTCCTTAGATCCCTAGGTGAGGCAAAACGTTCGACGTCATCGTAAACCAGCCGCCTCTCTGCGGGACGTTTTACGAACACACACGCACACACAGGTTTCAGTGCCCCCTCCGCGGGCAGACGACCTTTGCAGCGCAGTCGTCGTGGTGTTCATTGTCCTGCGTCCCCGTAGCCAGGTGGTCACGCCCAACCCAGCTGGCGCCTCTAAATTCCAGAGCTGCCGTAGTCCGCAGTTCTCCAAAGGAAGTTAACGGTTGGTTAGCTGTCCTCGCTGGTTCTCTGAAGGGCGCCCCCACCGCGGGTGGATCGAAACACGTGCAGCGGGCTGAAATAACTTGCACGTTGCCACCTAGGTAGGCCATTCCTAACAGCCTACATCGAATTACATGATACGTACCAACATGATACGTACCCGCCCTTCCACAAACATACATACTATGTGTATGCCTATATGTATTTGTGTGTGCGCTTGCCTGCTATGCATGAAACGGGGTTTAGAGTGCACAAAAAAGAAAGGAGCGAGAACTGTAATAACGGATGCCTAAAACATGGTGGCTATGACCTGTTTCCGGCACCGCAATTACTTCCCGCGTATGCAGCCCCCAAGAGCGTAGCCTTCGAGACCTTATTCCGTTACTCAGTGGCCTATCACAGTTATGAAAACAGATGGTGCACGGGACATCTGGGTTGCAGGATATCCGCAGAAGAGCCATTTCCTGCCGTCTTATCGACGATTCGCCACTCTTGCGCCGTCCTGTCGGGTGACGAGCGGCGATCGAACTGCAAAACAATGTGTCCACTTGCGGCGTTATAGAGCAGGCGTTAAAAAGCGAGCGGCGTGTCTCGGTTTTTTTTTTCGATTTACACCCTTGTACATTATGAAAGGGAACAATCCATCCTTGTTCGAACCACTATTCCTACCAATGTGAAGTAAGAACCTCGCTCACTGCTGTTTATGTTCTCCGGTTGAAGAATCGTGTTCATGGAACTTTTTTCCTCGTTACAAGCACGCACGAGGAAAATAACCGGCATTGAGAACAAAATCTGGTGTTCCCTTTGGCATTGGCTGAGCCTATAGAGACGATTGCCGTTGGCCCGTAAGAAAACGTCTCAGTGCCTTTTCGGACAACATTTATGTGGGTCCCGCAAAGGGCGAATTTGATTCCCTGTAGATTAGGCAGAGGCATGATTTGACATTAACTCCCTTTCACGCACGAGTTAATTGTTTAAAATACTCCTTTCCGGGAGTTGTCAACGAGCACAATAATCTGACTAATTTCAGCCGAATGTTGAAGCTTTTGTTTCTAAACTAATGTAATTTCATTCTTTTTCCGTGTTGAAACAGTGTTGTGTTTTGTACTTATGCTGCGATTTGTCTCTGTATTCCTTTCATTTTTTTCTTCAAATTTTGTAATCAGTTTTGCTTCGTAGCTCACCTTGCCAAAATCCCCTGCGGGGATTATGAGTAAGTACATTAGATAAGTAAATAAAATAAATAAATGGACGTGAGGAAAGGGGAACGTCTGCCTTCCTTATGTGCCCGACACTACCGAACAGGAGTGAGAGAGAGAGAGAGCGAGAAAATACCGTAATCATCCTTACGCAACTCAACAGATGACGTCTCCTGCTAGGCGACATCTACCAAAAACTCGGCGCCCGCTGCCATGCTCCCGATATCGAGCTGGCAGTACCACCGCTGACGGCCCAGCAGACAATGCAAGGAACGAGAGCCTTAAAAAACGAGTCGATTATTAAAGGTAGAAGAACTCGTTGGTACAGAAAGAAAGACGAAAAAAAAAAAGACTGATCTCGTAATAATCATAAAATAAGAAACAAAACAACGACGCGCAGATGAGGCCGGCTTCGGGGAGAACGAAACAGGGAGTGCTGCGGAAATGAAAGTCGGTGGAGTGACGGGAAGGCAACGGAGCAGGAGGTTTAGGGGGGGGGGGGGGGGGGAGCTCTACTTTCGGGATCCCCTCTAGATTAGATTAAAATGCCAGTCGAAGACTGGCGCCGGCAGAGGATGAGCGCGTCAATCCTTCCTTTCAGCGTTGGCTGGAACAGCCAACGCAGTAGTGCCACTACCGCCATCACCGCGGTCGGCCGAGGAGCGTGGGACAAGCCGAGGCCGCGGCTTAAGCTGCATCAACGAGGCAGGAGTGACGGCGATTACCCCGGGGAACAGGAGGTGCGCATCTATGGGCCTGCGGAGCATCCTTCAAATCAAAGGAGATCTTTTTTTTTTCTTCTTGTTGGGCTGTATATAGCAACGGAGAAACATAACTATCAGAAGAGGGGGCGCACTCGATCGTGTGGCGTCGCACCTGCGCACAATTGTGTCAATTCTCGCCGCTCTCGTAATTTCCTTTAGTCAACTTGCAGTTCGAACTCTACCGGGGTCGAGCGCAATCGGCGGCTACAGCTGCAAAATCAAGCGGGACTTGAGACCGAGGGCTACAGTTGCATGGAATTCAATAAGTGGTAAACTCGAAACTCGTTTTGCATGCGCTGCTTCACCCAAATTTGTTTGTACGTTGTTGTTTTCTCCTCCGCATGTATACAATCGTATACCGTTAGGTCATAAAGTTTGGCTGCAGCCAAGTCAGCGTTTGTCCGCGTCTGTCCTGTCGGCACTGTATTTTCCTGCGCGCTTCAATTGCTCACTGTGGTTACATAAAAAAGTTACCGAAACAGACGGCCACGCAGAACTCGCATAACTTGTAGCGTGCAAGCTGTCATTCCGCATCGAAGGACGATTCTTAAATAAAGGGTGTAAAACGTTATGGAACTCACACCCCTACACTTCGCGCCTACACTGCGAAATAATTTACACCCTTAATAGTGATAAAGGGTGTAAATAGTTATGTAACTCACACCCGTATACCCTTCGTGGGTGTAGGGGTGTGTGTCATGGACCAATGTACACCCTTAGTCACATTAAAGGGTGTAAATTATTTTACACTGTACCCGTCAACTTCCCAAAGGGCGGCACATGTATGACGTACTCGTATACGTAAGAAATCAGGCAGTCGACCCTCCGAATCCTCGGCGCGGCCGGCTTCCCTGCAGTTGCAGCAGCCATCATTAGAGTCAAGCGGAGAAGCGCAGCTAAGTGCAGCAACGAGCGGCTCGCGCATGCAAGGAAACAAGGGAGGAGAAGTCGGAGGAGAGGGGTGGGGGGTTAGAAGTCGAAAGCTCGGCTTGAGAAAACACTGGAAGTCCGCGCACTGCGGGCAAGCCGGAAGACCAGGGAGATAATCCGCTCTAATGCCGCCGGCCTAAGCTCGCGCGAGCGCTGATTAATCCGCCTGCAGGACGCGAGACACACACACACAGGCGCGCATGCGCACCACGGGGGTCGACTCTGCTGCTTCTCCCGCGGTGCTCGGGCCGCGATTAGGATCGCGCGTCGGTGTCCGTCGCGTCGCCCCTCCTCCTGCCTCGGTGCGCTACGTAAGCCGTCGCGAGCGTGTAAGTCACGGGATGTAATTAGGCTCAAACTGCGGCGCAACGTGCTGTGTTACCTGCACGAGGTGCGCGACCAGGGGACAGACTCGGGCGCGCCGCTACGTTTCCGGAGCCATTAGAGAGAGTTTTTTTAGGGCGACGCTTGCAAGTGTTTAGCGCGATCCCGCGGAAACCGCGGCGCTATTAGTTAACTACGTCTTGTTATCTCGTTATGTTGTTGTCGGCTATTACAAATGCCTCGGCGGCATTACGTCGCAGAAGTGTTCGTGGTCGGAACTATATAAGCGAGGGGAAGCTGCCGTGAGATTACATCTCCGCGAGAACCTTCGCACTATAAAAGACAATTGAAAAACGACAACAACAAAATATGCTTTCGCACTGCAACAGGGAGATCGGCGAGTGTAAGTTCAAATTATTCTAGTATTCGCTCTACACAGTTCAAAGGAGAGCCACCTGACATCACCGAAGGTGTTTTTTTTTTTTAATCAGATTCCACGGTCGAAATCTCGCGCAACTTCTAGGGGCACGCGCGTTGCGTCCGTGTGCGATATGCCTTTGTCATCCCTGCGGCGAACGGCCATCATCAGTCATGCTCGTAGTCTGCTGCGCTAGGCGCTTTATGGCATCAACGGAGCATGGCGAGGACTGCAGTGCCTTCGCGTCTTACTCGACCACACCTACGCGAGCATACACTAGGCCGGTACGTAAACATAACGTAGCGATTCCTTTCCGCTCAATTTTATGCCGCTCTTGTCACCCACCGTTCGTGGACGGCTCACCCCTCTGATAACGCGGGCGGAGCGCCTCTCCGACCCACTGACGAAACGCGACATCATGACGTCACACTGACGAAGCAGCGCTAAGGTTTTCGAGCGAAATTTAAAAAAATAATAAAATCACTTCGACCTCCATTCCCTGCTTGAATAACCAACCACTTCCCGCAAAATCAACGAGAACAGAGTTTCGAAATGTCATTCTATCATTCCAATACAGTTTAGCGTTCCAATTTAATGGTTCAAAGCAACCCTCCTCCTCAGCTGCGTCGACAAACCACGCCTACGAAGCGCGGTGAACACTGTCCATCAACCTTCAGCCGTGCGCAAACGACCAGAGCGAGGGGGGGGGGGGGGGGAGGGGGCTCTCTGCAAGTCATTGAAGATACCGTCTACCCCGCTAACACAACTTCTACAGTATAGCGAATGCTCTACGCACCACTTCTACCGCTTCCTCGCTCGCGACCGTACACTTCGGCAACGAGGAATGGATGAAGACGCGCCTGCAGCCCGGCCACCACGCAGACAATCAAAAACAGCGTGTGTATACCAAGAGTGCACGCCGAAAACCGGATCGGGTATACACACGGCGCGCTTCCCGCGCCACCGTAATCCTTCACGCTCAAGTTCCTCGCGGCGCGTTTCGGTACGTACGAGGACGCCCCGGTTCCTCCCGGCCTTCGAACCGTCGGTCTCGTTTAGCCGTCGGCCCGGCGCAAAGGGAAAGAAAGCTCCGGTGGGCATCCGTGCATGCCGGCGCGGCAAACAAGTCTGGCCGGTTACGTGCAGCGTACGGAGGTGCTGAGGCGAGACTGCTGTTGTAAGGATGCGCACTGGTGTAATAGGACGCGAACCGATACGAAGAACAGGACACGCGAAAGATCCTTCTCCTGCAGCTGCAAGATAATTTGCACCCTTAAAAGTGAAAAAGGGTGTAAATCGGTCTGTAACACAAATCATCACGTTCTTTTGAGTCAATACGGGTGTAAATCGATTAACTCACACCTTTACACCCTTTTAGGCGGATACAGATTTGGATCGGTTCATCACTCACACCTTTACACCCTTTCAAGCTGATAAAGCTGTAAATCGGTTCATAATTCACAACCTTACGCCCTTTACGGGGAATAAGGGTGCAAATAGGGCAACAACTTCGACCATTACACCTTTTTTTAGGTGCAAGAATGAGCTGTCGAGCAGTTTAGACTTTTATTCCTTTCTTGGGGCGTAAACTATCTTGCAGTGCGTCCTGTTCGTAACTTGGGGTATAGCGCACAAAGGCACGCAGGACGACAGAGGAGACGAAGGAACAACGCTGCTTCCTGTTCTTTTTTCATCGAAAAATCGAATTCCTTGAGCTGCCGGATGAGGCAGTAGCAAGCACGGTTTATATTCTACGTTCTAACAAGTTCGCGTATCTTACACGACATGTTGGTTATTTATTTTTCTTTACAAATGTGTCATCCTTATCCTCTTTTACGGCTTCGTTCTAAATCGGATTTCATTTGAACTGTATTTCGATAATAATATTTGGGGTTTTACGTGCCAAAACCACTTTCTGATTATGAGGCACGCCGTAGTGGAGGACTCCGGAAATTTTGACCACCTGGGGTTCTTTAACGTGCACCTAAATCTAAGCACACGGGTGTTTTCGCATTTCGCCCCCATCGAAATGCGGCCGCCGTGGCCGGGATTCGATCCCGCGACCTCGTGCTCAGCAGCCCAACACCATAGCCACTGAGCAACCACGGCGGGTCTGTATTTCGATAGACAGCTATGTTATGCTATGCTATGTTATAGACATGTTATCTTTACGCTTGCATTGACCTGTTTCTTTCTGTGTGTTTTTTTTTTTTCATTGGTGTTGTTTCCGGCAATGTTGTCCTTGCTTGTGCCAATTGCTGTTATGTTTTTGTATTTCTGTATTACTTGGCCGACCCTTGTAACAGCCCCTCCGGGGGCTGACAGTATCAATAAATAAAATAAATAAAGATAAGCACGGTTCTTCCTCCTATTGCACCACTGACAAGACAGAACAGACTATAGCCCTGACACGAGTAGCTATATGAATGCGCAACAATGTCACCGCACAGGGAACAGGATGATGCACGAGTATGATGCGTGCAGGCGAGGCCGAGTTCCATGAACGGGTCTGTATAGTCTGGTTGACCACACACATTCGGGGTCCCCCCCATCTGCGGCAAGTTTACCTTTTCGTCCACTCATTTTTTTTTTTGGCCTTTACCTGAGTATTTATACATTTAAATCAAACGCAGTGATTAACATAACGATAGCATTCCACGGCTGCATTGTCTGCCACTCCCGTGTGATTGGCACGAGGCTGCTGCACGAAACTGCGCATGCGCAGCGAAGGAGGCGGACGCAACATCCGCATCGCGCTCCACTGACTACATTCTCCGCTCTTACTGTGGAGTGCGCGATCGTTATACGTGCTGGGATTTGACGAAGGCGCTCAACGTGAGTTTCCTGGAGAACCCGCATCGGGAACTCGGGCGAGTACAGCGATGACGACACAGGAAGCAGCAGCGACCGCACACTGGCACATGCGAACACTGTAGCGAGCAGCCGCTGACAAAAAAAAATAAAATAAATAAATAAATAAAAAAATTATATGCGTCGTTTCAACGTGACCGGATTTCGCGAATTCTTAAAGGGACACCAAATCAAGACCACAAATCAATTCTGGCTGACAAAGTATATATATATTTTTTTGAAAACTCTGTTGTCGTTAGTTACGCGGTAATCGGTCGATTATTAGAGCAGAAAATGGAGCTCGACGTTTCATTTTTTTATTTCGCACCGAAACCCTAGCGCCAGCATACGTCAGTATGACATCAGGGATTTTGATTTTTTTTTTTTTTTTGTCGTTTGCGAAACTTGAAATATTCAGTCTTCCACTCCTTTGCTGGACGTCACGGATGAAAATTCATGACGTCACGGCGAACTGGTGCAGGAATTTCAAGCGGCGTTGCCACCAGTCTTCTGCATTTCTCGTTTCGTTTTTTTTTTTTTCCTGGCTTAACAAGCATCTTTTCGCGGCACGTGTGGTGAGTTTGGTATAGCGAAAAACTAATTAATTGATACAGAATTGATTGATTGATTCTATCATTTCTCTCTTTCACCAAATCATTTTTCGTTAGCCTTTAAGGTTAACGACTGAATATTGATCTTTTCGTAGAAAGTAAATAAACCCGCACGCTATCGCGATTTACCGTACCGATCAAGTTAACGAGGAATAAGAAAACTGCGTTTGGAGTTAACTATAGTCGATCTTCCAATTAGATACAAGGACGTTAATTAGCGAATATATTTAATGAGCTATACGAGCATTGCGATTAAACGCGAAGATTATTTTCGACTCTTGCGAAAATACACCCGAAAATGTGGAATAACAGTGCCGTCATACGAGATTTAAAAAAAAAAAAAATGGCCTGCATTAATGAGGAAGCGCTCAAGTGATGTACAGAGCTTGGAAAACAAGAAAAAGCTTGCCACGCTTGACCCCTCCCCCTGGAAATACAGAGCCATCACCGTCGTTATAACGAAACTCTGTTACATGTAATTTACTTGCAACGTATGGCAGTGGTGTATATCAAGCCTTCGTAGCCAGTCGCGAGAACAAGAAGCACTACGTCATGCGCTGAAGTGCGCGACGCAGTGAAGCATCCCACAAAGGAGAGGGGGACTCGCAGCCAACGACAGCGCTTTGTCTTGCCGCGAACACTTCGACAGCCAATCTCGCATCTAGCCAACGTACTACAGCGTCTCGTACTGATCGACACGGAAGGAGGCAGCGCCGTCTTGCTTCGGCGTTTGCAGGCGAAGCCAGCGATCGGGAGGCAATACGATCGCGAACGGATAGAAGCGGGCGCCATTGCAAACACGGACGACATTCGAGTGTTTACACGGCACAGAAACGCATGAAAATCGCAACGCGAGTGCCGCTGACATGCTGAATGCGAGTGGGAGGAAAGAAAAAAAAAAAAAAATAGAGAGAGAGAGAGAGAGAGAGAGAGAGAGAGAGAACGGGCGCGAGTTCTTCAAATAAAGACAAATGACGCTTCGGTCGGTACACGAACGCCGGCTCTCGCAAAGCCTCGCAAGACGCGAGAGCGCGAAAGCGAGGGAACGTTGCAGGAGAATGAATGCACGCAGCGCGAAGCGCCGCGCGGGACCAGGTGGACGACGTGCGACCAGCAGGTCACACTGCAAACGCACACTCGCAAAGGAGGACGCGTGCCGAGGAAGGAGTGACACGATGCCTACCAAACAAAGCAACGACACCCTCGCTATCTCTGTTTCTCTCTCTCACACACACAGAGAGACAGAGAAAGAAAGAAACAAAGAAAGAAAGAAGGAAAGGAATAAAGGGGTAGACAGAGCGCAAGCTTCGGTTTAGGACGAAGAAAAATGGCCGAAAGGCCTCCTCCTCCACCACGGTTTGCTGCAGCGTTCACTGGTCGACACGGTGCCACCATGGTGCCACTTGCCATCTCAAAGTGACCGAAGCACGCGGTGTGGGGCCTGCCGTTGGTTCGACGCAGAGCGGCCTCTCCGCTATCTACTCCGCGGCTGCCTTGTCCCATCGCGCGGGCTCCAAAAAAGCGCTGCCGCTGCTGCTGCCGCCGGTGTGTACGGAGAGTACGCCGCGGGTCCCCCGAGGGACCTCTGCGCGCTTTCGGCGGCGAAGGAGGACCAGCGCGCGGACTCGGGTCTCGTCGGCGCGGGTGCCGAGCGAGCCAGCGAGCGAGCCAAACTCTTTGGGACACGGTGCCGCGACAGGGGAATGCTTTCGCCGCGAACGCTCGTTCACGCCGAGACGACCAGGCAAGTGGCGCCTCGCCCCGCGGCCAGTTGCGTGCAGCGCTGTGGAGCCTACGGTGGCTGCGTGACCCGCGAAAGAAAGCGGAGCCGCGGGCCCGACACTCTGCCGAGGCCGGTGATCGAGAAGCATGGTGCTATTCCCGCCGGTTTTATTTTTTTTAAGTATCTGTCGATCCCCTACACTAAAGAAAACAACCACCCCGTTCAATAACACGTAATTTCCCCGGTAAAGCAGCGTTTCAAACGCAGATTTCTATGGCCTCTTCAGCCTCGTCTTGAGCAGCGCTGGCCGTTGGCTGCTTAAAAGGCCTGTCAGACTATAGATGTAGGGCTTTACGGCTCTTGCTGCTCCCTTGCCGGCTCTAGACCAACTGGGACCGTTCGGTACATGCCAGTGGGTATCTTCTCGAAAAGACAACTCGGGCAACACGGTACGTGAAACTGGGCGTGCGGCACTGTCTACGTGTGAACGTTCTTGGCCAGTCCACCAGTACCAGCATGTGCCACTTGTGCAAGTGCCCGAATAGACAAGTAGAACAAGAGGCAAACATTGTAGAAGTCGGCGACAAAAACTAACCGAGAACGGAGAAAGAAGTTAACTGAACAAAATAAAGCCGGAGCTTGCGCAGAGAGAGAAAAGCGTTGAGCTAAAGAGCTGTGAAGAAGTGAATTGAAGACATTTCAGAAAATAAATAAATATTCGCCTATCAACGATACTCACACATGCATGGGCCCACATCCACCGAATTAAAATTTTGTGAGGATCTCGTTAACACGTTTTTTGTGCAAACTGCCCAATTCTTGTTCGATCCACAACGGTGGGTACTTGTCACTTGTGCAGGGCAAATCCCTCATTTCAGCAAGTTATGTGGAAATGAGTTGATGGGCTGCATTTATAACTTTAATAGTAGTCGCGACGAGTACTCGACTATCAATTGGCTATCAGCTGCACCGTTCCCAGTTATCTCGGTGCAAACCGCATTTGGAAGTACGTGCCAGTCATATGAGATGTGGATAGCTGATAAAAGGCTGAGACCCACGGCGACAGAGGAAGTCGGGATCGATTAACGCGACGATGGACAAAACACAATAAAAGACGAAATATAAAAAAAAAATAAGCGGAGACACATTCGAGATGCGCAAACTCGCGACTAAAGAACGTATTTTCGCAAATTGCTGATGTGGTTCCGGCTCCTACCAGCGGCAACTTTTCCTTTCGTCCACTTCTACGTTCTTTATTGTTATTATTATTATTATTTCAAATAAACCTAACAGTTATCTTTCCGAATTCTTATTCTGGCTTCGTTTCGATTTCTCACATTTGGTATATTTACACGCTTTGGGAATATTTGGCGGGAGGGGGGGTGCACACCTCACCGTCTCTTTGGATGCGCCGATTTACACCCCACTCACTTTTAAGGGTGCAAATTATTTTACAATGTAGTAATTGTTTGTATGAAGAAACTCTGTGAGCCACACAGCCCCCACAGCGCATACACACGCACAGGCGGTGCACGCAAGCGGCCTTCCCCACGCAGCGCCACCGCTCGAGGGCAGAGCCTGCTCCGTTTCCCGCCGCCGCCCTGTGGGAGCACTGGAGCCAATTTCCTCGCCTCCTTAGCGTAATTCACGCTGCATCGCTTCGGACTACCCCCCGACCCGGCCTCGTTCCGTCGTTCGCATGTAGCCTTTGCCCGCGGAATCCAAGATGCACGAGTCTGCTAACGCGAAAGGATCACCGGCGTGCACGCGTCTTCTCCCTCCCTCCCTCCCCCCCCCTCTCTCTCTCTCTGACTCCAGGGTGCGAACAAGAGCCGCGACTCCTCCATTCCTTACGCTACACGAACGGGCGAACTTAGTCACGGCCGCGCGCAAATTAACCATGCGCCATCGCAGCAGCTACAGCGCTCGCTCATCAAGACAATCGGGCCTCTTCGCTGGAACAGTGGAACCCAAACTGACCTGCGCGTTGTTGGTCACACGTTCAGAAAAACACTTAACGGCGCGGATAAATGACGGGGACTGGAAACGCCACCGCGGCATTCGCTCTATCCATCCCCGTATTCCAGCGCGGTTAAATGAGTTCGCGAGCCTTTATAGATAGTTTGCTGGATGGGGAAAATTCAGTTTTGTAGTGTCCAATATGTAGAGGTAGAGTCAAAGTCTCACTCTGTCGTGTCTGGCTATAGTTCTAGGAGTGATACACAGTATGTAATCCCTTGCCGCAGCGCTGGGTGAATAATAATAATAATAATAATAATAATAATAATAATAATAATAATAATAATAATAATAATAATAATAATAATAATAATAATAATTTATTCTGTCCCTTGTGTAAATGTACAGTGAAGTCCGATGCTAACGGGAACACTTAAATGTGCGTCTCTCATTTTTCTGGCGCCCTAACTGCAAGTGGCTGCGGTAGCAATGCCAGTGCACTATACATGTGCATCGAAAAGAATCAGAGCCGTATTGACTACAAATTATCTACTGCAAGTCTAGGCAACTGAACTGACGCGAGAAAGGTAAATCCAGACATGGTCTCCGTACTCAACTGTTCCCTCTAACAGTGGACAGCTCGGTACATGTTTCAGGCCTGCCGAGACCCCATGTAGAGCTTAATATGTGTGTGTGTGTGTGTGTGTGTGTGTGTGTGTGTGTGTGTGTGTGTGTGTGTGTGTGTGTGTGTGTGTGTGTGTGTGTGTGTGTGTGTGTGTGTGTGTGTGTGTGTGTGTGTGTGTGTGTGTGTGTGTGTGTGTGTGCGCGTGCGTGCGTGCGTGCGTGCGTGTGTGCGTGCGTGCGTGCGTGTGCGCGTGCGTGTGTGTGTGTGTGTGTGTGTGTGGCAGCGCCTGGCAGACAGCCGAAGCCGTTCGAGAAGGCACGCCTTGTCTGACCACTGTTGATCGCTTCGAGTCCCTCAGTTCACGTTACCCTCGACTCACTGTCTCGCTTGGAAACACGAAGGATGCAGTACAATGTAACAAAAACGTTGCGCTGACATTTCCTTCGCGAGGTCATTCCTCGAGTTCAATTTCTCTGAGGGCGTAACACTTGAACAGGGCGGCGAAAGCAAGTGCTCTCACAATATTTGCAATCAATAAAACCGCACAGACTGCTGGAGCTCTTGTTCAAAATAAGGAGCGAGAAAAGATTTGACAAAAGCCAACGATGTCGGCCTAGTGCTTGAACCTACTACTCTGCTTTAGATCCAAGGAAAGGAGTCCTCAGGTCACGAAGTAGGAGCTAACGTCACCCGAAAACTACCTTAAGACCCCCCCCCCCCACCTTCCTCCGCCCCACCCGTTTTCACCAACCCTGGCGAAACAACATTTTTCGACGCTAAACTCTGTACAAAGGCACTAATATTTTTTAGAAAGGAAAACCACAAACACAAAGCATTATTGCTTTGTGTATGCACGGCCTACGCCACACAATACAGGCCTCGCCGCTTGCATTGTTTTCGCCGTTCCCGCATTTCCTAAAAAAATCTTTTTTTTTATCCGGCACCGGTCCTCCACGCGGCCGCACGCCGTTGACGGTGTCGGCACCGCGGAACTGCCAAACGGGCCGCATAACTTGCCGAGGCCAAGACTCTCTCCTTTCTTTCTGCGAGCCACACCGCCAACAACACCGACCGACCTCGGATGATAGGATGGCGGTGGGAAGGGCAAGGGGCAAATATCCTGCCCGGCCAAGGGGGGGGCACTACTAGTTGGGAGGTATATACACACGCGCCGAACGACGAGTCAATCTCAGTGGCAGGGTGAACGCCTCGGCTGACACGGCGCGAACGAGGAGGAGAGGAGGCCCCGGTGAAGAAGGGCGCAGGCCACGAAGAACAGACGAGGTGGTGGGGGCGCCGGCAAAGAGAGAGAGAGAGAGAGAGCTCGCCCGCTGATACACACAGCCCTCCCAACACTATCTCCGTGCTCCTGCTGCTGCGGCTGCTGCTGCTGCAAATACGTGGTGGTTCCACATAGTGCTTACACGAGCGTTCGCTCGACCACGCATCTGCGACGCTGCTGCCCTTCTTCCGGCCTTGGGGTCGAGTCCTGGGCTCGCTCGCGCGTGCTAATCAACGAGCGCAGCGAGAGAGCGAAATGAAAGTTGTTCCTCGCTTGGGCGTGGGCCCGCGTTTGAGTGCGGGGGCGCCCACGCGTGTACATGCAGGCCCGAGAAAAAGCGCGGCTATATAAACACGAACACCGTGAAATCCATCTTACGTACGCAGTCTGAAAAAAAAAAACGCCAACAGAAAAAACTGCGCGGAGGTTCTTAAGTAAAATTGTACAACGTATATGACACGCTCTTCTCCGGAGCTAGCCGTCCAAGTCGTTCGCTGCGCGTAGTCAAACGGACGTGGGCTGTAAAATAATTCACACGCTTAAATGCGAATAGTGGTGTAAATCTGTATATAACTCCCACATTTACACTCGAAAAAGGGCGCAAGGGTGCGAGTTATAGGTAGAGTTACGCCGTTACTAACTCTTAAGGGTGTGTATTCCTTAACAGCGTGCTGCAGAATCATTTCGGGAAGCTTTCCTCTTGTTCGTTGCCGAATGACACGTAAAAGTGAAATTTCAGATGCGCTTGAATCACGCAGTTTTTATGAGTACCGAGAAGGTTCAAATATGGAAAGAAATTTACTGGCCGGCCGATAACGATACTTCATTAACTGCGAAAGTTCGCGCGCTGTGTTCAGCATGTATCGGTGGGCTAGTTGGTTGGTGATCGTTGATTATTGTTCTGAAGAGACATACGGACGGGGAATACGAGATAAAACTTTATTATGTCCTTGATGGGGTTCAGGGGTGGCGGGGGTCGGGAGATTAACACCCGATCCCCCCCTTCCTCAGACGGCGGCCAGTCCTTGCTTTATGGCGGCGTCTTCGGCCATCCGGACGGCCCAGAGCTGCTCCTCTGGGTCCAAGCTGAGCAGCAATGTCTCCCACTGCTCGGCCGTAGTTATGATACGTGTGTTAGTGCGGAAGGGTGTTGGTGGGTGAGGCTTTGGGGCATTGCCAGATAATATGGACGGAGAATACATAACACGAGCACGAGCATTCGTGTTCGCGTGACGTTTAGTGTTCGTCCATGTCTCGTCATGTGCGCCTCCTTTAAGAAGATATTAGCGCGCAGTTTAATCTGCGATCTACGAACGTACGCGTAAATCCTGCGTGCAACGTGCACATAATAAGAGGACACGGCACAAACTTAATCAGCAAATTGCACCCTATTTGCGCTCAAAAGTAGCCTACTACTGACGGCACTAAACGTACCACCACCAACGGTTCGCCACCAGGCGGGGTTGCGGCATGTACTTGGACCATGGGCTAGTGCAGCCTGTGCACCTCGCGTAACGAAGGCGCGTTGAACTTTCCGGCGCGTAGCGGTACCAACGACATACTTCAGTTTTGTACGTTGTGTTATGCGTACGTTAAATGCCCATCGTCATGTGTGCATAATTTCATTATATCACCGCGTTCACCCGGAGTGCATTATGCTAGGCGTGCCGTAAGGTCAGCATCTCAGTTTTTTGTTAAAAAACTAGTCTCTGCTTCTCTCTCCCTCTAAAGGAAGAAAAAAAAAAGAAGTATGCGCAAAGTGCTCGCAACTTTTTTTTTTTTTTTTTTTTTGCCGTGTACCGTGCAATGGGTGCGTGTTAAAGAACTCCAGGCGGTCAAAATTATTCCGCAGTCACCCACTACGGCGTGCCCGCTTCATAATCGCATCCTTGGTTGCGGCACCGCAAAAAAAAAAAAAAAAAAAAAAAAAAAAAAAGACCAGCAATTCTCTCTCTTGTCTGCCTTTGAGCCACACTATACGAAGTAATCTACGGTCAGCACTCGTCAATCCGCAAAGGCCTGGAACAACTCAATCATTTTCTTTTTTCAGGTCACGCAGTAAGCGGTCGGCGCAGCTGCGGGCGCACAACGCACGGGACCCACGGCCCGCGGTCGCGTACGCGACCCGGCACTTTTATCGAAGCGTCGCTCAACAGCGCCGGTGCTCGAAAGAATAACAAGACGCGCGGCGAAGTGCGCGAACGCCGACGCTGTGCGCCTTCGGAGTGGGTGCTCTTTCCTCACGGGCGCCGCGTTTTCTTTTCTTTCTTTCTTTTTTACGCATCGCTCGCTCAGCGGAGACGCTCTCAAAACAAACGAGCGTTGATCGGCTGTGCCGTTCTTCCTCGGCCGGTGAAGGAAGAAGACGCCGGCGCTGTTTCCGCGCCGAGCGGGGCAGCAGGCCTCGCAGGACGAGGTGGGGGCACCACTTGAGGCGCGCGCGGAAAGGAAGCGGGAAGGGGGAGGGGGGTGTTTGCACACACGTCTGCTATACGGTCGAGTTCGGTGCAGCGATCCTGGACTTCCGTTTTTCTAAGTCCATTCGCACAGAAAACAAGAAAAAGAAAGAAAGATGGAAGGATGATACGGAAGATGCAGCAAAACGTCGTCGATCGAATTAGGCAACCTGATTTAAACGTAAAAAGGGTAAGAAAATAAGGGTAACAGACACCGGTTGGACGGCCGGGTCAATTGCCTTTCGGTTCGGGTAACTCGGAACTCAGCCGCTTTGCTACCAGTTATGAGCAGTCGAAACTGAATTCTTCGAGGACCATTCGATCGCAAAAGCGGACAGAGGACCGCACGTATTTGAGCGGCCGGCTCGCCGTACACGTTTTTGCAGTTGCACAGAAAACTTTAGCAGCCCACGATAAGTGCGATGCCGAGAACTGACTCGGAAGGTTCACCACATTAATAATAAGTACGACCTTCTTTCGTAAAGTGTGCCCAACTATAAAGTCTTATAGGCGATGCAAGGACGTGCTAAATACGTTAGCCCGGCTCGAGTCTCTCTCGGGATTTTTCCTTCGACGTCCGTGTATAAACTGTGCTGGTGCGCCAAAAAAGCTGCGAGACTCGAGAGACGGAAAAAAAAAAAGTTCCAATGCGGCGTTCGGCCGCATAAAATGAAAACGCCGCGGTATGAGAAACGATACCGCAGTTGACATTACTATCTTCGCGAATATATAGTTTATTTAATCCCTGTAGTCCACAGTCCCTTTACATGCACTGAGCGGCGTCCCTTTCGCACGAACCGTCGGCGGAAATTGAAACGCGAACAGAAGAATAACTGATCCGCGTAAGTATACGGTTGTGAAGTTCGACGCATAGTGGCTGTGTAGCCGATTTCTATGCACGGAGTAGTGGAAGGCGTACGCTTTGGAGTTGCCACTGATGTAAATGTGGGAGGGACTATAGAAACGCAACAACGCATTCGAGTAGTTTTGAGCTTGTTTGCGTCTATATTTTTGCTCAATGTAAACGCTACGCCTCCTCGCGTTAACAGAACACACACACACACACACACACACACACACACACACACACACACACACACACACACACACACACACACACACACACACACACACACACACACACACACACACACACACACACACACACACACACACACACAAACAAACAAACTCTCTCTCTCTCTCTGCGTCTGCCTGCCTGTGTTTGCGGCAGACCGACCAGTTCTAGGTCACAAAAGTGACGCAGAACGTGGACTACCAGAGTACTGAGTTTCACATTTCTTTTTTTTTTCTTTTTTCGTTGCTCGCTCAAGCAGAGTTGCGCAAATGCAGGACTGCCGCAACGATGACATGACGCGCGTTCACGCGTGAGCGCGCTGAGAATTTAGAGCCGCGGATAACTTGTCTCGTAAGACGACACAGCGACGACAACGTACGGCTGTCCGGCTGTTAAGACATTGGCAGGAAGGCCGCCGTCACAACTCACTCGAGCGAGGACGCTCTCCCACTGACCCTTACGCTGTACGTAATTAAGCTAACCGCAGGCCGGCGAACAACAACAACAACATAAAAAAAATGCTGGCCGCAGCCTGGCGCGAAAAATATAGCGAGAACCCCGACGGGCGGGAAGCAAAACGTGCGCGAGGCAATAAACGGGAGCTTTCAACAGCAGCGGGCGCCGCCGCTTCAATGCTTCGCGCCACGTGCTTGGCTAAAAAAGCCGCGAACGCGGGAACAGGGCCGCGCCTCTCTTCTCTCGAGGGGTTCGTCGAACTTTTTCGGGCGCGCTTCGCGCTGTCAGCGGCCCGCGGGGCCCCCAAAACGTAAACTCTGACCCTCGCGGCGCCGGGCGGTGCGCGCGAGAAGTTGCGAACCGAGGCCGTTCTACTGAGACGTCTGCTCGTCCGCTCCGGGAAGACGCCGCCAACCGGTTTCTGGTAAAGAATAACAGACCCAATACGCTATACTCCCCCCCCCCCCGCCCCTTTAAAGGCGTACTCAGACGATATTTTCGGACTCTTCAATTTAATTTTCGCGTTAAACGGGGGTCCGGGAAGTCTAGACCCCAGGAGAAAAAACTGTAATAGTCAGAGCGCCTTAAACGAGAAGGAAGGGGGTTAACCGAGGGGCCCGATTTTTATTAGTCATATCCATAAGAAGCAAACAAACACCGACACTAAGGACAACATGGGGGAAATTACTTGTGCTTAATGAGTGAAATAACGAAACGATAAATTAATGGAAATTTAAATGGATGAAAAAAACAACTTGCCGCAGGCGGGGAACGATCCCGATGCTAAGGTTGTGGGATCATTCCCCACCTGCGGCGAGTTGTTTTTTCATCCATTTTAATTTCCATTAATTTATCGTTTCGTTATTTCACTCATTAAGCTGAAGTCATTTCCCCTATGTTGTCCTTAGTGTCGGTGTTTGTTTGCTTCTTATGATCGGAGCACCTTAAGTACTTTATTATACGAGAACATTTCTACAGCGAGTTTCGGGTTCGCTTTCCAGGAGGTCATTACTGCGTCGTGGACGTGAAGGTGGTCACGTGGGATCCGGAAACTGCGACGTTTCTTGACACTTGCTGCGGTTCGCTCGGTCGTCTGCTACGCCGCTAGATTCACCGCGTCACAACGAGTAGCACCACACAAGGCGACCGAGCGAGCCGCCGCTGGCGAGGCGCGAAAACGTCGCGATGCGTGCACCACTCCCACGTGACTGGCTTATTTCTGCGTCACGACGATACGACACGGTAACCTCTCGGGAAACCAAAACGTAACTCATGAAAAAAAGTTGTGATATTCACTTATTTACGGAGCTCTGAGGCTTGGCAGTGATATTTCAATAGTTCAGATGTCTAGGACCTACACTTAAACAAAATGAAGAGTCGAAGATATGTTGCCAGTACTCAATCAAACAGATTAGGGAGGCTGTAACTAAGTTCTAAGTTAGGGGACGGAAGCGGCTTGCGTATACGTAAGCGGAACTGAAGTTCCATATCGTCCCCTAATCTAAACCTTATCTAATCGCGCGTTCCACAGGCAGCGTCGAGAATTAAGCTCCGGGGTTTAAGAATATTCCTCGATTTAAGATAGAACAGATGTCGCAGTGCAACAACAGAAAAGAAAAAGTTCGTGTCGCCAATTCCTCAAGGGATCGTGCTTCACGCGCCATCGTTAATAGAAAAGACGCTCTGCGACGAGCAGGAGCGTGTACGCATCCTTAGCGGTAAAAAAAAAAAAAAAAATAGCACGCACAATAAAAAAAATCAAGAATGGGGCTGACAGATGAAGTAGCACCACCGTGGTACAAAGGTTATAAATAGGGATGAGGTGCCTCAAAAAGGCTGGCTTATCCTTCTTTATAAGATGCACGTGTAAGTAAAAGTTACCAAAAAAGAGAAACGCATAATAAAGACGCCCTCGAACAAAGCAAACGGGTTCCTGAGCTACAGTTAAACATCCACGGTGCGAAAACAGGCCAAGACAAACAAACAAACAAAACAATAACTAACTGACTAACTAACGTACTAATTAACTATGTAACCAACCAACCTACTAGCTAACTATTGCTGCATTTGGGTGGGGGTGGAGCGCACTTGCGTCCGTCACTGGACATTTGCGCCGTCGGTTTCCGAACGCTCAACCCCAAAGCCACGCGCTTCCCGGCTCGAGACACGCCGCGAAGGCGAGAGCGGGGTAAACGAAGCGGGCGCGTGGGCGGAGGGGGAGCCGCGTACCGCCGCTGCCGCGAAGAGTTCCGTGTCGTCTACGTCGGCGCTGTCAACGCCGAGCGTGGTGGTGGTGGTGGTGGTTCGCCTCCTCCTCCTCCTCCTCCGCCTCCTTCCGCTCGGGACAGCGCGACCGGCGACGCGTCCGACCGGAGCGCTCTCGCTGCCCGCTCAAGCGCGGCCAGATGTCCGCCGCCCGGACACTTGACCTCTCCCCCCGGCCTCCGGCGGAAAGGCGCCGACCGCGAAAAAGCCATCCCGCGCAACCCTCGAGAGAACGAGCTTGGCTGGCTCTCCTCCGTGTGGTGGGCACGCTTCACGCGTCAGACGAGGGTGGACGACGAAACGGCGATATTCAACCACAGTTCGGAGCGAGCGAGCGAGTAGCGGTCAATCGAGCGTCTGTATCCACTTCTTCCAATGCGCGCTAGTCTTTTGAAAGACAAGTCTTTATTTGGCTCTCTCGCTCCCCTTTTTTCGCGGTCGGTCGTTCGAGGTTTCGAGTCTACACCTTTCAGCTCTGATAAAAAAAGAAAAAAAAAGAAAAGAAGGCGCCGGTGTAAAGGTAATGGCGAGGCGCGTTCGCTGCCGAACGTCACATAATGGAACTTTTTGACACGGACGTGAATGTCCACTTAAACTAGCGGCGCAGCTGGTAACGTCTCCGCTCCCTGCGGAGTTGCGTAATGAAACAGAAAACGCTACCTAAATATCCTCACTGCAACAAAGGTACGCCGTCACGTGCATCATTTATTTATTAATACGAATAGCTTTCTGCAGAATACTTAGCCTATTCGCTTGCATTGACAATCCTCACCAACGGTTTCTGCGCTATTTTTTTTTCTTTTCTATTCATGCCTCGTCGTTCGTTTAGAGTCTCCGTGACCCATGACGGAGGGCCCCGCATCGTCAGAAAGGCAGTGGAATATTGCGCACGGGTGCAGCCACACGCGCATCTGGCAACGAGAGAAGATGGACAGGACAGCTTGCTTCCTTTTGGCTCCCAGTAAAAAATGCAGGGCCAGCGCACATCTGACACCAAAACATCGAAGCCTTCCCCACTACAACCAATATAGTTTCGCAATTTCTCTCTTTCTCCCTCTTCTTTTCACGCTTTATACATATTATGCATCATAGGCGAGTGAGATAGGCTCCGTCAATGGGTTACGGTTCGAACATTAAATCGATATAAGTGTTTTCGTACATTGAGTCGGATATCCGTAGTCATTCTAGGTTTATTCATCCTTCTATTGAGCTATGCAGGACGAAGGTCTCTGTCAGCGACGATAAAGGCCTACGCATCACCAGATGTCGTCATCGTATGCTCTTTCCTGTAACAATCGTCCTCCCGCTGTCTACGCCTGTGTTGCTTAGCGCCAGTTCGCTTACACTGTTAAGACCACAGGTGGGAAACCAAAACATTTTTTTTTTCTTAGTACGACATCTTGACATTGTGTATACAGTGCGTCTTTCGCCTTTTACGATGACGCAAGTTACGTCAGCGAAAGCCACTAAAGCTTTTGAAAAACGGAAAATACATTTCACGGTTCGCCACAATAAAGTTAAAGAAAATAAAATAGCGCGTAACCTTCGTCTTTACGAGCTCTGTTTCCCTTTCACTTATCGGATCAATCGAACAAAACAGCTGCCAACGGTGCCCGTATTACGCGAGGTTTCTTTCACGAAAACAATTTCTTTCTTTCCTGGCTTCTCTACAACTTTTCCGTCGTTCAATCAAACGAAGATTCACCCACCGCTTTCACCGATCAAAAAAAAAAGAAAGAGGGAAAGAAAGAAATGGTTTCCAGGGCGCTAATGTCTTGAAGTGAATTGATGAAAATAAGAAAACGGGAAAACTCCTTTTGAGAACGACTTCGGTTGAATACTACTCAGTGCCGAATCCCTGCTTCAAAGGGAGAATTTACACCTCCGCGACGTTGCCGTGCATTAATTAGGCTCAAATCAAAGGTTTGAGAGCCAATGTCAGGAGTACAGGAAAGCACTACAGAAGGAATATCGTACGCTACTGTTCTTGATATTAAATGACAACGATATCAGGTATCGTTGAAAGTGTTGGCAGGTTTTGCATATATCACTGTCTCGTGTTTTCTTTCTTTCTTTTTTTTTTTTTTTGAAAAAGTTCAGTTCTTTCTCTAACCTACAGCGTCACTCACACAAAGTCGCCAGAGCCCTTTCGATTCGCCTGCCCGATTCGGTCGGCAAGCGTTTGTCGGATTTATGAAGGCGTCAGCGCGTCGAGTAGAGATAGCAGAGGCTCAGGTCTTGTGAGCCCGATTCGCACGGCCACCACCTCGGCAGATGGCATGCATACAGTGTGCTTCGGGCAACGCAGTGAAGCCAGTGGCAGGCTCACCCTGAAGCAATGAGCGGTGTGAAACAAGACTTGGAAAACCACAAAAAGAGGCAAGAGATCAATATGTGAATGACGACGTCGGCATGACGTTCTCGCACGGCGCAGCCGTGACGTCATGGAATCAGCGAGCGACGACGTCGGCATGACGTCATGAAATCACGAAATCGGGCAACGTCTCCCATGTGTGTCGGTAAACGACTATTACATCGCATTCTACAGGAGGTCAAGACTAAACCTAGCTAATTTCGAGAACCACTACTGCAAAAAGAGACCAAAATAATAATAATAAAAAAGAACATTAATCCCGTGACGTCATCGCCACGTACCGGACCTGAGGATTCGAGCTGATGGCTTAAAAATAAGATGAAAAGCCTAGCCTTTCATTTACTCGAGCAATAACAAAACTTTCCTCCACCCATCGGGGTAGCGCCGTGGGTATGGTGTCACGCTGCCAAGCGAGAGGAGGCGACTTCGATCCCGCCCCCACGGCGGCCACATTTCGATGGAGGGTGAAATGCAAAAAACAGACGCTCGTGCGCTTAGACTTAGGTGCACCCAAGCGGTTAAAAATAATCCGGAGTCCCACAGTACGGCAGGCTTCATAATCATATCATTGTCTTGGCACGTAAAACCCAAGAATTTACCTATTTTGTAAACATTTTCCCATTCCACAAAAAATGGTGTTTTCAAAAAATACTTTAACAGTACAAACTAATTTAGACTCATTATTTCATCTTAACCTAACTAACTAACTAACTAACTAACTAACTAACTAACTAACTAACTAACTAACTAACTAACTAACTAACTAACTAACTAACTAACTAACTAACTAACTAACTAACTAACTAACTAACTAACTAACTAATTTGAACCCTCCTCTCAAAATTGACTCCACTGAGGTATCAACCAAACCATTCGCTAAAAACTTGAACGTTTTACCCTGTAAAGCGTGCACTACGTCGTGCAGGGCTGTTCAGTGGGAAAGCCATCACACTAAATTCGTTTGCTCCAAACTTTGTATGTTTGAGTAACGAACACTTCTCAAGGTCTTTTACATTGACAGGAAGTCTGGACAGCCTTGCTGCCTCCATTGCGCCTGCTACGTTTGAACTAGCGCACACTACGGTATCCTCCTTACGTCAAAGGAGCACTCACACGACATTTCTGATAATACTTTTTTTTTGCGCTAGATGAAGGTAATCGCCAGAGCGCCCTAAATAATTTAATACAATACTTGTTCCTACGAGCGAGATTTTATTTTTGTTACCACAGCGTAAGTTATGTAAATAGTTCGCTTCGCCCTTGCTTGTCCTGTCTCCCTGTCCCTTTCTTCTCGTAAACCTACACTCCTTTCCCATTTCATTTTTTTTTCCTCTCTATCTCGTGCGATGGTAAAGCTCAATATGACATTCACGGTACTTACCATCGCCACAAAAAGCTCCGGTTATAAACAAATGCCAACAAGTGCACCTTAATGGTACAGCCCTTTTCTTCTCTTACGCCGCAAATATAATCCCCTCGAGTTGACGAGTCCTATAAACGTACGTCTAAGCATTAGCAAATAATTAAACATAACAACTAACAAATCATTAATTAACTAGCCACAACCCTTACGGTTACGCAGCCAGGCACGCCGGACGTTCGCCAGTGGAAGCGCTACCAAAGAAAACACGCGAACCGAGGGTTTCATTTTTTTTTTTTTTCGTGGCGAAGCTACAGCGGCAGAAGCGAGGCGGAACACGTGGAGGGAAACAAAAATACGCGCGGGAGACGAGAGAGGTAAAATGACAAGCCGGCAAGCAAACGAGGCCAGAGTAAAAATGTTAAAAATAACAAAATCCTGAACTACGAAACGGTCGAAATAATGCCGCTTCAACGGCCGGCTAGAAGATGTACGGGCGAGGATACTCTTAAAAAAAAAAAAAATACAGCGATAAAGAAAACCGGAAGGATTAAACGACGAGGCACGCGTCGATGGAAACGTTGACGCGACATTGCGATGCAATAAAGAAAGCATGAAAAAATAGAAAAAAAACGTGAGCACGCGGCCGGGACAATCGCGGCACCGCGACGCTCGTTTTACGAGCCGGCGAGGCAGGGCAGCCCCAATTTACGCGTCCGCGCAGCAGGTGATCGGGAAAGAAAGAAGCGGCGGACAACGAGGACGCACACAAACACACATCGCAGGCACCAGGGTAGCGAGATTCGTGCGCCGTCCACGTCGGTTTCGGCGGACGCAGCTTCGTCCCCTTCATGCCAACGCCCGCTGACCACGGCGACGACCAACATCCATTAAGGATAAAGGATGTTCCCTCACGGCACGTATCTCTAAGAATCATAGTTGCTAACATACCTCTTTTTAACTGCACCTCCTCCCTATAACTCAATCACACTTCCCTTTCTCTACAGATGGTAAGTACACCAAGACGGAAGGTCGCACCATGTAAAAAAATATATCAGTGACGATTTAGCGGTAAATGCGGGAAAAATGCGTTAGCACCGTTGCACCTCTCTGAGGTCGCGCATCGATGAATTAAACCGTGTTCGTCACAGTGCAAAGTGTCGTTGAGATCACTCGACACATGTCCTACCTCTCCGAAAAGCGAAGCGCAACTGACGGTAGTCCGGAGCACACCATTGTCAGTTGAACTAATATAAGGCTAAAGCTGCAAGCTTTATCCCTCCGCCGACGCATTGCAACACTTTGTCTATTCTATAAGCTTTACCATTCATCACTTAACAGTGCCCCTTACATAACACCACCCGCATACATATCTCCTCGCACTGGTCACCAACTGCAAGTTTCCCGTACACGTATGAGAACTGTTAATTTTTCAGCATCTTTTTTTCCTCGTGCAGCCAAAGACTGGAACAGCCTTCCTCGCAATATCGTCGTTCTCACCTGTCCATCATCTTTTTCTGCCAATGTGACAATGTGACTGAGTACCTGTCGTCACAAATTTGAGTGTTTTATTTTTTATGTACACCCACCCCTTATGTAATACCCCCTAGTGGGGTCTTTAAGGTAAATAAATGAAATGAAATGTAATATATATATATATATATATATATATATATATATATATATATATATATATATATATATATATATATATATATATATATATATATATATATGCCCACGTGACCAGCTTTCCACACATACGCATTTTTTTCCCAGCTTTGCCACTCCTCTAATGCTAACGCATCAAAAACATTTTGAGTCCCACCGCCATGCAGCAGCGGTCAGCGGTGAACGCAAGAAAATTGCGTTTCGTTCTGAAAGTGTCAGCGTAGGGACCAAATTATTTAACTGTACACCACCACGGGAACGACGACAAGCCATGAGCAAAGTTTGACAAAACTGTATAGAGGTAGCTGCTCAGATACAATATAAACAAAAGAAGCCACTATACAAGGGAATCATCATACGCCACACTGGATAAGTAAGTTCGACGGTCTAATACGAGACACACTAAGACGATATCGGGGGGCACACAATCGTACCTACAGCGGTCTGCCGACGAGCGACCATAGAAACATTCGCTCACGAGTTGCTGTGAATCGGCTCGAGCAGAGAACGCTCGAAGACAGCCGTTTTATGTAAAAAATCAACTCTGACGAACTCGGAGGCAACACGATCGAGGTCGCCGCACGACGAACGCGCATTGCAAGGCCGTTATGCCCCTTTGGATCTGACCACAGTAGAGTGTACTAGCTAGATCACAGCTTCCGTAGGCAGCAGGCAAGAAGACAGGCTTGGCTTTTACGCGACCACCGGCAGGGGCCGCAGGGAGCTACCTAATTTTGCAGCGTGCTGACAGCTATCGAGCGAAATGACGGTCAAAAAAAAGAGTCCGCAAGAAAAGAGAGGCCATTCTAAGCCAGCAGCGACGACTGGTGAGTCGGTTATTCCCTGGCTGATATACCCGGGAAGCGAGAGAGAGAGCGTAAACTTTATTTTCAAATCATTAAGATTCGAGTCCGGCGTCTTTTTAGTGGCTCTGGGAACCCACCGCGGACGCGGTTCCGACACCTTGTCTCGAAGCGGCTTCCTCGGCTCGCGTGACGGCCCAGAGTTGTGCTGTCAGGTTCGAGCTGAGCAGTGTGGTCTTCCAGCGCGAGCGGAGTCTGGCGGCGGAAGAGACGGAGGAGTCGGCACTGCCCGACTTGTTTGTTAGGTCGCGACACTCCCATAACATGTGATTAAGTGTGGCAACCTCGCCACGCGATGTGCATCCGAAGAATTGCGTTTTTTTTGCTGCGTATACAAACGCGTTCGCATGTCGGGTGGATGACACAACGTCAGCCGTTGGTCGGTCTCCGCTGAAGCCAGGGCGATTCCTTTCGCGACTCGCGCCTCGACAGTGAATAAACCAACCCAAGGGCCGACTCCTGGAGCGCAGCCGTCCCAACACCTCGCTGCTTTGCATAATCATTACGACAGGCCCGAAGTTTGATCGGGTCGGGCGTCACAATGGCGGTTGTCGAGCGCGTTTCGGCGATAACTTGCCTTCCGAGGCACCATGACAGGACAGGGGCTCTGCCTTCTGCGCGGATATGAGCGGCCTCCGTAGCAGCCAAAGTGTGCTTACCTGCAAAACAAGAAGACAAGGTGAGTGAGTGAGTGAGTGTAGAACAACAAGGCGCGCGTACACGCACACAAGCACACACAGAATGGGAGACTTGGATGGGCTAGTTGGCTGCTGGCATGATGGAACATGGTTATAACGGCGCATTTGAGGACGTCACAGAGAAAGAACACACAGAGAACTGTCCTCTGTCCTCGGCGACTGTCCTCTGTGCATTCTTTCTGTGTCCCGTCCTTAAAAGGCACCGTTATAGCCATGTTCTATCACTCTAAGGAGGTCTACATTTAAAACAAACACGCCCGCACGCGGGCACGCACGTCTGCTCGCACAGCGGCTCTTCAAAACAACGAAGTTAGCAACACAAAAACAAAGACAAGCCGCACGCGACGAGCGGGCAATAAGCAGCGAGAAAAGAGCCGCCTGCAGTACGCGGCCTTCCCCGGGTGTACCCGAAAGGCAGCGAGCGCGAACATAAAAAGTGCCGCCGTCAGGTCGCGAGCTGTATACTTCGAAATGATAGAACCTCTTAACACCCGGCGGCTGGGCGCGGAGAACCGGCAGGCCAGCAGAAGACAAGCCGAGCCGAGAGAGCAGAGGATCCACGATCGCGTCACGAAATGCCATCAACCACCAGGCTGTGGGCCTCCACAGGGCGAAAGGGGGGCGAAAGCTCCACAAATAAAAGAGAAAAAAAAGAATGGGGGAGGGAGGGCTCGCGGCGGCAGTTTACAGCCCGGAGGCAGAAGCGGGGGCCGACGTCGTCGCAAAGCCGACAAATGACGTCATAAGCTGACATGCACAAATCATACGCGGGAGGCACCCCCAGCGGGCGCCCCCAATTCGCCCCAGAGCCCAATCTTGAGCTTGTTTTTCTGCCGTGCTTCGCCACCCTCCCGCTTCCATTCGACGTCAGCTTTACGGCAGAGGCCCGTCTTTATTATTCTTTATGAAAGAAGCGAGGAACACGCGACACAGAGAGACATAAAGCGAGAGAGCGAGAGTAAAACAAAAAAAAAAATGAACGGAGTAACAAGTAATAAAACAGGGGCAAGCGGCCGGGCGGGCACGAGTTTTAAAGGCAACGTAATGGCTTCCTCGGAACCAGGCAGTGGGATCTGGCGACACGGGAAAGGGGAGGGGGCTTTCTGCGTCCCCTCTGCTGCTGTCCGCAAATTCTGTCACAGCCCTTGCTCCGAACACAAAGACAAAGAAGAAAAAGGGAGATCCTAAAGAACTCCCGAGCGCGTACTCCGCGTGCCAGGGAGGAACAGGCCGCAGCCTGCAGAGCGAAAAGCGAGTGCCGCGGTGAGTTGCTTTCCAACAGCGTCGCTCCGCTCACCTCCAGCGATGCCCTGCCTAGCGTCAACAACGAGCCACCCATTGCCAGCACCTCTCCCTCTTTTCACCTCTCTTTCCCTCTCTCCGCGTGTGTGCGCGTTCTAGGGCGCTCGCCTCCGTGTGTCAGCCACCCTGTGCCTCGCAGGTGACACCTTGCAATATCATTTGTTGGCTGCGCGCAGGTCCCCTTTTTCATCTAGCTGTCCACTAGCTCCAACAACCATGAGCGCGTCTCAATGTTTTTTTTTTTTACTCTTTCCTTCTTTTAAACGCGGGGCTAAATAAACGACGCGGCAAAGTGTCTATCTTCCTGTTCTTCGAATCACTTTTATTTATTTATTTAAAATTTCTTTCTTTCGTCGAGACGTGTTATATAGCCCCGTTCTTCGCATCTCGCGCGAACATCCGGGACCCCAGGGCCGTGGCATTTCTCTCTCTCTCGCCCTCTAATTTCGCGCGAAGTGCCTGTCACAAGTCTTCGCAGCGCCGTACGTACGTCTGGCCACGGCACACACTAGAGCAAACATCACCCCCCCCCCCCACACACACACACACACACACACACACACACACACACACACACACACACACACACACACACACACACACACACACACACACACAGGAAGAATGTCGCGCTGGCCGCGTAAGCTTTCCGACACTCCTCGCTTGAGCCGCGAAACGCTTCAACAAGCGCGCGCTCTCCTGTAAGGAAGTCTATAGCAATGCAGAACGAGAGCGTCACAAGATGCGACATTATGACGAGTCTCACAAGATGTAGCAAAGCTGAAGTCAGCCGTCAGGGAGTTGCGGACACGCCCACACTAAACAGGAATAAAGCTAGAGCGTTCGCATTCGTAAACCAACTTTTATCGGTCGTGCTAAAGGACACTTCCAGTTTCAGGAGGAGGAGTAGATTTTAATGGAGAGAAAGGAGGAGAGGTCGGCCTGGAGAGCGTGTCTCTAGCCTGCTACTCCTCACTGGGGAATGGGGAAGTGGGAAATACAGGGAAAGGTAGGTGGCGGATGATTATGATATGGTACAATGAGATACTATATACACGTTGGCCAATATGCGGATGCGCACTGGAGACGCAATACACTAAGAGTAATCTTGTCCATACAAAAAGTAATGTTGCCACAAAAAGTTTTTGCGCAAACACATTTCGCACTGACTACACGTCTCACAGCTTCTAGAGGCGATCGTCTAAACCAGTCTCACTTAAAAAGTTCAAAAGTGCTTTTATGGCACGTCGGGCACAGTCAACACTCCTCCACGCGCCCAAAACCTTTTCTTCTGAAAAGGGGCGGGAGTCCAAGCTGTCAACTGTAGATTTGAGTTTTCTTCGTTCGGCCGCATATTGAGGGCACACGCAAAGTACGTGAGCTATTGTCTCGAGAGTGGGACAGACGCTACATTCAGGGTCCCGTGTTTGTCCAATCTTGTGAAGGTATCGATTGGTGTATGCCACACCCAGCCGTAATCGATGAATGAGCGTTTCCTGGCTTCTCCGCAACCGAAGTGGATGCCGGAATTGTAATCCAGCGTCAAGTCTATGGAGGCGCTCTTGTCGATGTTCGGGGTTGTCCCAATGTTGCGCCGTAGAAGTTTTAAGGGAGGTATGGAGCAAGGCGTTAATGTCATACCGGGAAAAATGAATTTGTATAATAGTTCCGTCAGTGTGTGCCTGTTTTGCTTCTGCGTCAGCCTGTTCGTTTCCAGCTATTCCACAATGGCCAGGAATCCACTGCAGCACGATGGTATGTCCGGAATGAGACGCCTCAGCAAGCAGATACATGATGTCATAAACCAGGGGACTATATGCGGTTCTGTCACTCATATAATTGCTGATGAGTTGCAGTGCTGGTTTTGAGTCGCAGAACACTGTCCACTTCTCGAGACTTTGTTGCAGTATGCAGCGAACTGCTTCTCGAACTCCGGTCAACTCAGCTGCTGTAGACGACGTCCTGTGTCCTATCTTGAACCGTTGTGCGATCCCCATTCCTGGCACAGTGTAGGCCGCCGCGGAAGAGGTCTGTGTCACAGAACCATCTGTAAAAATATGTTCGTAATATCCATACATGTAAGTAATGTATGATAGCGCGAAATGCTTGAGGCCAGCAAGCGGCATCTTCGACTTCTTCGTTATTCCAGGGATTGAGAGCCTCACCGTTGGCTTTGCCAATGTCCAGAGTGGAACTTCGGGTATGTCATACGGTTCGAAGTCCGACGGCAATAAGTCTTGCTGCGACAACACGGCTTCTGAGTAGGCGGACACAGGCCGTACGCTTGTGACGTTCGTGAGTGGATGGTTTCTGTGTCTAGTCAGTACCCTTAGATGCACTCGCAATGGCTCATGTTGCAGATAAACTCGAGCTGGCCACGCACGTGCCTCTGCAATAGTGCCCCAAGTAGACGCACATCGTGGTAGTCCTAAGCAAATTCTCAGTGCGCGAGCCTGAGCACTTTCAAGTGTGCGTACAGCAGTTGTACTAACCCGAGAAAGTACAGGCGCACTGTAGCGGAAGTAGCCAACAAAAAGTGCCTGGTAGAGCTGCAGAAGAGATGACTTGGATGGCCCCCATGATTTTCCAGACATATGCCGAATGATCTGAGTAAAGCTGTCTAGCTTTTTTCTTAATCCTGAGAGGTGCTTTGACCAAGATAAGTCACGGTCGATGATGATTCCTAGAAACTTGTAGTGGGTTACTGAAGGTATAATCTTCCCATCAATCATAACGGGGTAGCAGGCCATTGACTTTCGTGTAAATGCCATGGTTGCACTTTTTTCCGGTGAGAGCTGCAGTCCGCGACTGTTTAGGTATGTCGACGTTATTGACACCGCGCGCTGCAGCTTCGTTTGCACTTGTAAGCGCGTTAAGCTCGTGGTCCATATACAGATGTCGTCTGCATACACAGAGACCGAGACTGCGCCTGCGTGTTCTTTGACCAGTCCAATGAGAACGATATTAAATAAGGTTGGGCTCAATACACCTCCTTGAGGCACTCCACGATAGACGGGGTGGTGCTTTGTTTCTCCGTCTGGAGTTGTCATGAATATCGTTCTCTCTTGAAGATAACTGGCTATCCATTGATGCATACGTCCCCCGACGCCACATTCTTCTAGGGCATTTAAAATTGCATCATGGAGAACGTTGTCAAAAGCACCCTTGATATCTAGAAAGACAGCAGCCGTTAATCGACGGCGACGTTTCTGATGTTCAACAGTTGTTACTAGGTCAATAACGCTGTCGATTGACGACCTACCCTTTCGGAAACCTGTCATTGCGTCTGGATATATATTGCGCTTCTCCAAAAACCACTCCAGGCGCGTCAAAACCATGCGTTCCATGGTTTTACCTATGCAACTGGCCAGCGCCACAGGTCTGTAGGAAAGCATAGCGTGGGGTGTCTTCCCTGGCTTCAATAATGCCACAATTTTGCTTGTCTTCCAATGCGCAGGCACAGTTCCCGAGGACCACGAGAGATTGTATAAAGCCAGGAGCTCTTCAGTCGCTCGAGGGCCTAGATGTCGCAAGGTAGAATAGGTAATGCCATCAGGACCAGGCGCACTTGAGTGTCTTGAGGAGGAAATCGCTGCACGTAGCTCTTGCAGTGTGAATGGGAGGTCGAGGCGATCGTCCATTGTTGGAGGAGCACACCTGAGCACTGAAGCTATCGATGTTGTAGATCCAGAGAGGTGTATACAGAAATCTTCCGCGATTTCCTTCTCACTGCGCGTCTGGATGATAGCCAAAGCTCGGAAGGGACGTAGCTGTTGTGGAGGAGATGGCAGTGCTCGTACATCATGCCATATTGTGGACAACGGTTTTCTTGGGTCCAGGCTGGTGCAAAATGACCTCCAACGTTTTCTGTCGAGCTTGTCTAAGTATCTTTGAATTTTCTTTTGCACACGGCGTGACGTCCTCAAGTCTGATATCAATTTAGTTCGCCTGTATTTCCTCTCGGCGCGACGTCGGACTGCCCGCAGCTCTTCATATATAACGTCAACGGATGTTCTTGAATTTGAAGTTTCGATGATGCGTGTTGTTGCGTGCATTGCTGCTCTAATCCGCGCTTCAATCTCTTTCGGTGAAATTGCACAGTTGCAAGACTCTTCTAACTTGTTCTGAAACGCATCCCAGTCAGTGCGACGCGTATGAGAACTTGGAAGTCTTGTAAACCACCTCAGTTGTACATAAGTAGGTAGGTGATCACTGCCATACGTTTCAGCATCTGTGCACCAGGCAGCAGAAGACGAAAGGCATCGTGAAGCGATAGCTAAATCGAGACAGCTGCTGTACGTCGTGCCACGAAGAAATGTTGGTGAGCCATCGTTCAGGATCTCAAGATCATTGCTGCTTGTGAAGTTAAGAAGTTGTCTTCCTCGAAGGTTTGTGATGCTACTACCCCAAAGATGGTGGTGCGCGTTGAAATCGCCTACAATAATATGAGGTCCTTGGCAAGAGTCAAGAACAAGTTTCAGGTGTCCAGAGTCAAATCTTCCCCTGGGAGGAATATAGCCACCGATGATCGAGATTATCCGGCGCTTTAGCTTCAGTGTTATAGAGATGTACTCGTTGCTGTTATGCACCGGAACTTGGTTTAGCGAATACGTGAAGTCACATCGCACACATAGTAAAACTTTGCTAGTATTTCCACTTGTCCCAGACGCGAATTGTTCATAGCCAGAGAGTCTAAATGGCGATGTCATATTCGGCTCGCATATGACGATAACTGGAAACCGATGCTTGAGCACTCTCTGTTTAAAATCTCCCAGACGACCCCGTAGACCTCGTGCGTTCCACTGAAATATTACGGAACCGCTTATCCTTTCCTGTAGTGACAACCTTGAAGTTGATGATGCCATGGCGTTTACTAGCCTTTATACAGCAGCAAGCACTGGCTCTAGTGCGTCGAGAATTTGCACCGCAGCCTTGGCAACGGGCGTCTTAACTCCGATGAGCAGCATTCGCAAGGAACGAATCAACTGTGCAAGCATTGCCTTGATTTGCCTATCCGACGATGAAGGTTCATGGTCACGCTCGCGTTCCGGCTGCACTTCTGTACTCCGAGATGGCAGGGAAGGCCATATTGCAGTGTCCTTGGTGTTTAGAAGAGTAGACGTGGTTATAGGTGCCTGTGACGTTTGAGGACTAGCATGAGCGCGCGACGACTTTTCCTGGAGTACAGGTTGTCCTGTTGTCGATGCTGATCTCCTTCTGCGATTGCGTGAGCGCCTCTGGCGGCGGTGGACCTTGGTAGCAGCTTCTCTGTGTGTAGATCGATCTCGTACCATTTTCCTTAGCACGGACATTTCATTCTTTAATTTTGGACAGTCCTTCGACGTTGCCTCGTGTGGCCCATCGCAGTTAGGGCACTTTAAGTCAGAGCCAGCACACGTCAACTGATCGTGATCACCACCACAGCGCGGACATGTCATCTTGTTCACGCACACAGCACTTACATGCCCGATTTTCTGGCATTTACGGCACTGCAAGGGCCTAGGGATGTATGGACGGACAGGATGGCGCACATAACCCACTTTTACATGTGTTGGTAAGGTCTCTCCCTCAAAAATGAGTTTTATGCACCTCGACCGTCCAAGACGGTGTATGTCTGTGATATGGACGGTTGATGAGATTAGCGTCGGGAGATCGTCATTATCAATATCTGTATCGACATCGTAGATAACACCGGCGGTGGTGCTGCCTCCATGTACGATGAACGAGCGGACAAGTATATTTCCTAGCTCAGTTACAGCTTTCAAGATGTCGAGGCTGGTTCGTGTAGTCACATCAACAGTAAGTATGTTTCTTCTGTGATTAATTCGGACCTCTCTGATGTGCCCTGGAGCCAGCCTCTCGAGATAGGCAGTGAGAGTTTGCCTATTGAGGGAATTGAGGTTGCCTGTAGCAGCGACGGGGATGTAGGCGATTGTGTACGCTTGCTGTGTGGGCGGCTTATTATAGTTAAGCTCACTCACGCTTGATGTCCTACGAAGTTTCCTCTTCAACCGACGATTTGTGACCTCGGTATATCCGCCGTCAGAATCCATGTCGTCGACGTCTGAGCAGCTCGAAGACCTTGGCAGAGTCGCGTTGAGGTGGTCGAGCCCAGCAGGCCGACTTGCAGCTTGGAGGTCAGCCCCCAACCTTGGCGGCAGAGGAGGCGGAACGTCCGTCATTGCTTTTGATATCGTACCCGCCACGGGGGCGACGGTACGCACAAATTTAACCGAAAAAACCAGAGCGAAGCAGGACTAGCAGCTGATCAAGAACTCGTCTTCTTCGTCTTCCTTCCAGTTTCAACTTTTCGTGCTATTATAGAGACGGAAGACGTGACGCATTACACGAGATACATTTCATGCCTGACAAACGGCTTAAGCGATACAGCTCAAGCTGATGCGCAATTGCCAATGCCTGCTAGGTACTACGTGATTAACTTACCCCGTCGATAGCACTATCGTCTCCTATACGCCTTATCGTAAGGTATGCATCAAAATAATTACGGTACTTTGGTAACATGTCTGCCTCCGTTATCACTACGCCGAACGGTTTTACGATGCGTATCTATGCGAATGTATGAATGTATACGATATTCTTTAATGGGGTCAGAACTTGAGGTTGTTGGTGAGTTTTCGTTACGGGAAACGGTGCGAAAAATAACGGTATCCTTGGTTGTGTTTCCCTTCCGCCGATACTTATATATATATATATATATATATATATATATATATATATATATATATATATATATATATATATATATATATATCCGTGAAAATAAACATCTGTACTTGAAGATACCGATGTACGCGTGTGTGTCGCCCTCTTCCTCTGTCTTCGTCCAGTCGCGCTGCACGTTTTGAGGTAAAGCGCAAGAACAGCACGCAGGACAGCACAAGGAGTTGTCGTCCCGCACATACATATATATATATATATATATCGTGGAGATTCTACGTCTTTCTCTCTTCTCGAATCCGCAAGGTGCGCAGACGAGGCCGCACGAACGGCCATAGGTCGCCCGCACTGGAATAGTGAACCCGTCGAGTCGGTGCATCGCGATGTAAAGGGGTCGACGACGCACCGCGGCACAAAGAGGACCGTCGCCACGCTGCAAAATATTTTCACGCCGCGCCAAGTTGTACACGCGCGCATAAACAACACGCATCCACGGAAAAAAAGAAATACATATATAGCAATACGGTGTTGACACACGAGTCGTAAAAGCAAAACTCCGCGCCACCCGCTAAGCGACGTCAACAACGCGCGTTCGCTGCGCTGTTAACGCAGCAACGAGAGAGATCTGTACGTCCGGTCAAGCCCTCGATCGACGAGTCGGCTAGCGCTACATGGAGGGATGCATGCCCCGGATCGCACGCGGGCCGAAGCAGCCGCGGAAACCGTGCGGAGACAGAAACAAGCTAGAAACAGGTAGAAAGAGATAGGGAAAAAAAATGATAACAAGAAAGAGAGAGAGAGAGAGAACATCCCTCCATGCCTGGCCGCGTAATGAAGGGAGTCAAGCAAGCGGGGCGCTGCGCACGTTCCCATAACGACGCCGTACACAGGCCGCGTCGCCAACGCGGCGATTTCGATCGGCGCGGGAATGGCTCACGCGTCCACACCGACCCCTCGGTGGTGGTCGCGACGGAGAATGACCACGCACGCCGGGTGGTGGGCCTCCCCCGGACACCAGACAGGTTGCCACGTTTCGAGAACAGACCGCAGGGACAAGGCGACAGCGGAACGTATATATATAAATCACGAACCATTACAACTCTCTGTAGGCGGATGACGAGCCAAGCTGTGTGTAGCACGCGACGAAGAGGTGTCACAGAATTTCGAACAAACGTACGAACACACTCATTGTCTCGATCGGTGGTCATCGTGACGAAAGGTATGCACACACATTTATTTTTATACGTACGGGTTAATTCGTGCTATACATTGGTTATACACGTTCGTTATATACATTCGTGCTTTCATTTCGCGATATATTGAGGCAAACAATTCGAGACCGATATCACCCCACCGACTAGCAGTGGACCAGTGCCGTCAGCGCCTTCGCAGGGAGCGGGGCAGTATGGAAACGCTGGCATGATGAGTGGCAACGGAGTCAGCAGGGGAAGAAGAACGCGCGAGCAGTGGCAGGAGCCATTGCTGATGATGATAGTTTTTGCTCGCACAGATCTGTTGACGGAGACGAAAAATGCACGGAACCCGAGCCATAACCAGCTTCGCTGTGATATACAGTGCGGCCAAGTGTCAAGGACACTTCCCATCTTTCATCGCCCTGCTTCTCACAGAGACCCGCGAAACAGAACGTGGGAGGAGCTGTCGGTGAACAGACACGGCGGGTTATGTGAGACGACAGAGTGATGATGATGACAGCGTGTGAGCGAGGTATAAGTTGCAGCAGGATGCGCAAAATTAGAAGAAGGCGCCTTCTTCCATAATTGCACCCGAATTCTTGGTCTAGTGGGTATGAGCCATAATAAGCTGACGGCAAACAAACAAGTGTGCATAAAGATATCGGAGCCATTATGACTAGCCACAATGACATCTGCTGCATGCAAAGTCGGGTGATAGCTCGTTTGCCGGAGGGTAAAATTCGCACGTGGCCTGGAATCGCATGCGTACCGCAGTGCACGTCATTCGTCGTGAACTGCCCTATCGGACCAGTGCTGGCCACCACAATTTACCATAGCGAACATTCCTATTATTTAACGTCGAGAATGAATTAAGGATTTTGCTCCTCTCTAGTTGCGGTGGTTAACGCTCCCAAGGTCTAGATCTACGGAGCATATAAACGAACACGCAAGAAAGTAGCCGGCGGGAAGACAACCGCCGCCATTACAGCTCAGTTTGAAAGCACGTTGAACACGCATAACGCGATAGACGTGGGTTCGGCTTTCACGGGATGCAAGCTGTATTTTCGTCCACCTTCGCTTTCGCTTTACCTTATCACTTCTACATTTGAATTAAAACCAGAGTTATTTTGCCTTATGCCTTCCTTGACGTCATTGCCAGTTGCCTTGATGCCCGCCTCGAGTTTCCCTCCTTCTCCTTCACTGGTTTCAGGTAAAGAGTGCCCGAAAGGATCGAACGTGAACATAGAGACAGTTTGTACAGCGGCATCACAAACAAAAAAATTACCGACGATTACGTTACTTCCTAATGCGAAATTTGAGCGCAGCAAATAAGCTGTTTCACCTTTTCGATAGATTGAGGCAAAGAAATCGAGCAACACATGTATGCGCTATCACAGAATTTTTTTTTTATATTTCCCGTACTCCTGGATCATCTCGACGGCGGCGACGGTAAGCTTCTGCTTCGGCGGCACGCACCTCTGGATTCTGACGGCGACGGCGCTGGGCCTCTGCTCTGGCAGCTCGTTTAGCAGCAGCAGCAGCAGCAGCAGACGGAGGACTTCCATCGGTCGTCTCGCTCATGGCTCAGAAAGAACTGGCAGATAATTTCGCAGTGGCGAACGGCAGCGGCAATTTCGGCTCGGGCGGTGCACATATACAGATCCGCCGCCACCGATCTGGCTCTCTGATTGCCACCGCACAGGGCGAACGGCAGCGGCAATTTCGGCTCGGGCGGTGCACATATACAGATCCGCCGCCACCGATCTGGCTCTCTGATTGCCACCGCACAGGGGTTGCATTGGAGGAGGAGCGAAGAAAGGAATTAAGTTCGAGCCGGCGCTTTGACAACCGGAGACTCGCAGGAAGAGGGGGGAGGGGGGCGGCGTGTACACCCAGCGGCAAACGATGGGGACAGAAGCGCGCGCAGCAAGCGGACAACACGATAAAGGGAGGAGGGAAGAGATAGCAGCGACTGACTGATGCCGCTGACGCCGATAGTGAGTCAACCCCAGCTGCGGAGTTGGTTTCAGGGACAACGCCGCCGATGCCGACACAAACAATATGATACCCTCGCTTCCGCAGCGCTAAGAACCAGGTCTAGCCGTGGGAAGGTGGTCACGTATTCGTCGACGTGCCGGGGCCTACGTGAAATAACCGGCGCGTCGGCAACTGAAGAGCACCCTATCCGCCACACAAGAACAGGGGGGGGGGACCCTTTCCTCCTCTTTCTGCATGGCGGCGACGGTGTTCTATGCAGTCACGTTATCTTGACTCTAAAGCGGCGTCAGCGGCATCCAGCGGTATCAGTCGGTCGCTTCTAGCGCTGGGGGGAGGAAAGGGGGGCGGAGCTGGTTACGAGGCCGACGACAACGCCGACGACGACGCGAAACCCAGGAACGGACGCCAAAGAGCTGCGCTCTAAAAAGGAAAGACACCCCCGTGTTGCCGAGCAGCGGGTGTCTATGGGAGACCCTTCCGCATCGCATTCAAGGGCGACGCGCAAGACAGTACGCAGAAATGTCGGAGCTGTACAGAGGGACAGGCGGGTCCATTTCCGGTCGCCGGGGGGGGGGGGGGCATCATCAACGCGCCTACACGCACGCTTGGGGGGCATGAAAAGAGGTGTATAGACGCATCATGGCCGCCCGTAACAAAGGGACGCGCCTGCGTCAACAATGGTCCGTGCACACGATACTCATTCCGCGTCTGTCTAGAACTGTGCACCGCTGCGGAACCTAGCCTGAGATAAACAGGGATACGGGGACTTCGCGAGGCAGGCCTTGGTGAACCAAACCGCCGTATGCGGCTATAAAGAAAGAAGTATTCGCGTGACGTCACCGTATACGCCATCTCGTTCTTCTATCTTCCGCTGTGCTGCTGGAGATAAGTGGATCGAGATAAGCAGCAGATGCTGGCCGCGCGCTGGCTGTACTACAATACGGCGGGTACGATGACGTCAGCGCATACCCCGTATGTAGCACAAGGGCGGCAGTCAGTCTCGAACTTTACGTGTTGTTGAGGTCACATGGAATACGAACAGCGAAGCGCGCGCCCGAAGCATAACTGAAGGTACACTGCGCGCCTTGTGTCCGCCATATCCTTGTCCACACGCGCGCGCATATATGCTTTTTCACGCATGCAGAGCGCAGGGAGGCTGTTCATTCTGCACCGCGATAATACCGTCTATTCTATACACTGTACACCTTTCAAAGTACATAAGGGTGTAAATCGGTCTTTAATTCACACCTTTACACTCAAAAAGTGTGTAGTGCTGTGAGTTACATACCAATTTCCACCCTTCACTTTGAAGGGTGTATATTATTATACATCATATTCGGTGCTAGTTTCCTCACGTGACCTGCTGCAGTGGGACAGTTTTGGAAGCCCGACACTCCTCGTCGGAACGATATGCGCGCGCATGCGGACAAGGATGACTGGCCGACGGCGCGCACTATGTATACGTTCAATTGTAGGCTTCGGCTACGCGCTATGCTGTTCATATGTCATTTAACCTTCCTATAGCACGTGCTCAACTGGATAATGCAAGGATTACAGAAGAAAGCGGAAACACTGAAGCCAGGCATGACACGACGGAAAGACTTCAACTGAATCTGTACTTCGCTGGATGCACAAAATTTAGGGCACGCGCAGAAACCAGACGCGTATAGAGGTGACCCTTTGTTTCACGGCGATCCCGTGGGCGCGGCCATGTTCGATCCCGTGGAGATGCGTCCATTGCTCGCCTCAGCTGCCTCCGTGTTTACAATGGACGCACACGACACCGGTGCGGCTCTGCAGACCTCTGTTTTGGCGGATATCGTAGACGATGACTGCGCGGACGACACTTGAAGCTTTGGCTACAGCTTTGAAGGACATGTAAGTGCTTTCGGAGCTCATTACGGTTTGTCCAAACGGTACGAGCAGCGTATACGGTGCTTGTAATAAAGGCGCGGATAAAAATGTATACCAAGCCATCCTATATACTTTCCGCTTATGAACTGAATCGTTACGAGTGTGTTTAGCTCTTCGTTCTTTATTCAGTAAATACATTTAAGCAGCGGCTTATTACGTTTCTGACTCAGTAAAAGTGCCCTGGGCGGTCGCTATATGTTTATTTTCTGCCTGATCGCTCGCGGGTGTGCTCAGTTGCGGTAGATTTCTTCTTGATGGGCACAAGGCTTGTAAGGTAGATGTTCTAATAATAATAATAATATTTGGGGTTTTACGTGCCAAAACCACTTTCTGATTATGAGGCACGCCGTAGTGGAGGACTCCGGAAATTTTGACCACCTGGGGTTCTTTAACGTGCACCTAAATCTAAGCACACGGGTGTTTTCGCATTTCGCCCCCATCGAAATGCGGCCGCCGTGGCCGGGATTCGATCCCGCGACCTCGTGCTCAGCAGCCCAACACCATAGCCACTGAGCAACCACGGCGGGTAAGGTAGATCTATATGTTGTAATACCTTGTAGCGAATAAATATTATCGCTAGCCACTCAGTTACTTTGTGGACAGTTACGAAAGATTCAGCGAGTTCAGCTTCGAACATTAGTGTGCTGTCGGTGTGGCCGCCGTGACCCATGGTTCGGCGCAATGATTCAAGTATGCGCCCGTTCTTGATACGTTGGTCGTAGAGAGGGCGTAAGATTGCGCGTGAGTTGGGATGTGTGTATGTGTGCAGACAACGTGCGAGAAACTGACTATATGCGAAGAAGCGGCGTTTCTCCCTTTGTCACCGTATAACGCGCGGTACTCACTCGTGCGGACGATCCGGCGTTCAAATCCTTTCCTAAGAGGTTAACGCTACAACGCTGGCGGCTGAGTGCCAAACGTTTATCCGTAAGGGAAGCCGTGCAACTCGAAGAGCCGGCAACACAGGCAGTCCTTATGAAGCAACGGTCCGTAAACACATTCATTCCATTCCTTAATACGTGAGTCACAATTTTTGCAGCCAACTACGTACTGCACATGTCTTCACTCTACCACTCCATGTTTTGCAGCACGAATGGAGCACAGTGCGTAGGCGAAAACCCAGTTACATTTGCGACGGCTGATCGCACAGAACCAGGTCAGAAAAGGTAATGGTTTCGTATTCGCCGAAAGCGCCATCTCGTTTCTCTATAGCCAACTGCTTCGCCAATAAAGGTCAGCAGAGAAGCAGTCCACCCTATGCGACGTCAGTGATGACGTTACTGCAGTCGCGACGGCCGAAAGACGCCATGCACTAGCCGATTGTTTATGACAATAGAAGTTCGGTACATACCGATTAATGCCGAATCCAATTTTACGAATTCCGCTTGCACCTCGAAGAGGTTGAATTCTTAAAATTCCTCATTGCTGATCAAACCAGGCCTGCGTCACTATCGGGCTAAGTCAATATAATGTTCTGGGGCCCGATTTGCAAAGCTTTTCGCTCGTATGTGCCCTTTTCCATTGGCCGCCGCGGCCTTTGGCTAATGGTGTATGTCCAGCATCGGGATTGGTTGAAGCTTTCTCTTACGAGCAATTCTAGTGCAAGACTTTTCTTTTTTGGGTGTGAACACGGGCTCAGCGCATTGAACTTTGCCTCTCCGCGTCCGAGTTCTGCGGAACTAATGAATTCTGTGCTTTTTAAGTGAATTAACGATTCGGGCGAAGTCTCCAGCGTCGAGTCTTGTCTGCTTCTCGTGTCGAGTCTGCTAAGGGCTATATTTAAAAATGTGCCGATCCTGAAATGCGGTGCAAGTAGCCCAACTTTCTTCTCTAATTGGCTGGATGCCGGCTTCAGTTTCAACGGTGCTGCACGCTTATTGCGAGAGACAGCGCTCAGAGAGCGTCGCTCGTTACGGCGACACGCCAAACAAGCCTCCCGCCCCCTCCCCCTCCTTCCCTCCCTCCCTCCTCCTCCTCCTCCACCCCCGTTTCCCGCTATTGTGGTCGTGCCCTTCAACATAGAAAGAGAACGCGCCAATCTTGGAGGAGCGGCTTTGACAGGACAAAACTGTGCCTTTCTTTCCCTGTCGTCGTTCGCTGACCGCTGCAATCATGGATGAATTCCAACTCGCCCGGTTCACCATTCTCGCGCAAGGCATACGATTCTGTTCAATTTTCTTGCCCTTCAAAGACATGCCTGCGAGACTCATTCAGCCTTTCTTTTACCGCTTATGGAGTACGATGCACTACGGCTTGGCTTAGCGCAATTCTTTTTCTAGCTTTTATTTTTCTTTTCTTTTTGTCTGTGCCTTAAGACAGCCGTCCTCGAAAAAAAAAAAGAAAGAAAGGATTCCGCGCTGGTTTGGATTCACATTACCTTGTAAAACCGTCTGTTTCTTGGCCTATCTATCGTAGTGTAGAAACAGTTATTTGACAACAAGAACAGTGTATAGTATCTTAGGGATGTCTGTGTAGCCGTAATTAAACATCTCTATTTGATTCAAAACGATCCCCTTCCGTAAATATTGAAACGTTATGCTGCTTTTCCTTCGATCTTCTGAAAATTTGATAGTTTTCTTTTTTCAGACTTGTATACTTACCTGTGCAATCCCATCTGATTCTTGGCTGATCACCCATACTGGGTATGGGCCATACTTAAAGAAAAAAGCAACCAAAGAAGGTAAGCCTTTTTTTCTTCCTTTCGAATTTTTTTGTAAGTTGGGAGTTTTCTTTCGCTCATGTTCAAGGCGATCCTGGTTCCTCTCCTACTCTTTTTTACCTTTTATTTCACGGCTTGGAATTCTTTCTCATTCGTCTATTCCTAAAAATCTTCACAACAACAACAACAACAACAACAATAATAATAATAATATTTTAATATTAACAATAACTTTTCAAGCTTTAACACTGCCACTATTATATTTCCCTCCCTACCTCTTCCTTCCTCGCTATTCTAGCGCTCGCTTCTCTGCCGATTCCCCCGTCGTAGGGCATGTGCGCGAGATCGTCATCGACAACCGCAGAAAACCGACGGCTCGGGGCAAGAGTCTAAAAGATGGCGGACGTGCAGGCGTTTCCCCCGGACGGCCTGGAGGAAGCCCTCCTGGGCAACCAGTCGGCCGAGAGCCAGGGGCGACCGTTCATGGGGAAGACGCCGTCCGTCCTGAAGGGCGCCGTCTACCCGAGGCAAGGAGGTAAGCCTTTCGCTCATTCCACGGCAGCGGCAGCCCGTCCGGTGTCCGTAACCCTTGCGAGGTGCCAGTTCGTCGAGTCCCGCACGCGGAAGCCGACTGCACACGCTAAAATGCACTCCCCACAGGGCAACCAGAGCTGAAGCTTCGCCTGCCAACAGCAGCGCCGTAACACACGGCCTAGCGAGCGGTGGACACAGTTTGCACGTACTGGTATTTCGCGTCAGCGAATTCGCCGATCATCTCGAGACAGACTTTTCGCGGCTCCTCCCATGACAGGTAACCGACGAGCTAGGACGCAGCACAGCGCATGCGCTCAGCGCAACGCGCATGGCATGGCTGGGCGCATCGGGCTAAGCAAACGTTAAATACAAGCCCACGCCTGTTATCGTTAAATGCATTGTGCCATCTTCGCAGACGCCCTACCGGACAATGTCAGCAAATTTTAGTTGCAAATTAAAACTTTCGTAGCGCCTCATAGGCAGCGCCGGTTCCTCATAGTTCTTACGCGCAAGCGTAGACGCCCCCCGCGTCTTACGTTTGCCGCCGCGAGGTAGCGAGCGCCGGAGGAGGGGGAAGGCACCTGGAAGATCTGGAAGTGGAGAAGACATTCGCCACGTTGGCGCTCTTTCCGTTTGTGCTTCGACGCCGCTGTGCTCGCTGCGCATGTTGGAAAGTTGTGCTTCGACTCCTCCCACGCCGCCGCGGCTGTACGCCAAGGGACGCTCCATCTCAACCGCCTGCGGTGATATTGCGGCGACCCGGAGACCCTTGAGCACCACCTCTGTGCTTTGCCAGCGCTGGCACAGGAGAGCCCAATGGTCATCGCTGTATGCAGGCAACAGGGCCTACCTGCTGTGATACCCAGCGACCTCTTGTTCCCGTCGCCCCCTTCCCCCACCTTCGAACTCTCCACAGTCTCTTGGAGTTTGTGGCGGCGAAGGGGATCGCTGCCTTCGTCACCGGCCTCCTCCATGAACGGACGAGACTCCTTCCCTCCTCCTTGCCTTCCTCCTTCCCTCCCTCTCACCTATATTTCCCACTTTCCCTGGCGCTTGCCGGAATCGGCTGAGTTGAGGCCCAGGCATATTCGCTTCACTTCTGGTGGCGGCAATTAAGCGTCGCTTCCCACATTAAACCACTACTACTGCGCAGGTTCGCGGCGTCTCTTCTTTGCACGCGTAGCGATATGCGCTTTCTCTGTGGCACAGCAGCAGGCGTTGCACCATCGAGATCAATGTAGCGTCCGCGTTCGCGCCATTTCCGTTTGTGCTTCGACGCCGCGGTGCTCGCCGCGAATGTACGCGGCGTCCGTGCGCTCGTGCGTAAACCGCGTTCTCGAAGTGAAAGGTCACTAACTTTTATGCGAAGCATATTACTAGAGCTCAACCCAGCTCCTCAGGCGCGGCGGTGTCGCCTTCAATACCACGTGACACCGTGACGTCACAACAGAGGAGAAACGGGGCTCCAACTCGCGCCGTCGCTCGCGGCGTCGCCTTCAAGGCTGACCACGTGACACCGTGACGTCACGACAGAGGAGAAACGGGGCTCCAACTCGCGCCGTCGCTCGCGGCGTCGCGGCGGTATATAAGCAGCTGCGCTTGTTTCTAGGTGGCTTTGTTTATCTAACAGAACACGCGCGAATAAAGAAAAAGAAAAACTAGATTCATTCTGGAAATTCTATCCAAGTGGATACGTCGCCTTGCAATGCTCACTGGCTACAATTCGTAAATTGCCACTTGTGCCGTCAAGTAATTAAGAAGTTATTTAGAGAGTTTTTTTGTTAATTAGCTCAATATTGGAGGACGCTTAAGCTTCGCCTTCAAGAGTGGAACGCGACAGCGTTCCCGTCGACCCGCCAAGGGGTGTAAGACAATGGGCTACGGCGCAGCGACTACGCGCCCCGCATCGGACGCGGTGAGCGTCGAGCAACGCAGCGTTCGGCGCGACAACGAAATGTGCGCCTGAGCAAGCGACGCACGCCTGAGCCTTAGAAACAGCTCGTTTCTAAGGCAACACCGCGTTCACTAGAGGCGCTTTTGTACCGCTTCGAAGCATCGAGCTCCATCTCCAGAGTGTGTGGCTGTCACGGTTGTCTTCAATTCGCACTACAGCAGAACATCAATCACAAGGCCCCAAATACCCTACAATTCTGTTTATTCTCCGAAACGGAAGAAAGAAAAAAAAAAAAACTCGTGGCTCAGTGGTAACGTCTCCGTCTCACACTCCGGAGACCCTGGTTCGATTCCCACCCAGCCCATCTTGGAAGTTGCTTTTTATTTATGAAGTGCCTGCCGTGATTTATCGCTCACGGCCAACGCCGCGGACGCCGACGCCGACACCGACGACACCGGCTTTTCTGCGACACGAGCTCCTTAACGCTATCGCGTTCTATCGCGTTAATATGTGTTTCGATTTCTCGAGCAAGTAATGCACGCCGCTTTGAGTAATTCCGCAAAAGGACCAGAACTGCGTTTACACAACAGCCGATTTTTTAGGAAATTCCCCCGTAAAACTTATTTATTATCGCCCCGTATATCCACAAATATATCCGGCGAGAAAACGGCGACGAACACCAAATTCGATCAGGAGCTGGGAGAAAGAAAATCCTTCGCTTTAAAATAGATCAAGAGAAGGGTTTCCTTGACTTCGCGTACAAAGCTCTACCTTTTCCCTCTATACTACGTTGGGGGCTCGCCACAGCCTAGGAAATTCCCGAAAAAGTGTAATGCCTCGTCGATATCTTCATGGCACCTGCGTCACTGGGATTTCGCCATGGAAGAAGGAAAAAGTTAGGAGAGAGCATTACGTAACGCAGCCAGCCTTGGCAAGCGAATGCTCCGTGGAGGTAAGGGTCCCGTTACAGTCATTGACTTTGGGACCTTCGTCTGCATACTCCTTGTTATTTACTCATTGTTTCTTTTTTTTTTTTGAATGATGAATAAACTGAAACTGAAGCCAGCCCTTTGCTCAGTGGTAGCCCAACACGTGACCTCTTGCGTTGAGGTCACGGAGCAAAAAGAGACTGGAATTATTTCAATTTACCGGGCTCCACAGCGTGGTGAGGCAGCGGAGATATCCAGCTTTTCTTCTCAGATCGCGTGGTCCACGAAATCTGGCGCTCGACTCTAAGAGCACCGCACGCGGATCGACTGTACGTGCCCCTAGATTTGATCCAAATGGTGATTTGAACATGCGCACAAACAGCTCACTGAAACGCTGCGAGTGAGTGAGTGAGTGCGCCTTTCGTGCTGCGAACGCAGAGTACGACGCCGGCTTGGGGCCACCCGGCTCCGGCCCGGGAGGCGCCGGCGGGCAGGCCGGCGGCGACCAACAGCAGCCGCCTCCTCGCCGAGAGAGGCCGCCGCCGTGGGGTTTCTACGCGCTCGTGGCCACGCTAGCGGTGGGCGCCATCGTGGCCGGGGCGGTGCTCGGCAACTCGATGAACGACGTGGCCAGGGCGAAGATGGCCGCCGCCGCCCGGAGGAGCGCCGGCGACTACGAGGACGCTTCCACCGTGGCCGAGAGCGAGACGCCACCGACGGCAAAGTACCGCGATGTCACCACCACCGCCGCCGCCGCCAACGCCACCAGCGCCGCCGCCAACACTACCAAACGGGCTAGGTATAGCATGCATCTACATATCACCCAGAAAAACTGGCCACCTTGCATACGCAATGCCTCATGACCTCGAGCTTACCGGAATCTTGGAAGAACGCTAACATAATCCTAATCCATAAGAAAGGGGACTCCAAAGACATGAAAAATTATAGACCGATCAGCCTACTGTAAGTTGCCTACAAACTATTTACTAAGGTAATCGCAAATAGAATCAGGAACACCTTAGACTTCTGTCAACCAAAGGACCAGGCAGGATTCCGTAAAGGCTACTCAACAATAGACCATATTCACACTATCAATCAGGTGATCGAGAAATGTGCGGAATATAACCAACTCTTATATATAGCTTTCATTGATTACGAGAAAGCGCTTGATTCAGTCGAAACCTCAGCAGTCATGGAGGCATTACGGAATCGGGGTGTAGACGAGCCGTATGTAAAAATACTGAAACATATCTATAGCGGCTCCACAGCCACCGTAGTAATCCATAAAGAAAGCAACAAAATCCCAATAAAGAAAGGCGTCAGGCAGGGAGATACGAACTCTCCAATGCTATTCACAGCGTGTTTGCAGGAGGTATTCAGAGACCTGGATTGGGAATAATTGGGGATAAGGGTTAATGGAGAATACCTTAGTAACTTGCGATTCGCTGATGATATTGCCTTGCTTAGTAACTCAGGGGACCAACTGCAATTCATGCTCACTGACCTGGAGAGGCAAAGCAGAAGAGTGGGTCTCAAAATTAATCTGCAGAAAACTAAAGTAATGTCTCGGAAGAGAACAGCAGTTTACGATAGGTAGCGAGGCACTGGGAGTGGGAAGGGAATACATCTATTTAGGGCAGGTAGTGACTGCGGATCCGGATCATGAGACGGAAATAATCAGAAGAATAAGAATGGGCTGAGGTGCGTTTGGCAGGCATTCTCAGATCATGAACAGCAGGTTGCTATTATCCCTGAAGAGAAAGGTGTATAACAGTTGTGTCTTACCAGTACTCACCTACGGGGCAGAAGCCTGAAGGCTTACGAAAAGGGTTCTACTTAAATTGAGGACGACGCAACGAGCTATGGAAAGAAGAATGATGGGTGTAACGTTAAGGGATAAGAGAAGCGCAGATTGGGTGAGGGAACAAACGCGAGTTAATGACATCTTAGTTGAAATCAAGAAAAAGAAATGGGGGCATGGGCAGGTAATGTAATGAAGAGGGAAGATAAAACGATGGTCATTAAGGGTTACAGACTGGATTCCAAGGGAAGGGAAGCGTAGCAGGGGGCGGCAGAAAGTTAGGTGGGCAGGTGAGATTAAGTTTGCAGGGACGACAGGGCCACAATTAGTACATTACTGTGGTAGTTGGAGAAGTGTGGGAGAGGCAGTGAGCGTAACCAGGATGATGATGATGATGATGATGATGATGATGATGATATCACCCGTCCTGTCACGCTGAAAACGAGAGCCATGCATGAGTGCGATCGTATTCTGGCCAGCATAAGAGGCAGTCTGCGTATACGCAGTCCAAGTAAACACGTCTGGAACCGTCTGGAAGATTATGTGAAGGCGCCTCCGCGACATGACGCCACTTCGTGGCGTCAAGTTAGAAAAAGCACATGCTATTTATGCATTTTTAACGGTTTCTGCGTATAAACCTGTGAAAAACACAACGCGACTTACACATTAGGCGCATAAAAAAGCGTGGCTTCGTTTCTTGCACGCGCAGACGACTTTCCCGTCTAGTTTCCAAGTGTCCTGCTCGGTCGCCATCTTGTCTAAGTACCCTTCATCGCTTTTCCTTTCGGCGTTACCTGCGCGAAGGTGTCTCCTTTGACGTCTTCGTCAGAATTGGAACAGGATTTAACATGGCCTATAGCAAAACATTATCTCGGGCAAGCTCGTTCATAACTGAGAAGGAAAAAGAATTCAGTGCCACGCCATTCCACTCTGTGAGGGTGGAGGACCAGCGAAGCTGCTCTTAATGGCGAACTGTCCCTCGCCGTACGTCGAACGCCGTACGCACATAAATGGAAGGCGAGGCGCGACTAGTCGCTCCTCCGTGCACGATGTTGAGCATCGGAAGATGATAAGGCACCGGGGGGGTAGACATACCCATGCATTGCTGCAAAACGCGGCAAGACACCTTTTACTATAGCGAATCCCAACGGCACGTAGAACAGACACGCGCCTCACAGGATTCCGAGGGCACACACCGCTTCACCGCAGCCAAGCCGATCGTGCGTTGGTTGACGCCCCGCTGTGCAGTAATGGTTGTGAGGTCACTCGAAAACGACAAGTGGTCACACACAGCACGGGTCACACAAAATTGGTTCCCCACAAACTCCCTCTCAAACCTGGCCGTTGCTCCGGTGAAACTTTCCCAAGTTTGCGGGATCGGGACCACGTGGACGGTTCGCATTTCTTTCCGCCTGGGGGTCCTGGCGGGCAGCACGCTTACGGGACCGCCACCACAGGGGAGCGAAAGGAAAGGAAAGGAGATAAGCAAGCGCTTGGAACGCTGACAAAGAGAGTGTGGTACGAAAGTAGACATGGCCGACGTGGGTCAAAGTGTATCGATTCTTATCAGCTTAAGATTTGCTACGGGTTGTACTTGGATTTAAGATATTAAACTTGGCAAGTTTAGCGGAGTGCTTAAAGTCTCCGTCACCTCCGCCACGGATCGGGCCGGTATTGCACAATCTTCGGGATCGACCCACGTATGGGGATGACTTCTCGATCTACAAGGCTCGATAGACACACGCGATTTGTTACAGAATCTATCTATATACAGCCTCGCTGTAAAACAGTGTAGTGCATAAGAAGCAAGGACGACACAATGCTCGTCTCGTCCTTGCTTTATTTGCATTGTACTGATTTTCCTTCTCAGTTAAGATGGCTGCTGTCCACTTAGCCGTCTATGGCGAGCATGGGAATCCAGCTCATGTCGGCATTTTTTTTCGCGCTGATGCGCCTGACGTTCCGGCCCCACAGTTCGACGTATCGTATGGTAGATTTCGGACATCCTTAAAGTCTCGCGCCATACTGTACAATTCGCCATCTTGTCAGCTCTGATTGGCCCGCGGGGTTGCCGCGGCCTCTGCGATTGGCTCGAAATGCCGCCATTGCAGAATGTGACGGATGAATGGATATTACGCGCGTCACCTTTGAAACGCGGTGGTGTCTGATGCCTGTAAGCTCATGCAATCACTTGTACCTTTATTCTGCGCCTATCATCGACCTGTAAGACGCACAGTTCATGATTGTTCGCGCATATATGGTCGCTTTGTTGCACGTCTTTGGTTTATCAAAATTCGTCAGTCTAAGGCTAGCGCTCCTGGCCCCTCCCTATTTCCGCAAATTTTTTTTTTCGGGCTAAAGGAAACTATGTCACACACAAAAAAAGAAAAGACAACAGCATCAACAAAGGAATAACTCTCTCCTTTAGTTAATAAATCAATAATTCTGAAATAAGATTACTCCCCTAAAATATATTCCATATGTTCCTCGCTTTAGGACTGGACGTTATGATGATGACGACTTGTTGGCACCCCCTATGAAACAGGGTGCGCGACAAATGCTCGCCTAACCTGCTCGAGCTAATTAAGTAATCTGTAGATATTTATCGCCCTAGCAATTTGCGTCCGGGTCCGGCTCCCACCGAGCGGCAAGTTGTTATTTCGTTCACTTTTACTTTCACTTTAACTTACCATTTCTACACTTCAATTAAAACTACAAATAACTTCTCCGACGCTTTCCTCGGCTGCGTTATCTGTTAATCGGCTTCGTTCGGTTGCGGCCACAAGCAAAATCGCGGGCACCCCGGTTTACGCCTTTCTTCTCGTTCGCCAAGCGGCGTACAGACGCCCTACACATTCACTTCAAGATGTCAACTTTCTCCGCGCGGACACCGCTTCCCCACCTCGACGCACTCATCCCGCGACGCGGGCATCGCAGATCACACACTTTTGTCCTCGTGACAACACAATGCTACGAACAGCGCGAAAGCCTCTCTCCTTCATAATGCGAACAGCGCGAACAAGACGATGACGGAGTGAAAGGACACTCCGTCGTCGTCGTCTTGTTCGCGCTGTTCCCGTTACGAATGTATACCAAACTCGTCCAACTTTCCACTTTAAGGAGAAAGCCTCTCTGTTGTTCTTCGTTGGCGCTGCAGGACCACCAGGAGGACCACCCGTAAGGAGACGCCGGCCGTCGCGACGTTGGACGCGAGCCCCGACGACGAGGGGCAGACGACCACCACGCGCAAGCGAAAGAAGAAGACCACGAACGCCACCCGCACCACCGCCACCCGCAGGCGCAGGCGGAAGGCCAAGGTGGCCGCGGCCAAAGCCGAGGACGAGGACGAGTGACTCCGCCGGAATGCGCTGGGCCGCCGCTCGCCGTCCTGACCCGCGAGAGGCGCCAATAAACTCCGATCGGCCAAACCACGAACGGCTGTGTGTGTGTGCAGGCTATATATATATATAGTGGGTTCTCGAACGTGGAACGAGAACACGACGATCCCGGGAACCTCTCAATTGCTGCGCGTTGCGCTGTACCGTAGATGCGGTTGCGTACGGCGTTATTTGACCGGGGTTGGAGCGTAGGCGGGTGCGGCTAACAGAAGTAAGCGAGAGATATGATCGAGGCTCGTATAGCATGCGGCCCTGGAACGCGCATCGGCACTCCAGATAACTGCCGCTTGATCGGAACCATCCTCGTCAGATTCTACCGCAGTCGGGCAGGGTAGCATATGACGCCATGAATCGAAGTTCACACCGGCCTTGTGCTAGACGTCTAGGAGGCGTTGGTTGAGCACGAGATTGTGAGCTGGGAATTGCGCTTTCGCTACAGATAGCTTTCACGTGATCACGGACGCAGCTTTCCAACGTGCTTGAACATAAACACGGCGGCCACGATGACGTCAATTAAAACTATTTGTAGTGCTCCGGGCTGAGCATGACAGTAGTGAGGAGAAGCTAACCTAAAGGATTCGGAAGGAGAACCACAGTCGCCGCAAACTGCTCGATCACAAATCGGCGAACGAACTCCGTTGGTTGAGGCCAATGCATCTTCGTTGCACTTCAGGTCGTTTCTGGTCACCATCTCGCTGTGCGGCCAATATTTGTTCCGTTAAGTGCAAGTTGAGAAGCAGTTTTCCGGCGCTACCAAGTACGTGCTCGTCGCACGTGAGCGGCCTGAGGAGCAAGGGGGTTCGAGGTAGCCCTATAGGGGGAGGGCCCTTATCAAAGTACGGAGAAAATAGGGGGAGGGGTTCTAGCAGCACGCTCACTACTGTCAGCTGGCATGCCTCGCAGGGGGCCCAGGGCCCTAGCCTAACCCCCCCCCCCCTCGGCATCCAACCCCCGGGTTCCGGCATTTCCGAGGAGCAGAACTGTCGCACCCGGACACTGACATTGCGTGACCATCGAACAACAAGCCGAGCACGTTAACCTTCCCAAGCTACTCTGAAGAATGTCAAGCGACAAGGGCACCAGTGGGAAGCGCAAGACAGAAATCCGACGGTGGTGAGGAAATTCGCAAGTACACTGTGTGCGCGAGCTGGGCAGGCAGAGTAAAATTGCAAATCAGTTTCCGCGGAAGTCCGCAAGGCGGGAGAAGACTCGTGAAAGGGAGGGGGGAAGTCGTCATCCATCCAACAGTAGCCGAAGCTACAAAGGGGAAGAAAAAAAAAACAGAAAAGACCACGCGGGCATCCCTTTGCAGCTTCAACTACCGTCGGGTGGACGACAATTTCTCCTTCCGGGAGAGGAAAATCGGAGGTCTATGACGACGACGCCTGCGCGCACGATGTTAATCGGTATAGACCCCCCGGATACTTGGCTCGCACGCGCAGCGCACCGAAAGCGGCTTCTAATGTGGTGAGCTACGAAGCGCCAAGGAACGGCCCGGACGCCTTGCGGCGAAGCCTAAGGAAGGAGAAGAAAAAAGACGAAGAAACAAAAAATGAACCTGGAGCCGCAGGGGCGCCATAAATCGAGGCCGATACATTATTCAGTGGGCCGCAGGGCCTCGCGAGGTTTGAAACCGGAGGACCGGCGAGCGCCAGCTACAAACCGCCGTCACAGCGCCTCCCTTCCATGCGCGGCTGCGACGGCAGCAGCAGCAGCAGCGGACTCTTCTACATAATGCCAACGATAACGCGCGACGACGACGACGACCGAGAAGCCCGCTGCCGTCTCACTTGCTTTCTCGTTCGCCGCCATCGCATCGCGCCGTCGGCCAGCCCCACCACCGGCGATTTCCTTCGCGCGGCCTTTATCATATTTCGCGGCGATCCTTTATATTTATTTTTTTTTTCGCTTTAGAATGCGGCCCCCGCGCACTGTTCGTCGCGAGAGAGGCCCCCTTTTTTGTTTCACGACTATGCGTGTCCCACGGAGGAAGACGCTCCTCGGACTCGCGGCCGCGGCGAGCCCATCGCTCGTCCTTCGCGAAGGACCGTTTAGGTTGGCCCCCCCACCCCCCGGCGCAAGATTTATCTTTTCACGCGCACAGCGACGGCGGGTCTGCGGCGTCAGCTGCGAGCTTCTGCTGCTGCGTGGCCACGGTCCCCCTTTCGCTGTCATTTTTCCTGTTTTTTTCTTCTTCTTCTTCTTCCGCCTTTGTCTCCTCAATTTCCTTCTCTACCACTTACATCTCTCTCTCTCTCTCTCTCAAGCCGTCCACGAGAGAACGCCAAGAGCGCGCGGGCGATACGGAGGCAAGCGCGAGCCGCACGCCGGACGCTCGTGCGGAAGGATAAGGAAGGAACGCGCGCAAAACACACGCGGACGCAGAAATAACCAGACGTAAGGAAAGAAAAGCGAAATGCGAGGGGGACGCGTCGCCAACGGTGAAGTCATCGGTCAAACTGGAAAGTGGCGGCGGTTCCCGCGGGACCCTGGCGGAAAACTGCGGCGACGAACGAGACAGTGAGAGAGGGGCGCTTGACCGGCGGCAGCGCTCCGTCACAACACGGCCCAGGAAGACCGCGGAGACGAGGAAAAAAGAATAATCACTCGCTTCGAGGCGACTGCGCATGTAGATGGCGAGAAACGGTGCGTTTCCGCAACGTGCGCGCTTTGCTTGCGAACTTGGCTGACCGTGTGGGCTACGGCCGCGGCCGCTGCTGTCTCGATCGCCGAATAGCTCGCACAAAGGATAGCTTTCATATTAATCCTGTCGGCTTATATAGTATACTGCCACCTGTACTACGTGCTACAGATGCGCTCGTTAGCGGCTCTGTTCGCTGCGGAATTGCGACGAGAAACAGTAAGCGGGTACTTAAAATGCCCTCACCGAAACAAACGCAACGCCTTCGGCCGCATAATTCCTTTATTCGAGCGACCGCTTTCGTTGCTTTCCTTCTCGGGAATTGCTGGAACTTCCTACTAAGGGCAAATCATCATATTACGCGCTGCTCCACGGCAACAAAAGTTTCAGCTTGCCCTTAAACATCTTTCCCATTTCCTGCAATACATATCGCGTTATCGGAGAGGTCTATAGAGCAGCAACAACGCTGATGGCGCTACCTAGTCAAGCAACGTTTAAGCAGAAGTACTAAAGCGCCAAACAAACATAAGAGACACGGACGAGCGCTTGTCCGTCTCTCTTCTTGTGTCGTCTGTTTGGCGCTTTAGTACTTGAGTAACATGCACCAACTAGCCCAACAAAAAGTTCCGTTTAACCAAAAGACAGATACATATGGCTAATGGTAACACCAACAACATTCTACTTAAAATGCCGGTGTAAAGCGTTGGTATAGCGGCACAATCGCTAACATGTAATCAATTTATGATTTTTCTTTCTACGAGAGCAGTCACGCAATGGAAATAACGTATCTCAAACGCATTGTACCCAGTTGGATAAAGCGTCACAAGTCGTCACTGCCAGCTTTGCATACGCGGGCGTACGTCCACGGCTGCGGTGGCCAGGGCAATCCCGTAAACGCTATTGTAGGAAGTTTACGGACAAGCTAAAAAACCGCACAACGCGCAAGGTCAGCCGACAGGCAGCCTGTGTATGAACGCGAAGCGTGAAATGGGGCCCATACGAGGCAGCGTCGCAAGATAGTAGTGGTATGCTAAATATATATAGGCGCCATATATATAGGCACGAAGAAAGCAGCATATATGTTTCGACCCGAAACGACGAACCGGCTGTGAACGATGCCGTAAATAGGAAGGGTCACACACGCCGCGCAATCAGACTCCCAAAATGCCCGCATGCGTGCCGGGCGGAGGAAGCACGGATTCCGATTTCGCCATGCCGACGCAAGCGCCGTAAATCGAGCCCGCAGCGAACGACGCGGTCGCAACGACGGCGAAGGCGTCCCACGGACGAGCAAAGGAAGCGGGATAGGAGCGCATTCCTCTGACGTATACATGGTCTTCAATGCGCGACGAGCAGTGGCATAGCAACGGAGGGGGGGGGGGGGGGGAGGGGTTGCCATATAGGTCTGAAGACACCCGAAAATCGTCGATATCCTCGCCTTCCTCGACTACACCCGGGGGGGGGGGGGGAGGGCGGGGAGGTGACAGATGACCCCCGGGTGCCAGACGACCTAGCTACGCCACTGGCGACGAGTAGCACCACATTTAAGCTTGTTGCGGTGCCCTTTTAAGCACGAATCAATGATTAATTAACTAATTAATTAACTAAGTAATTAACTAATCCCTTTATACTTATTTATTTTACCGTCCAATAACATAAACCGTTATCTTCAATCGCTTAAACGTTTGGATTCTGTCCAACTCAGAGCGTCGTTCAGTTGTACTCGCCGCAATCGATCATTCTTGCGGGACAGTACAGCCGGAGCCAGAGCGCTGATTAATGCAAATGTTTCCGAGAGGCCGCACCACATTCTGAAATAATTTACACCTTTAAAAGAAAATAAGGGCGCAAATCGGTCTATATTTCTCACACCCGTACCGGTTGTGCACCGGTGCGAGTTACAAAGAGATTTACACCTTTGTTCCCTTTTAAGGGTGTAAATTATTTTACAGTGCACCTACCACCCCACCGGCGTTATCTTTAATGATTACCTGTCACTGCCCATATGCTAGATAGGTGTGACGCGGACGAAATATTACAACAAGCAAATTATTTCGCATGGCTAATCGTACAGCTTCACAAATTCGATGCTTGTATCGAAAAAAAAAAAAGCACTGCTAAGGTGTCGAGAGCGCATTGTATTTATTGCTCGGAGGGAAGGGCCGAGACGAGGCAGTCTCAACGGAACCCAGACACACACTGCTTTGCTTCCAGCATACTCCAGTGTCTGGGCCCGCGTAATACAACACCGGCGTGATACCTGAGAGACTGCCATGCTGGCTGGCAGCTGCGAGCTGGCACTCACGTGGTCTTGATGCTCTCGGCAGCGTATATGCGCACCTTGGCGCCGTAGACAACACAAATCACGCGCGATGTGAACATACATACGTACACACGATGTTCCATCGCGAGGAGCCAAAGTGGGATTGTCGACGTTCCGGCCATGGTAGTGTTCTTTCGCGCGTATATACGAGGAAGGCGCATCTTCAAGCAATCATTTTGCGTGCAACTATATTTACCTGAGCTGTATTTACACTTAGTCTTCTCATGGAGGAGGAGGAGGAGGAGGAGGAGGAGGAGGAGGAGGTGGGAAGGAAAGGTAGGTAGGTCAACAAGACGCACGTACGGTTTGCTACCCTACACAGGGGAAGGGGTTTAAGGGAAGAAAAGAAAGGAGAGGGAGGGAGGGAAGAAGGTACTATCGGTGTGAATACGTGTGGATGTCCATAACTTCGCGCCTATAATCGCTCACTGAGGCCAGTCGCTTTCATAAAACGTAACTGTGCCCGCGTCGCTTTGTAAGCCACTCCTTCTCATCGTATTCACTGCAACCATGCGGAAGCAGCCTTCATGCGGCTGTCCCACATAAATACACTGCTTCATCACTGGCTTCAAGGTTTCCTTCGGACTCTCGAGAAAACTTTTACAATCTCTCAGAAGGCGCATCTTAGATCACTTCGAGAACAGCCCGAAATACACCGCAAAGGGTGTGTCGAGCTTTTATTATTTTTTTTCATCGGTATATCATAGTAGTGGGATGCTAAATATAGCAAAAAACCGAACCGCGAAGTTTCGGAAGAGTAAGTCGGTGGCCCCGGCCCAACAGAAGCGCCATTCCAGTGTCAGATCGTTTTATAGGCCATACGAAGAAGCACGCTCGGAAAGCAACACTTCGCTAATCAGGCACGCTCCATCGACTCCTCGGTGCAATCACGACAAGATCCCGCGCACACGCGCATGGCGTTCGTCAGCGGTAGCACTCCGCCGTGTCGCACAGCTGCGATGCGGGAAAGGACGCGTGCGAACAATCGCGCCTCCCGCTACGGAAGAGATGAGAGCGTGTGCCGAACGTGGGCGTGTGTTCACAATGACATTCCTCTCTCGAGCCTCTCATCTCTACAATGCGCCGGCGGCCTCTCCGATCTCGCGGCGACGCCCTGAAGCGACCCCGGGCGAACGGCGGCTCCATTATGTGCACCACACACCACACGGCGCGAGGAATGGTCGAGGGGGGACGTGGCTGCAGGGGGCTAAAACGTTGGGCTAAACGGAGCTCGTAGCACGTGCAGAGCTTCGCACCCCTCCCCTCCTTCCTTCCCCTACAGAGAGAGAGGAATGAGATTCAAATGGACAGCGTGGCTGCTTCGCCCAAGCTATACACGGCGACGGCTATTCACAGCGCTCACGCTGCACAGCGTTGCCAGGTGTTTCCGCGCCAGCGGCAGCTCATGCGGGACGCTTCCCTTTTCAAACGACGACCCCGCGCATGCCACCACCGAAAAAGAACAGAAAGAATTGCGAAAGAAAAAAGATGGCACGGGGCAACGGGGGCACCATCCCTGTCTATCCACCAGATCCACCATTTCAGCAGAGGCGCCGCAGACGCGTGTACACTTTTGGGCGCATAGAAGTGTGCACCCCCCTCCCTAACACCCTCCCCCCCCTTCCTCTTCGAAACGTGCTCGAACAACGCCATCCTTGTGAGCGATTCGCGACCGAACCAGAGACGAAAAGAGGGGCAAAAGAAGCATGAAAATCGCAGAAGGAATGGACTGATCGGCGCTCCCTCTTGAAGAGCGATCCTTTGTTCTGGGAGCCATTCAGCGTTAATTTGCGATAGCGGCGCGGGCTTGCATTCGATCGGGACACACTTGGCGCGCGCGCGCGCGCGCGCCAGGAATGCTCTCGGGAAAGACCGAGGAGAAGGGAAGAGGGAGAGAGAGAGAGAAGAAAAAATATAAAGTGGGAAACTTGGAGAGTTCGCGGGGAACAAAAACAGGGACAATTACGGAGCGCGTGTCTCAATGCGACCCCATTAACCCGCAGCCCTGTCCCGCCGCGCTCTTTTTTTTTTTTTCCATGCACAGGGAGGAACAAATGCAGCCGAATGGAACCGCCCGCTGAGAGCAGCGATACCGAGAGCCCGCCATAAATGAACACTGTTCTTGCGGGGGAGTAGGGAGGGGGGGGCGGATAAGAGCGAAATGAGGTGCGGCTGTGTATGGGGAATCCTTCAACAGAGACCGCTCGGGTCAAGACGTGTGGATGGATTCTGGCGATATTCTCTCGTATACGCCGCGGCAATCTGCTCGCGCGCATAACTAACTACACGGAGATTGGTTCGATATCCGCGGAACAATCTCGCGGCCAGGTTAATTGGTTCTCCACGAAAGACGTCAGCGCGAACAAGGCTATAGAACGGTGAACAAATGCAGTACATACAAAAATAAAAGAAAAATAACGAAGAGAAAGAACGGGATGAAAAGAACATCATTATGCAAAAAAGAAGTGAGGCGTGCAGACAGGACACAAGAGTAGAGAAGTGGACAACACGAACGCCGACTATCAACCTGAAGGGAGCACTGAAGCGAAAAAAGAAGACACAAAGCTCATCTGCGCATGCTCAGGAATGGTAACACCACGTGTCAGTCGGGTACACGTGCCGGTCTACGTGAGAGATAACTGTTAAGACACTTAATCTCTTCGTTATGTAAAGTAATCGAAGGCTGACTCACGCACGCACTTCCACCATTAAAGATATGCCATGCCTCTACCATAAGACGCGTATCTTCATTCTTATGCCTGTACAATATCGCGCATTCATGTAACTCTGGCGTGCAGTTACAATCTCGGCAATGTAGCGAAAGATTAGAAGGCGACCCACCGGTTAACGACCTTTTATGTTCCATTAGCCTTTGATTGATACACCGTCCCGTTTGCGCTACGTAGAACTGGCCACAGCTAAGGGGAATTTTATACACCACGCCCATACGACAGTCAGTAAAACTGTTGTTCTTATTGTGCTTCACTGGACAAATATCTGTTCGTTTTTTTGCCTTTTACCAGCTCCTTTTTATTCTGTACGGCAGCACATATCTTACCTAGCTTTTTGGGAGCAGTGAAAGCAACATTAACATCATATCTACTTGCAACTTTTTTAAGCCTGTGCGACACTGAATATATACGGAATAGCCACTACTCTTCTTTTGCTACTACTGCTACAACTAGCTACTACTTGCTACTACTGCTACAACTAGCTCAGCTCTCTGTAGTTCTAAGAACATCAAATTTTGAAGTCCACGCCGGGTTTCATTGATTCACGCGGTCAACCGTAAAGCAACGCTAGAGCTATTTCACCACCCAATGTTCCTATTTAGAAAACCTGAGGTTCTTCAACGGACACGTAAATCTAATGGCGTTTTTCACTGGTCGATTCGGATCAGGATTTTTTGCTCCGCGGCAACGAATCCGCATTTCACTGGTCGATCTGGAGCGGGTTCGCGCGTTCCACTGGTCGTTTCGGATCAACTCGCTCCGCGCCGGATCGCTCTCACTTGCTCCGCCGCCGAGACGCGGATTCGGGCGGAAATAGAACGCGTCACATGCCGTCACTTCCGTCTTCAAGCGAAATCGGTACCCGGTCCATGCCCGGTCGGTACGCACAACATTGTGTTGGGCATAGTTTGCGGAACCGGTTTGTGTCACGTGCACGCAGACTTCCTGTGTGATCTCCCGCGGAGCGTTCGTGCGCTCCACTGGCAGACTCGGATTGGTGAAAGCCGAGCGCTCGCTCGAGGATTCAGGCGGCTGCTCCAGATCGACCAGTGAAAAACGCCATAAGTAGACGAGCGTGCGTGCGCGTTTGTTTTTCTACTTCACCCACAGCGAAGTCCAGTCGACTCGCACGGGAATCGCACCCGGCGACTTCGCGCTCAGCACCAGAACGCCATTATCAATGACCCGTGGCCGGTACAGGTTCGCCCCGGTTTCTTCCCTGATGCGTGACTGTCTTTCATCGTTTGAGCCACACTGTACCTCTCGTTTACACAATAACCTTCGCCGTAACCATTAGCAACAAGATAACTATATAGAAATCAATCACATCGCTCAAACTACTCACGCGCACGTTTACAACGTGACTGGCCTTCTTATTGGAGTTGTACGTTTTTTCTTTCTGTCTGACCAATATTCGCGCTGCGCAGAACCTCAGCGCAAATCATTCGCAGCGTCAAACACTGTACGGGTGCAAGTGTCATATCCCGATTTACACCCTGATTCACTTAAAAAGGGCGTGAGTCATGAACCGAGTTACGCCCTTATTCACTTACAAAGGGTGCAAGGGTGTGAGTTATGAACCAACTTGCACACTTATTTCTTTCTTTCCTTTTTTTTTTTAAGGGTGCAAATGAGTTTACAGTGAATGCTGCTCCACATGCCGCTTGGCCAGTGTTAAAGGCAGCATACAGCAAGGCAGCAAGCAGCGCGATCATCGCGTAGTGTACTTGAGAGTCCGCCGCCTCGTGGCAGTACTTGTTCAAGTTCATTAAAGTATTACACCATTTTTTTTTTCTATACAACATGGTTTCTATAGTTGCACGGGGGATCGACAAATTAACAAAAGCAATCTAATCAAGTTTTAAACCATTCTTTCCGGTTTATTCTCCCACTCTTTTTTTTTTCCGGCGCCTATTGCAATTGAATTGCGCAGACGGCGAGTTCGCAAGGCATGTCGTTCACTATAGGAACGAGTTCGCAGGATGACACCAGCCAAGTTCTGGTCACAAGCACGGACTGTGACCCCTCCTCCACGACATCGCCTCCATCATCGATGCCAATAACTTCAAGACGGCAGTTTCCATCCGCTTCGTGTGACTAGACGTTCTTCAACTACACGCTCCTCTCTCTGTAATGTGTAACTCGGAGAATAAATAAATGAAATCACCTCGCGCTCTCTGAGTGGTCGTCCCGCATCATGAGTCTCCTCATGCGTCGCCTTTCTGACGCTCGAAAGTGAGTGAGAGAGAGAGAGAGAGTGAGAGAGAGATCAGAGGCATTAACGCGGAAGACGTGCATGCGCCAGCATTACGTCGCATGCACGTCTTTGAGGTCCCGGATTTCTGATGTAAACGGTGTTCACACTATTTTAAAGTGCTCTTCAAGAGAATCACTCGACCGGCGGCTTCCCACACTCCCCACATACACTTGTTTTTCCCCTTTGACGCTCGTAACGCCGAAGCATTACGAAGAAAGAAAAAAAAAACGGGAGAGGCGGGAGGTTGTTCTCGGGTTTCGCGCTGTCAAGCGAGGGCCCCCGCAGCAGGCCGTCGTGTCACCGCAGGGGTGACGCTCTAATGATGGCACTGCGCTCACTCCGTCGGCGCAAACAGCTGTGACGGGGGCACGTACAAGCCGAGACGACGACGACGCGCTGCTGACACATGTGGCGACGATCTCCAGCCGCGGCGCTGCTGCAGGTGCGCCGAAGCGAGATCTGCGGCATCGCGAGAGACAAGTTGGCGGCGGTGACTCTTGGCGGCTGGGTCAGAAGCCGCGAAAGCAGCGCCGGTCGAACGTCCTCCGCCCCAGAGGGCGAACAACGCCGACAACCAACGACGCGCGTTCCCACGTCTGGCGTTTAAGCAGCTTGCGCTGAAGTATTCGAAGGGTTAATTTTGAGAACGCGTTAACTCGAAACCATGCCACGAACATAACAGAGACAGACACGCATGTATGCAGGACGAAACGCGTGTCTGTGGGGTCTGTCTGTCTTTGTTGTTTGTGTTCTGCTTTCAAGCCAACACGTTTTCGAGATAAACGTAAACACGCTAGCCCCATTTCGGCTCCGCGCAGTCACTTCCACCGTGTGGAGCCGGCAAGAGAGATTTTGTTTCTCTTACTCAAGGGGGCGACGGGTCGCTGGCGCGTGGAATTGAACACCACCCACTCAAAGATTGATAGTTCTTGTGCGCCAGAACTGTTCGTAAGAGCGGGTGCTATAGCCAATCGTGATGCCGATCATATGATCAACGAATGCCGCCTACCAATGGCAAACAACACTTACGAAAGCTTTCCGAATTCGGCGGGCGCCCCGGTGTTTCGCGGCTAACTGCGCAACGCTTGGCTGGCAGCTCTTGGAAGCGGGTCGCGATGGGTCATCAGGCGGGTCGCGCCGAGCCAAGCGGGTCCGGCTCGGCCGGTCCGCACACACACACGCACGCACGCACGCTCGCTCGCCCGCTCGCCCGCTCAACCCGACCCACTACATCGCGCTCACGACGGGCGAATTTCCCGTACGAGAATCGTCCCGTTCGGCCGGACCTGTGTATGCAAACGCCCCGGAATTGCGAGTGAGAGAGCGAGGGGCGGGCCGCCGTAAAGTGCAGCGAGGGGGGGGGGGGGGCGATCCGATCAGGCACAGAGCGTGATCGGCCGCCGAGAGAGATCGGGCCGAGCGCAACGCGGCGTGGCGCACGACGAGCACGCGCCGCACTTTCGTTCGAACGTGCCTCGAGAAAGGCTCTCACGCCCCCCCCCCCCCCCAACCCCACACGCCGCACCCCATATAGTGTTTCCCATACTAAAACTGCTATAGAGAAAAGTCTGGCGCCGAGATCGTTCGGCTTCCACGGGAATGATGGGTGGTGTATGGACGAGGATTTCTTCTTCCGATCGTCGTGCTTGTAGATTCAGGCGCTCGTTCTTAAGCGTGACTGCGCGTGTGGGTGACGTCTAAAAACGTGGCGGCCGTGACGTGTTTCCGGCTCCGCAATCACTTCCGGCGTACGCAGTCTACACAAAAAGCATAGTCTTCGAGATCCACTTCTGCTGCTTAGCGAAAACGTTCGCTGGGTCGTGGATTTGGACGCACAGCATGTCAGACACGCTTTATCTCCCTATAAATTTCCAAGGAATTTTAGTTTTCAAAGCGGAGCGAGGCAATAACTAACCGCACTCAAGCCGGATCGATGCCAACTGATGCGTTTGTAACGCAATACGTTGTAATAAATCATCAGTTTGCGAAGCCACACAAATCCGTTTGAAGCCAGAACGACGAAATTTAAATCTATACCCGTCATCATTCTCCGGCTGGCTGATCCACTAACGGCTCTCGTTGACACTAGTGCCAGAGTTTGCTCTAGCAGCTTTCTTTTATTCTTTTTTTGCACGGAACTGTACAATGTAAACATAGCCACAGAGATAAGGTGGCGCGCACCCCGCCCAATCTCGGAAGGGGTGTTCCCATCGATCTCGGAGGCCAGAAGTTCAACTATACGCGTAACTATGCAGTCCCACGTCAAATTCTAACGTGCCGTAGAAGAACGCCAGATTGGGCGAATCGGTGGTTTCCGAAATTTAAAAAAAAAAAAAAACAGGGCGGCCGACACAGGACAAATAACGAAAGTATACGCCGCCTTGGCGGTGCACAGCCATGCCCTGCTGCAGCGCGTGACGTACGGGTAGTCCGGGAGAGAGCAGCACGCGAGCAAGGCGGGCGTCGAGCGTGGAAACGCACGTTCGCAGCTGCCCGCCGTCCCGACACCGTCCGAGCCTCGCCGCCACTGCGAATTGCGGCCGCGCCGCCGCTTCCCACGCCGCGGTCAGCCGACACCGTCGTCAGCCGTCGTCGTCCACGCCGTCAACAAATACCGTCCTTCGATCGCCGCCCTGATGAAGCCATGCGGCGTTCGAAGGCCAGCTGGTGCCGCTGCGTGCACTTCAATGCCGCGTCGCGTGCACGTTGGTTCCCCCTCAATGCGCTTAGCACGGCCTTCCAGGTCAGACAGTGCGCGCAATAATGTGTTTACGTATGCAATATTACTTACAGGGAAATCGGGGAACACCGTTCGCGAGCGTTTCCTAACGAGGACCGTGCCACTGTGGGAATCCCATGGAGGGCGCTATTACGTACAATAGGCCAGAATTTTAACAACACCATGCGATCCCCCGCTTTTCTGACGGTCCGCGCCTCAATGCTCAACCACAACGAAGGAGTACTGGCGGATTTTCGGCGTCGGCGCCGCCCGGCGTCACACGGCGGCCGCCGGCGCCATCGAGAACAATGCGATGTCGGTGCACGTTTGCTCGGTGCCCCAAAACTCGGCAAGCTATTGGCGACGAGGAGTTACGGAGCCGCCATCTTTCGGAAGCGCCTCCCTTGCGTAGTATGAGGGATCACGCGGCGCGCTCCTCATAGGTTTCGCTTACGGTGCTCAACAAAAACACCACGCGGCAGCCCTCCTGGACATTTATGCAGGCGCTCTCAAAACGAGGGAAGTTTTTGACTGTCGATATAATAATCTCGGGCAAACTGAAAGCACAGAATCGTTTACAGACGCTATCTCTTTACCGAATACGTATACGCCTCTTATCTCGACTCGGAGGAGGATCAGGCGGAACAATTGCCGGCTATGTATGCCAGGCTAACCCCGCCTGCTTCAACACCACCACCACCACCACCACCTACGTATACAGTGAACGCCACTGCGCGCGGTCGCCGCGATGGAGTCTCCCGAACCGGCTTCTTGCGTGAAAGGTAGGCAAGCTCTGAGAGCAAACTATGTGAAATATGTTCTTATAGTAGGCTGTCTGTATAAACAAATGTAGCATAACAGAATAAAGCCCCAAATGCAGCGATCGCACGGGCTTGCACTGACCGACTGCGCGTCTGCATGCATGTCCGCGCACATTTTGCTTGCGTTGTGAGCGCGTTTTCACATCGTGCCGTGAGCTTTAGGCCGCAGCATATGAGCATCTGACAGTACACTAGCAACCATTGTTGCGTGGACGCTATCAGAACTGTTCAAAAATAATTTCGTTATAGAGACTTCGACGCCTACGGCGACTGTGATGTACCGTCGCGACACCCGCCGTAGTTGCTCAGTGGCTATGGTGTTGGGCTGCTGAGCACGAGGTCGCGGGATCGAATCCCGGCCACGGCGGCCGCATTTCGATGGGGGCGAAATGCGAAAACACCCGTGTGCTTAGATTTAGGTGCACGTTAAAGAACCCCAGGTGGTCAAAATTTCCGGAGTCCTTCACTACGGCGTGCCTCATAATCAGAAAGTGGTTTTGGCACGTAAAAACCCCAAATATTATATTATGTACCGTCGCGACGATTCAATCTTATTTTTTTTTTGTCTTCTAAGTTCTTGGACATTTCAATATTATTTCTCAAGTTGCGACGCACTGTATGTTTGTCAGTCTTCTCAGCGTGCGATTTCCTTCTGCTTCTTTTTCGTAATCCAGTGCATTATTTCATAAGGCAAGCATGACCATATGCCGTGCCTTATTTTAATCTGCGCCTTACCGCTCCCTTTCCGTTCCAGTGAACTTGCCAGTATCTAGCATCAACAAGTTGATAGACCGAACCGCCATGACATTAGATAGACCGAGCCGTCATGACATTAGTTACGCACGGAACTACACACCGCTGCGCAAGGATATTTGCCTGTGTACGCCTCGTACCTCCGGCAGTGCTGCAACGTCATCTTGTGCGCTGGAGTACAGGGTGCCTCGATGCCCTATTCACCCGCCGCCGCGACGGGTGACGAGGACATTCGGAGAAGCTCTGGGACCATTGACAGACCGGCAGGCTTCCGGCGTTGCCGCAAGAAAGTACATAAATCAGTCGGCCAGCGAACGTTTCTCAGTACATACCTTAGTTCTCTTCCAAAGCCCGAAAGGTGCGAGCACATCTTTTTAGATAATCTGACCCACCAGTGACGCGAGCTCGCGGTTATACCGCACCTTATAACACGGCGCACTCGGAACAGGAGTATACCCAGCCGCCCTCCCCCGTAGCTCACAGAACTGCGCGTCAACGACCGCTGTGCAGCCACAGCGCGCATGTGTAAACGCGAAGGGAGAGGCTCTGCTGCCAGACCCGCGTTTCTTCTTTAGACCACGTATAGAGACCGGCACACACTGCCAGGCTGTGTAAACACCGGGGCCAGACAGCCATCGTCCGCGAGACGTTGTGTGTGTACTGCTCGCCGCGTATATACCCCGCTCTCGCCGGAGCAGCCGCCTCGGAGAGGTCGAAGGTCGCGTCTCTTCAAGCCCCCTCCCCCGGACAAGCGAGATATTTACGCGGGCACGTTGGAGCAGCCGTAAGGTGCGGCGGGGGCCGAAGAATTGCAAAAGCTGTCTGGGCCAGCCGGTCAACCAAGGCATCCGCATGCTGCTCGCACAAAAGGAGGACGCGGAGATATCTCGACGACACGCGGAGCAAGGAACGAGACTAGGAGGAACAAGCGTCACGTGACAACTTTGAAGCCTACTGATATATATATATAACCGAGAGTTCCGCACGGGGCGCAGCTATACGCCTGGCGCTCCAGAGACGGAGTGGCGTCGATTGGTGGAGCACGAATATGTACAGTCGCGATCAATTTGAAGGTGATCGCGCGAGCATCCACCGGCGAGCCTTCCAAGCAGCATAGCGGCTGATTTCGGAACTGCGAAGATAAAAATTGCGCTGCCTTCTTCCCCTATTATGCTCTTCCAGGCTGCAACCATCACCCCCAAGACCAACTCGCCACATTTTTGTGTTTGTTTCCCTTTCATGGCAATGATCTGTGTGCGTAGCTTCCTCATGCATATCTTGGCTAACAACGACGCCTCTGTGCAAAAGCTCATAACGCAATCGAAATGAATTCGCAGGTTATGCCGTGAACGGTGACGGGAGTGATAGCTTTTCAGGGAACACCAAAGGGAGAGAGGGGAGCTATCTGATGTTTCCCTCTCGACCGACAGTGATGACGTAACGTGGCGCTGCTCCTAGTTTTGGTCGCCGCTCGAGCGATCACCTTCAAATTGATTGCGACTGTACTGCACGTTCCCGTCTCCTCCCCTTTTCGCTGTCGTGCGGCGGTAATGGGCGAGTTAGTTGGTACGCATATATGAAAGGCTAAAAACAAAGAAGGAATATTATTACACCTGGCAAGTCGGGAAGGTTCACGAAAGGGGGTAAAAAACAACCGTCATTCACCTGGCGCGCAGCTAGAAAGGAAACCCAATACGGGTTTTGCACAAGGCTTACCAGTTCGAGACAATTTCGTCCTGCGGCACGGGAATTGAATGCGAAACCGACGCCTTTCCGGGACGGTCGCTCTACCATCTATGGCTAACTGTAAGAGACTAGACCACACGCGTCAGCGAACTCACCGCTAATTTCCTTCTTTCCTTCCCCCCTCTCTCTACCTGTCATCTTTGTTTTCCCCTTTCCCATTCCCCCGATGTAGGGTAGCCAAACGGACGCTATTCTGGTTAACCTCCCTGCCTTCTGCTTTTCTCTTTCCTCCTCCTCCTCTAAAAGAAAGCTTCGCTTTAAATCGCGCTATATAATTAACCGACTTTCTCACCAAATTACCAAAACTGCCGCACATGAACTACGTCAGTGACCGCCTGTACAATAACCTCGCCACATCTCTCTCGCTACCGTATACCAGCGCAGCTTCGCAATATACGCTCAAGAGTTGAAGACGGCTGCACAAACCGACAAACGCGTTTTGTTGCGAGGTCCTCCTACAGCTGGGAATCGGGACAATCTGGGCCCTGTGGGAGCTGCGTCGAAGACGCCGCTCTTCCCGCTTGGCCTGCGTCAGCCCGCATAGCGGAAACCGCGAAACCCAAACAAGGCCGGGCCCGCTCTCAACCGCGAGCGCGCCATCGCGCACTCTCCGGCGCAGGCGAAAGGCTGCCGGTTCGTTCGCCGCTGCATAACCGTGGGAGCAGCTGGGCTCGTGCGCAAATCCTCGCGCGCGAGAAATTCAGTGATCCCTTGCCGCCGACCGGTACGTTGACCCCCCCCCCCCCCCCCCGCGCGATCTTCCCGCTCTGTGGCGCGATTTGCTCGAGCGTGCTGTGGTGGTGCCCTTCGGCATAAGCAGGGTCGATAACACAGTAATATACAGACATCTGGAAGAACGAGAATCCGGTAAACTAACTTCTGGGGTATATATTGCGAGCCGATACCATCATGAGGCACGCCGTATGGTGGGAGGCGGCGAATTAATTCCGAGACTACGTGGGGATCTTTTACGTGCAAACAATTGCCCGGCACAAGAAGGTTTTCTTCTTTTTGTTTTTCTTTTTTGCATTTCGTCCATACACGTCGAACTGCGGCCTGGATTTCACCCCGAAACCCCTCGGGCGTATTCTAGCGGCGCAACACCAAAGCCACTGTACTGCCACCACGGCGGGTCAAGAATCTGTGACGCTCCCCCGTATGCAGGTATATCGCACTGGAGTTGCTGTACATATGCTATACCATTGGTATGTAGCATATACAGTAACTCTATGTACTGCACACGAACTGTGCGCCGTGCTGCGGTTGCATGCCTCGATGTACGTGTTTCGGGGTTTCCCGAGCGCATGCATCGGGTACTTTTTTTTTTTTGTCGAAACACACACACACAAAAAAAGAAATTGCCTTTCCTTCTTTTTCTTTCGTACGCGAGCGAAGGCCTACGGCGCGATTTGCGTCAAAGCGAGATTTCCACCGCAAGCACTGCGACGCAAATGGCGACCCACGCACTCGACCGTCGCAGGCCCACTGCGACTAAATTGAAATTTTGGTCGCGTAGTCGTATAACGTCGGCGCGATCGTTTCAATCGCCGAGCGATAGAAGTTTGTACATGCGAGAAGCTACCAAAAAAAGCGCCAATACTTAAAAGAAGGAAACAGGTAGGGAAGGAGAGGGTGAAAGAGAGAGGGGGAGAGAAGCCCCAAAAGTTCGCCGAAAGCTATTTCACGGTTCGATTTTGTTGCGGTGTGGCAGTGGAAACTGTACGTCGTCCGACAAACCGGACGCTTGAACGAAATGTCGACGATGTTGCGAAGCGATTTACGTCTGGGGGACGCTTCATTTAAAGAAAAGCAAAAAAAAAAAAAATGAAAGAAAGAAAGAAAAGAAAAAAAGAAAAGGTCGAGTAAATTTCGATTGCGGCAGCGGGAAGCCAGACACACGCGCCCCGACGCGCGGGGACTGCGCAACATCGCACCTGATATCTGCATCGAGTGAGATGCCGAAAAAAAAAAAAAAAAGTTCGACGCAAACAAAATAAACTCGTACTTGCGCTTCTATACGCTCTCGGGTCATGTTTCACGTGCTTAATACCGGTTACACGTATTTTTTTCTTTTTTTTTTTGCGACGTCGGTTGCATTTTCAAGCTCGCTCTCGGGTTTGCGCCGATGGCGTGCACCTATATTTGTAGTGGGAGCTGGCGAACAGATGAAGTGTCACACAACCCTGTCTCCCCCTCCCCTCCACCAACCCCCTACGCACAGCACACTTTTCGTTGCCGCAGATACTAAAGCCTTACATAAGCGCACAGATCGAGGTCAACCGAGACAACATCGGTGGAGCCGCTCCTTGCATGGTAGTCACTTCTACTAAGCAGCGCTAACACGTGAAAAGTTGTTCACCAACATGTGCCACTCGCGTTGGAGGCCAGCAACCGCGTGCGACCGCATTAACGGAATCGCAGGCACGTGAAAGCGACTCCACGAATATCGCAATCGCGAAGCACGCCAAACGTCTAGGGCTTTATTTTCATGCCGGTTGTGTTATGCGAAACGTCCTCGAGGCTTGCCCTGAAGCACTTGTGGAAGAGCAAACGTTCGCTTCAGTTTTGAACGAAAGCGCACGCACCACCAGAAATAGTAAAAGTACACACACACACACACACACACACACACACACACACACACACACACACACACACACACACACACACACACACACACGCACACGCACACGCACACGCACACACACACACACACGCACACGCACACACACACACTGTTCAGCAAACAAATAAAAAGAGATCGAGAAGTAAAAAGAAAGATGGCTGCAGCAGCAGTAACTGCCACTTGAACCGACTCGAGACAGGGCGAGGCGAAGTGGTGTCAATGAATTTATACGCTTTAAATTTATATCCGACACCCTAGCAAAATCTTGAAACCATGCATACGGCGTCCAGTACATTGCGGTTTTCTTCGTTGGTTCTTTTTAAGCATTAGTCGCTTAGGTGAATTGGCCAGAGCGGAAGTGTGCAACAATAAGCTATACAACAAACTACGTTTGTGCACACAACAACAAAAAAAGGATATTAAGACGAAAACAGGTGAATGATGTTTGTTCCACAAATATATCTAAAAGAAAGAAAGAAAGAAAGAAAGAAAGAAAGAAAGAAAGAAAGAAAGAAAGAAAGGTTCCATGGCTTAAAGGCGATACAAATAGTTTGAGAGAGAGAACGACGTTACACATCGCCCGTTTTCAGAGTATTCTCACTAACTTCTGTTTGCTTCGCAAAATGCGGACTTCCGTATCATCGAGAAAAAGAAATGTCGCTCGCTGCCAACAAAGAACGGCCGTTTCTCGTTGATCTTATGACCAGTCACATGTGCTTCGACACGACTGAGGCGACTGTCTCCGGTGCTGCAACAAAAACGAAGACTAAACACCTCGAAGGAGACGACGCGCGCATGCACTCGAAGTTCTTCTGCACACGACACGCTCACGGCTCGCTCGCGGGCCCGCTTTATTCGAGGCACGCGGCCGGACTTCCGACACCGTGCTCGGGAAAACCCGAGGGAGAGCGGGTTACACGTTTCGTCGCCCGCAAGGCGGTGATGCGCCCGCTCAGCCGATAGGCCCGCGGGCCCGGTTCTGCGGCACACATAAGCCAGACCTCGTCAAGAGCTCCGGCGTCCTCTCCTTGCAGGGTTGCAGGTCGAGCGGCGGCGCGTCCGGTCAGCCCCGTTTATCCTAGACGTCACCGCCGACGTTGCCTCTCTCCGTCTTGGTCGAACCGCGGTTGCGAGGGAGAGGAACAGCCGCGCGCCTACACACTCCCCGCCTTGCATGCATGTATGTACATGCATGCAGAACCGTGCAGCACGACCGGAGTCCGGCAGCGACATCACTCTATCGTCTGTTCTCGCTGCAGCGGGGAGCAGACGACACTGTCCTTACGGACGAGCGCTTTAAGCGATTGACGAAGAAGGCGCGGTAAAAGCGCCGGCTTCAAGATCGACAAGGTCACGCGGCATTCAAGCAACCCTCCTTGACAACAATTATATAAGGTCGTCCCTGCATCACATCATGCGCGAGTTACGCGCGCATGATGCTTACGCGCTGAACTGCGCACGCGCATTTATTGCGCGGAACGACATCCGTTCTGCCGCTGGATTCGAGATTCATCTTAGTTTGATTTCGCGCTTTCTACGTTTCCTGTATTTTTTGAACGCTTAATTGTCTTCACTGTTACAGGGTCGCTCCCGCATAACGGGTGTGTTGTCGGCACAGTGAACGCGTACAGCCACTTTCGTGTGCTGCGAGTGGTAACTCTATAAGGCGCTACTTTATTGCGCGCATTCGGTGAGTGCTTCGGCGTGTCTCGAAGGTTCGGCAACGCTGCACAGTTCGGCAGCCAGACGGCGTATTTGCAGCCGTCTGGCAGAAGGCTTCTTCCGCATGCTGCAAGAGGCGTGCGCGAGCGTCGGTAGCATGTTTGTTTGCACGTCTGCGCCCCGCTCTTGGTGTTTATCTCCGCCGCCTGAGGGCGTTGGTCCCAGGACGCTAGCGCGGGCAGCCAGGAAGACGCAGTGCTGCATGCACTTCCGACTGCCGCCTGCCCCCATCCTGTGACGCACTCCATCGGGCACCGTTGCATGCACCTTTTTATTTATTTTTTTTTTCTTGGCTGATGTGTTCTCGTCAACGCATATATTCCATTTTCATATAGTTACGAGCGAAGTGCTAGGAGATCGCTCCGAGCACTCACGATGGTTGACTGCTTGCTGTAGCTGTCGAAGGTTTGTACAGTGTATATGAGTCGTTACACAATACAAGGAGGTCACAGCGGTAGACTGCACCGCGGTTTGGAGGAAGCGAAAGTCTCTACCTTCAACAACGTCCTCAGCGTGGATGAGTTGGACGACGGAATGGGCCAGCTAGCATCGATTGCATGCCCGACCGCAATCATTACAGTACGTGACACTGGGATCACTGGGCACGTGCTCCCTAGCACCACAGGGCACGTGCCACTCTTGAACGAACCTTTTCGACGCCCACTTGGCTCGCTGGTTATCACATCAACAACGAGCAGTACCTAGAGATATCTACGTAATGTCAATTGTAGTTGCCACTACTTCGCTTTTTTTTTTATCTGAGAAGGAACAATGGCTACAAGAAATATATGCCATGAAAAAAAGTAACTTATAGGAACAGAAACAACGGACAAGCCCAAAGCAATGATGGAACGTATATGGCGCGAAACTTGTTTGAGCTAGCGAGTTAGCAGCAGTACGGCGTGACACGAACACATCCTCGTCCCCTGCAGCTTAGCTGGCCGTGTCAAGAGGACCGAGACGATGTACGGTGCTTGTCGAAGAACGAACGCTGAAAAGGAATGAACATCTATGTCGATGAGTTGTGTATGCGCGGAGGTGCATTAAACATGTCTAAATACACTCTAAATGTCTAATACACACTAAATACAGTGTAACATATCCCATTCGAGGCTATCATTGGCCTAGAACGCACGAGTACGCACTCAGGGACCCAAGATTTCGTCCACACGGCACGACAGAAACTCGGCCTGCATCCGGTAAAGTTTAAAGGCGAAGAGGCAACGAGAGCTTTGCCTCAATGTGGGTCAAGAGCTACGCGACGAACGCTCAAAGCCTGTTCAAACAACGCCTACTCCAGATCCGGCAGCGGCGGCTATCATCGGCCCCCGGTGCCACCAGCGATGAAAGAGACAACAAACGAGGTTGGTTTTCCGCCACACGGTGCAGCCTTTCAGATCTACGTTTACGGGCAACGACGGATGTTGCGTTCCCGCGGGCTTGCCTCCTCGCAGTGCCAGTGCGCAGACACGGACGGCTCCGGGCGCCAAGCACTCAGCAGGGAGGAATCCGCGCTCCCACATGCTTTCGTTCCGCAGAACCCTGCGCACGTCACCCTGGCGAACTAGGGCTCCGAAAGACAGAAGCTTCCCAGGAGAGGGGCCCAGCCTTTTCCGCGAAACGCCGCCAGGCATGCAGAGAGCGCGTTCTGGGAGAGAGGACTGTGTGACGACGCGCTGCGTGCTCCCACGCGATGTTTCGGAGCTCGCGCCCGGCGCCAAACAGATGACGCGCGCTGCCCTGCTCTCCGAGGGTCCTCCTCCTCTCCCTCGCGGTTTTGTTGCGAGTTGGGACCGCGCGGCCGAAAAAGACGTGTTCGCTGTCGAAGGACGCTCCGTTTGCTGACGGGCCCGTTCTGTCGCGTCGGTAGCGTGAACCTCGTGGTCACTCACTTCCCCACGTGGTTCCGTTACGAGCGCCATACGCTCGCGCAGTGCAGGCACCGTGGAAACGCCGGCACTACACGCGAGTTCAGTCGGCATTGCCTATATATACGAAATAATTCCTAGAGGGAACTCTTGGCACCGCGACCGTTCAGCCACGATATAGGAATGATGGTTGTGGAATATGAATGACGCCTAATCTGCGGGCTCGTGGCGTCGAAAGTTATTCTAACGTTATTCGTTGCGCTTCATTTCTCAAAATGTCAAAACACTCGAGAGTTGTCTAAGCATAGCTAGGCAATTAGACTCTCCGCACAATATGTCTTTGGGAACAATCACTTTCCAAAGTCGCGAAACCTTCTTGAAGCCACAAAAGGTCCAAGTTTAGGCAAATCCATCTATACGAACTATATACTCAATCATCACTCCCATGCTGGCCGCGTATGCCACCATGCTTTCGCAATCAATAGCGCAAGAAGGCTTCCCGCTAGTAATTTTTCTACGGGACTATATGTGCGCCATCCCTTATGTACCGGCGCTTTGCTGGCCATTGCGAGGAGGCATACATAGAGAGGCCGGCCAGCGCATGCGCAGTGCAAGGACAACGGAAGCTCGGCACTCCGCGAGGTGGTTTCGGTAGCGCTGCACGCTTTTCGGCGAGAGAAAAACGTGCTCCGCGCCGGCCGAAACCGGAGACGGGCCTCGACGTGGCCGACACAGCTCCGACTCCGACTCCGAACTAGCCTATAGCCGAGCAGCAGGCGCTGGCCGAGCACAACCGGAGACGACAGCAGCCCCACAGAGCGCCCCCGCCCCCTCCTCCCTTCCTCGCCTGCCGGCTTCACGCGCACGCTATAGTCGGGTTTCTTTCGCTGGCCCCACATACATCCGATGATGGGGCGCCAGAAATTGCGCCAAGTGACAACCAACTGTGTCACGAAGTCGCATCACCGCATATATAAGCTGAGTATAATAACAGCAAACACCGCGGCACCGTTAGGTCTGCAACATCCGCAACAGTCTTTCTCGGCAGCATTATTCGACAGCGCTCGAAAAAACTGCCTGCGAAATGTGGGCGGCAAAGAACGACACTTCAGTGTCGACATGAAATAAGGGCGCGATCGAAGCTGAATGAACCGCCTGATTCCATTCCACACACTTACCTGCCGAATAAATATGCGCGATTGTTGGCGCAACACGTCGCGTCCCAGTTCAAATCCTCCTCCTCCTCGTTAGTCTTCCTCGTATAGGTGCTGTGGTGCACTTCATCCATCGTGTATATACCGCACTTGACAAGAGGCGTTTGGGCGCAGCAACTGTCGCCAGCGTTCGCAAGGCTATAACGTCCGCCTGCAACCAGTAACACACCACCTTTCTCAGCCTTCCCCTCCTTCTTCAAGAGAGAGGTTCCCAGCCGACGACCTCTTCCGCCAACAATGCGTCCAGATGAGTAAAGCGCCGTCCTACAAACTCCGTATACGTGAGCCAGCTGTCACAGTGTCTATTAGTGACCTGACCAAACCGGCCTGGCCTCCGCGATTACATGGCGTTCGCTAATATGCGGTTCAGCCACCAATACCATTCTCCGCAGGACCGATAAGTTGGTTCTTGCAAGTGTATGGAAACGTGGAGAACAACGCGCTTTCTCGAACACGTGCCGCTCACCAAGGCGTAGAAACGTGCGCCCACACTGCTGCTGCTGCTGCTTGTTGCCTCCAAGGCGTGGCGAAGGATGAACGCATGAGGGCACCAGTGCTTACATGATTGGCTCAAACAAAACGGCTCGAAACGGCGGACTCACAGCCGTGGTCTGACCCTGCGTTCACCTGCTTCTCTCCGCTGTCTCCCTCACCCACTATTGCGGCAGGCGTGTCCCACCGGCGGATACTTTTAAAGGTAACGAGAAGAGTGCCCTGTAAAGTAATTTACACCCTGAAAAGTGAGCAAGGGTGTAAGTCGGTCAATAAACCCTCACACCCCAAAATGGTGTAACAATGTGTAATGAGCCAATTTACATCCTTTTCTCTTTTAAGGGTGTAAAAAAGATGTATTGATGTGAGTTATAGACATATTTACACCCCTGTTCACTTTCAAGCGTGTCAATTATTTTCCAGTGCGCGGGAGTGAGAGGGAAAGGAAAGAGGAGGAGTTAAAGGTATCGAGAAGAAATCATCATTTCAGTCCAGATGAAGGTCGTCGCCGTGATCATTGATGCGGCCAGTGTAAACAGTGACGTTCACACGAGAGAACTCGTGAGGCTCTACGTGAATCTGCGCACAAATAAGCCGCGCTCTTTGTCACTCGTTCGAGCTGCCTATAACTGCGCCGAGGCCGTTTTGTTTGGCGACAGCCTCTGGCGAAGGAAAAACGGCGGAAGCGATCGCGCCGCCTCCATCGTGGGAACAAAGCGGCGAGGAAAACGGGCAAAAGAAACGGGCAGAGACAAAGCAAGCAAATACGCAAAGGTCAGAAGCTTAGTACAGTGAGAGACCTTCGCAGACTTTCCTCAACTGGCTGCGAACGCGTCCGCGGGCGCTCGTGCAAAACGCGACTGCCATTTTCGCCGCGTGGGCTTTGAAAACAACCGAACGCCATTACTGCATACTTGGTTGACGTCACCGCTTTTGAACAGCGCCAAGATTTGTTATCTTACTGGTGGCAACATAAATACGTAGAAAATAAATAAGTAAGTAACAACTACGACAATAATGAAGTAGAAAGGTAAAATTAAAAAGGTAATAAAGTATTGTGCACATAGCAGAACCACCGATATACAACCTGAAGTTTCGAGATATTGGGGAGCTTTAGAAGTAAGGTACCTAAGTTAAGGTACGCTAACGGCCAGGCGTGCAAAAGAACGCAAAAGGCGTACAAAGAAGTTTGGGTTCTTCTATGCGCAAAGCCGCTTGAGGACGTGTTTCTAAAATTCCCTATTTGTCCCTAAATTTCGCTAAAAGATGCTTCAGTGTTCCACATAGTTTATTCCGGAAGCGCACGGGGAACCTATCCTTGCGCAAAATGTTCGCCGATTTTGACAGGTCCGTGTCATAGTGTTAGTTTAATTAGGCGTACGCGGTCGGCAGACTCTCTGCTCACTTTACTATCAACCACACCCACCCTTAGATTTAGCATGCGTGCTTCCAAGCACACATTGGGGAAGGATATGTGGATACTGGCGATCATTCCGCCCGTGGGCTCTGAGATCGCAGCGGTGCGATTTCGGAGGCTATACGGCTCCACTTCATACACCAAAACTATATATAGGCACTGATGCTGGTGCATGCGATACCGAGAACGACATACGAGCGCTAATTCACGAGTGATAAGGCTTGGCAAATTCTGGTAACGACAAACTGAATAATGCGATTTGTCACCTAAGTACAGCGCCGGTTTTGTTCGGGGGCCATCCACCCGAATGAAGGTCAGAATCGCACGCTACCTAAAGAGGCTCGCGAATTTTCCCAGACCTGCACAGACCCATATGCGGTGCCCATGGTACATAAGTCTATACTTCAGCGACGACGACTCCAGAAACCACACGTATGCTTCCGTCAGGGTGCAGCCTCCTCAGCGTTGCCTACAAACGCAAATACGTGCGGAGGGCTTCTGCTAATCGATCTGTTAAGTCGATAAACTCCACCGTTTACGCTCATCAAAGCCCGCAAGCATGCAGGTGCCCAGCGCGTCAAAAGGGCTTCGGCCGTCTCGGTATAACACAATACACGTCTCGCGTTCGCGCACGCAGCGCCACCTATACAGCGTGAGACATAGAAGGGCGGCTGCTGCTGCAGCAGCGGCGCACTCACTGCATGCGAACGTACGGGGGCCCCGGGCGTGCCGCAACGCAACCCGGCCGCTCGCCGCCAAGTGGACGGGGCTACACATGCACAGCTGCGGCGGGCGGCGTCGATTGTTGGCCTAACGAAGCCTTTGTGATGCAAAGTGCGCGAGCCGCCGGCCCCGGCCCGGGCCGGCGTGGCAGGCCGTGGCGGCGGACCCCAGGAATTCGCTAATTAGGACGCGCGGCCAACGCGCCGGCCGCGACTGCAATTCCGAGCGGCCCGCCGCCTCGTGTGTGTTTCCGTCCCCCTCCTCTTTCCACGTTCGCGGCTTCCACCGCATGGGTTTGCGCGTGCGCTGATGGAGAAGGAGACCCCATCTGGATGGTTTTCGCGGTGGTGCAGAACTTGACGATGATGCTATGCTGGTGTTAACAGCGCAAAATGTAGGCGGGACACGAGGCGAGAAGACGACACCACAAGCGATATGGTGTCGTCTTCTCACCTCGTGCCGCGTCTACGTTTCGCGCTGTTAACACCAGGATGGAAAACCATCGAGACCAAGCTGCTACTCTTGACGATGATGACGATCCTTCATGGCGCTTACCACAAGGGGGACAAGCCATTAATTCGACGGCAGGAAGGAGCGCAATACATATGATTGTTCTTAAGATGAGAAACGAAATATACAAAAGGAAAGACGGGAAGGGGGGGGGGGGGGCAGAAACAAGAATAACACGCGACTGCAGCAGTCAGACTAAACGAAACAAAACAGTGAGAGAGATATTAATGAAGCAGGAAGTGACACTACTTATAATGAATTTGGATAACCCATTTCGGTGAAACGAATAGTGAACAGAGAGAAAGAGTAAACATTAAAGAAAGCTATGTAGCAGAGAGTGTCCAACCGCGTTGTTTCACTTGAACGTTGAAATACAAAAAGAAAAACATTCCCATAGTTATCCTATAGTGTCGAGGACTTATACGCGTTGACACATTGACTAAAAAATTTTCAAGGCCGAATTCACAATGCTTGTTCGTTCGTGAATGCTCTTTGGTTGGCCGCTTTCGCTAACGATACGTCCCGCTAAAGGAGTGGCTCGAAAACGATCTTACGAATAAATTGCTAGCGTAAGAACATCTTGTGAATACGGGCCCTGATCCGGCGCTCCTAGCCGTCTTCTTGTCATTTCATTCCAGATTCTCTCTCTGAGGGTTTTCTATTATTTTTTTCCAGATGATGCTCCGGGGAGGTTACCTTGGCGTATGCTACGAAATCTGTACTAAGAATTAACAAAACTTCGTGAAGGCAGCGGTGAGAATATGGTCAAGGCTGTCTTCGAGCAGATTTTGTAGCAGCCCACTATATGATGATCCCGAATTGTTATCGGCCGGACACTGTCCCTGCGCGTCAAAGGAAATAGTTCCAGAGTACCGGCGCAACATCACCGCGAATTGATAGTAAAATATTTAGCGTGCACAATTGACAAGGACCGAGTGAAGGGGGCCACACGAGCGCTTACTCGCAACTATTTTATTTTCGGAAAGAATAGTTGTCAATTGTGCGCGCTAAATATTTTACTGTGAATTCGTACCAACTCGCCCAACTATCAGTTCTGCTGCAGCACATCACTGCGAATATTGTCGAGGAAGATAATCCGCATATACGCGACCACTCAGGAACAAGTTACAGCCATGACGGGGTCCCACTGAGACAACCAGCACCCTCGAAAAAGAAAACATGGCACGCCCCCAGCGGATAAGGCAATAAGGATAAGGCAAGCCCCACAAAGTCACACACACAAAAAAAAGAACTCACACGCAATACAGTCACGTGGCACGCAGGATGGCCATTCAAGTAATTTCATTTCCAGCCTAAAGACAGCTAGTAAAATGACCCGATCGAGCCACAAGGGCGCTGCGTTACGAGTATACACAGATAAAGACGACACGGCAAAGCAGCTAATAGAAAACGCGTTCGCCGGCTCGCCCTCGGACGCTTTAACGGAACCTCACGGCGAAGGCAGAAATGCGCCTGGAGTGTCGATATAATTGCTACTTCTCATTTCATTTAATCTATTTACCTTAAGGACCCCACTACGGGGTAATACATAAGGGGTGGGTGCACATAAAGGATAAATAAAACACTCATTTCATCACTGGCATCGCAACACAATGCAAGAAGGTTATAAGTTTCTTTATTGAGTGCACCATCACACAGCCACCGCGCCGAACGCGCAAAGTGCGGTGCTGTCGGTTGAGGAACGCCTCTCCCACCAAGGCCGCGCACCACCGGTACGAATTGTTTGAATGCGGGGCATGCCAACAACGCGCAGTGATCCGAGCGCGCACTACAGGACGCCCAACCGAACTTGATCGTATAAAACACGCACGACCCGCCGATATGGCGCGCACAGTTTCCAAATGGCTGATCGCGAACATGCGCACATTGGATTGGATTAGCTCAGTACTGAACCTTTAAGCTCGTGCAGGAATGGGGATTGGATTAGGTCAGCGACCCTTTATGGGTCATTCAGCTTTACGAATGGCAGGAGATGGGACGGTACTCTTCGCATATAAGGTGCAGTGGCGACCGTCAACTCATACGTTGGCCACAACTCCTCCTTGACGTGGCCTCCGTGATTGCGCGGGCCATCCTGGAGAAGCTTCGGAGCAGCTTGTAGCACGGATGTAGCAGCTTTTAACGGAATGCATCAGATTGGAGCAAGTGCAGCAGCGCTCCCATCACTCATGCGCGTGTGTGCGTGCGTGCGTGCGTGTGTACGTGCGTGCGTGCGTGCATGCATGCGTGTGTGTGTGTATGTGCGTGCGTGCGTGTGTGTATGTGCGCGTGTGTGTGCGTGTGTGCGCGTGTGCGTGTGGATGTGCGTGCGTGCATGTGCGCGTGTGTGCGTGTGTGTGCGTGTGCGCGCGTGCGTGCGTGCGTGCGTGTGCGTGCGTGCACGCGTGTGCGTACGTGTGCGTGCGCGCGCACGCGTGTGCCTACGTGTGCGTGTGCATGTGCGTGTGTGTGTGTGTCTTTAAAACAATCATCACTGGCATGTAGCAAAATTCTACTTCATCGGCTAGACCACTCTCAGAGGCGCACATTATTTCCACGATAGACAGACAGACGAAAATGAATATTTGCCTAAATAAAGAATTAACGGTAATTAATTTTTAAACTGATTTATGAACGGCACATTTTGGAATTCACGAATTGTATCCGGTGACATTAAAAGTCGTATCCGTTTGGAACGAATTCTAAGGATGACATCTCGAAATATGCGTTCCCAAAGTTCGCGCCAGAATGCATTGGTGTTTCAGTAAGTTTCCAGCTTCGGTGCGTAAAAAGGCGCTTTGTAAAGAAAAGAAAAGAAATAAAAATGGAACAACAGTACATCTTTACCGACAGTCTGACGGCGCTTACCTTAAAAGCCGCGCAGTTCCAAAATTCGTTCCAAGTGGATCTGCCTTGTGAAATCACTGGCTTTAATTCGTGTAGTGTAACATGTGTACTAAATTAATCACTTAAAAAAACTGATTAATGAAATTCTGTATATTAGTCAATCACAAATTTTGATTTCCAATGTATGTCCACCTCTCTTCCGAGTAATCTAGCTCAATAAATAGATTTGTGCTAAATGCCAAAGGCAATTTTTAAAATCCTGTTAGCGCTAAAATAAGGTATCTGCAAACATGCATAATCTTTGCAAAATTGTTGCATTCATAAGGCAATATCTCCTATACAAACGATAGATTTGCAAAGTAACAAAGTCATATGAAGCCAGAGAGGACTAAGTTTAGGCAAGTCCGCGTGTATACTATAAACCCATCATTCTGACCCGCCACGTTCGCAGCTCCCGCGTGTAATACACTAGTGCCAGCTGATCACGTTTGCAGGAAACTACGACATCCGGCATTATACAGTAGCATCACTGTATCGCGACACTGCGTGATGTCAGAGAGAGAGAGAGAGAGGAGTCAAAGCATGCCAAGCAAAGACGGGCGCCGTAGTGGGCAAGCAAAGCGTCGACATCGCAGAGACGCCATCCGTCTACGGGAGAGCTATACAGATACGTCAAGACTACGCGAAGAGCTATGGGTGACGTCATCGGAGCCCCGGCCCGAAGACGGCTTTCCAAGTGCCGCTTACAACGCTGACGGATCACCGCCGCCAGAGACGAGAGGGACCAGTCAGGTGTGTCCGCTGGCCGACTTGACGGATCGGTCTGCAGTAGGGGGTAGGTGGGTGGTTTGGGGAGGACGGCAGGGGGGGGGGGGGAGTTGTACGTGCAACGCTGCTCGGGCTCTTGCAACCGGCCGAGCGTGCAAGCTGCTGGGGTCGGCGCACGCTGTACCGAGCTGCTGCTGTACTCTACTCCCTCGGAAAACATCTCACTCCGAAACAATGGGAAGGACAACCTGCAGCCTCCCCGTTCGACTCGCCTTCGTGTGTGTGCGCGTGTGTATCTGCTTCGAGACGCCGTGCTGCAGGCAGCAGCGTCAGACGCTGGCGCTTGACGTTCCAAGCGCTGACGTGCGCGCAAAGTGCGCGGCGTGTCTCAACGCGCGTCGCCACGGGACACAGCAGCTCGATGTTGAAACATTTGTCCCAATTGTCTACTAATCTTCGATCATGTGAGCGTGCGAATGTGGCCCCACTCAAGGGACGACAGCGCGCGAAGAAGTGGCTATACGAGCATGCAGAAGCCGATCACTATACACCGCCGAGACGCCTCGAGACGCGAGAGACACGCACGTGTAGACTAAACGGACACGGTGCTAAAGGAAGGTTCCGGAAGTTGCGAACTCAGGCATCGACTCTTGAAGGCCCATCCGGTAGCAAATTAAAAAAAAATGCTATATTAATATGGTAATCACTCTGCGGCAAGGGTTTACACAGACCGCAGCAGTCAGAGTGTGAGCTAGCAGGGTGTGAAAAGCTCAGCTCAGGCTGAGCTTCTTTTAAAATCCGCAACGGATAAATGAGTCAACCCAATAAAGAAGCAAGCAGCAACTCGCTTCTGCCTTCCGTCAAGCGGGTGCGATGCAACATAATGCAAGAAGCGTAATGATATCGCTGTGGGGGCGCGTAAGTAAGGCAAGCAAAGGAGACGCGCTCACGAAACCTGCCCCAACACCGCCTGCCATATGCCCTCGCTGAGAAGTTGCCTCCACTCGTACCGCAGCTGCTCGGGGTACTGGAGCACAGCGCTTTAATAATTTCACAACTGCACTGCTCGATACGCGCTGCACCATTCATATAAATACACACACACACACACACACACACACTGCTCGAAGCGCCCTGGGAAATTTCATCCAAAAGTTTGGCTCGAAACGAGAGAGAGAGAGAGAGAGAGAGAGAGAGAGAGAGAGAGAGAGAGAGAGAGAGAGAGAGAGAGAGAGAGATCTTGAAATATAGAGGCGCGCGCAAGAAAATAAGCAATACAAATAAGATAAATGGAAAAGCGACGCAGGACGTGCCGCACGTTCGATACGATCTCTGATGGCGCGCAAGCCGAGGCGCGTCTGTAATTGATTCCCACCGCGAATTGGCCGCGTGCAACGTGCACGCGGCTCACCGAAGTTGCAGCGCGAGTTGCAGCTCGGGTTTCCGGCGCGGTCAGCGCGGGCCCTCGCCGGCGCTATGCATGCACGGGCCCCCGCATAGCTGGACGGGGTCCCCGGTCGATGGCGGCGCGCCTGCAATTGGGTCACCACGGGTGAGAGCGCGCGGTGTGCGAGTGATGCATCACCTCGCGTAACCGACCGCGCGCGGTGTCTACGCGGCGCCCACTGGCCAGCCACGCGACCGTGGCACGAGGTAATGCACAAACGCCAAATCGATTGGCTCCATCGCCACACAACCTCTGGCTACAGGAGAGGCGTCCCCCCCTCCACCATATGCCACTAGGTCGAAGGTCCACCCCGCATTGTTTTTCGACCACTCGAAATGCTCGTTACTGTTGCCACGTTAATGAGATTCGCATTCCTGACCGTTACTTCAGCGGCACTTTATGTCTACCTATCGATTTATGAAGCTTTTTTTACGCGGATTTTGAATTAAAAAAGAAACAGAGAAATACATTCCTTTATTTCTTTTTTTCGGTGATGGGCAGATTCAGAACAACGTCACACGGTTTCCTCGAGCACAAGAGCCTGTACGCTGCAGCGTTGCGCCACGAATGAGCGCGGACCGCGAGTGAGTCATTCCCAGCGTTAAAGCGCGCCGGATTGCCACCGGGCCACGATCTTCGAGGTCACGCATTATCGGAAGGGGACTTAGCGCGCGCACCGCTAGATGGCGCAGCGGGTCGAGAGGAAAGTGCAAGAGAGAAGCCTGGCTGCAGTACGAGGCGCATACGCGACGCGCTTCGGCGGTGGCAGCACGGGGTGTCATCGCTACACTGGTTGCTTTTATAAAAGCATTATTGTCAACAGTCGTAGTGAGATGGGTCCTGTCGGAATTTATTATTATTATTATTATTATTATTATTATTATTATTGTCACGTGGTGGTGACGTAGAAGAACACAGTAGCAATACTGTGAACGATAAAACTAACTTTTATTGGGCGAACCTGTGCCCACAAGACAGGCTACACTTATAGCACAACAATAGCGGCGAACACGGTCGGCGATCGTCGACAATCTGATCAGCGGGTCAAGCGCGTCCGCTTTTATACAGCAGTCGTCGAATGTTCCAGACTAATTGTTCGGACCCGCGTGCCTTCCACAAAGTTCTACGCCATTCGCGTCACGCGATGAAATTAGATAACACAACGTTCGGCGACAACAGACAGCCGGATAGAAGCATCGATAACTTTCCAGAGACTTCTGATACATGCAGGCGCGTCCCGCGCTGTGCGATTACATTTGTTAGGCGGTGAAACGTGGTCGCCCGATAAAGATAAGTACACGTGTCATTATTATTATTATTATAACGTGCGTGAAAATGACGGAGCATGAGCGTTAACGGACTTCGAACTCTTTTTTTCGTGAAACTAAATTCAACTCAATATATCCGCGAACATCCCTATGCGTGGAGACCGAGCTTTGTACACAGTCGAGCATTTCGGAAACGCGATGTCTTAGCGTCGACCGCATGCGTATCGATACCGCGCGCCTTCTGCGATGTGACTTCGATAGGTTATCACTTGTCAGTTATTACCTCCTTTCATTTAGTAACCTGTGCGATCTCACTAAGGTCCGTCGACCCGCCGTGGTTGCTCAGTGGCTATGGTGTTGGGCTGCTGAGCACGAGGTCGCGGGATCGAATCCCGGCTACGGCGGCCGCATTTCGATGGGGGCGAAATGCGAAAACACCCGTGTGCTTAGATTTAGGTGCACGTTAAAGAACCCCAGGTGGTCAAAATTTCCGGAGTCCTCCACTACGGCGTGCCTCATAATCAGAAAGTGGTTTTGGCACGTAAAACCCCAAATATTATTATTATTAAGGTCCGTCGACACTAAAAGTGAAGAATGATGTGACGCAACGCGTACGAGTCAGCAGGCAAATTAAGAAACGTATGGTACCCAAAGTTTCGAAGAACGTCATCGGTCGATCGTGCGTACAAAAGGGAATTATCAAAATAAAAAAACGCGAAAAGTTACGCAGAACACACGTACATCGGGAATGAACGTTATTTTCGAAGCATTCTGCAGGCAGGTGTTTATCAACCGTCGTGTGGGGTCCCGCAAATTGTTACCACCAGATGTCACAATGGCTAGAGCATCGGGCTATTCCGCTAGCAGACACTGGTTCCAATCCCCGTCGGGACACATAATTTTCTTTTCCATTAACGAGGCTCGAAATAAGGCTACGCAGGGACATGCACCTGTTGAAAAAAAATACTCGTTGTGAAAAAGATAAATGCCTTTAATTTAACAGTGTGAAAGATAACACAAGTGCTGTTTTGAGATACGCGTTATTCTGTACACTTTAAGGAAGCGCGCGCAGAGGGGGAGGGGGAAGGGGGTAGTTCACCCAGTGAACGTATCTATTTCGTCTGCCGTTGAAGTTTTCTGATTGGCTGGGCTGGGCTGCACGTGGAACAGCAGCCTGGTGCCACAGCCAATCAGCCCTTCAGTAGCAGACGAAATGGAAATGTGTATACTAGGTGGACACTTACAGAATACCTTCACAGTTGGCCAACGCTTTGATTGGAATCGGAACGTCGTCCACTGACGCAGGCAGTCAGTCATTCAGGCCTCGCGTCTTCCACAGCGAGACGCGATGAAAAAGAAAAAAAGAAAAACTTCGAGCCTTCCAGATCGATATTCGCTTTGCGTTGGTCAGCTCTCGAGCAGTATTCCCGACGCGGGCGATACACGAGGCCAACAAGTGCCCAGTGGGCAGTTCCCGTCAGCTCTCAGTGGCCGCGCGCGCGCGTATCTGCGTTCAATCGCGAGCGCGGTATGCAGAACATGGCTATAAACACGCTCGTCGCCAATTTTCCTGTTATACAGAACGGCCCCATGGAGCGGCCATGTCCATATCGCTCGTGCACACACAACGCGGACAACCCTCATCATCATCATCAGCAGCAGCAGCAGCCTGGTTACGCCCACTGCAGGGCAAAGGCCTCTCCCAAACTTCAACAACCCCGGTCATGTACAAATTGTGGCCATGTCGTCCCTGCAAACTTCTTAATCTCATCCGCCCACCTAACTTTCTGCCGCCCCTTGCTACGCTTCCCTTCCCTTGGAATCCAGTCCGTAACCCTTAATGACCATCGGTTATCTTCCCTCCTCATTACATGTCCTGCCCATGCCCATTTCTTTTTCTTGGGCATCCCTACACAGGGACAACTCGGAAGAAGAAGTGTTCCCGGAGTGCATGTATATGTGCGCAATCTCCACGGCCTCTCGGCGCGCTTGAGCGCCTAGCATTGTCTCCGAGAGTGAAACGGGGCCACTTATAAAGGTCGCACCCAGCGACGCGTGCCTTTCGCCAAGTGACGCTTCGCCGCCTGTGCCGACGTCCTTTTTCTTCGCTATCTAAAGTGTGATGCCACCGAAGATCTCGAAGAACATGCTGCCGGCGTTCGGGCGAGGCCGTGAGCCACCAGACAGTAGTTCTAAAGGGGTGTGAGGTGGAAAACTCGCCAATACATCTTCGCTTTCTTTGATATCTGTCAGTTTTGGCATACACCTGTCGAGAAAGTAGTTTCTTTAAAGCATTCCTTGCGATATTCAGGCGTTTTGAATCTATCTATCTTGATATGTCGTGATGCCGTCACGGTCGTTTTTAAGCACGAAGTGCTTTTAACTCTCGTTGTCGGCGACCTTCAAGTGACCTCCAGCCAAAAGTCATATAGCCGTTATCCGGGCACTCAAACGAGAACATTCGGGCAAGTTGCGAGAACAAAACAAGATCATCCGGGCAACCAATCAAAAATTTAAAAAAGTTCGGTCCCTGGGCCCCTTTGTACAGGACCGCATTACATACGTTAGTTACAGCCCTAACAAGTTACAAACCCCACAATTCAATTCATTCTTCTTCTTCTGGGCAGTGCGCTCTGTCTCCCTTTCGTGTTATGCTGCCTGTCGTGCGGCGTTCAGCCGGTTTTCTTCTTCCAGCTGGGCAGCGCCAATATGAACCAGTGCACGGTATGGCGTAGTGTGCCGTTGCGAACACGCGCTACACCCACTTTAAGACTGTGGCTGGTATCATCTCCAACCAACCTGCTTTGCCGGTTGCCATTTCATGCTTACATCTATCTACTCTCGATTACGGGAGAGCCAGCAATTTCTTCAACTGGACATATATCAGTATAGGCATAGCGGGGCACGGTATGTATGCACATGACAACATGAACGACATGTCACGACATCAATGTCAACATATTTGTCATGGCACGCATGTCGTGACGTATTTCCTCCTTAACGCCCCTTTTTACATTTACAGTCTTTCTGCTGGCGTTGTTTGAGTCAACGAGCAGCAGCAGCTGCTGCTGCACGGCGCAACTTAGTCGTGCACGGCTGCAGGCAATGCGGAGTACTGTAGGTTTCGAAGAACGGAAGCGCGGCCCCGAGTATGTGTCCACGGGGGGTCGGCCACTGAAAGGAGCAGCCGAGGCCCCGCGAGCGCGGATGCGACGACGAGCAACCAAGGACGTTAAACAAACGCCTCCTTCTGCGCGTCAAGTGGTTCGACGCCGGGAAGACGACGCTCGAAGGAGGAATTTGGTCGCCCCGTTGCGATCGCGGGGCCGTTTCTCGTGCGAATCGAGCTCGCACGCCCCCTATACGAATATAACCGTTTCGCGAACCGGAAGCTTTCGCATATTTTTGGGCGAGACTGTGTCGAACTATCGTTCCTTTACGAGTGATCCCCCCCCCCCAACGGCGCACACGCCGTGTGTATAAGAGAATGTGTGTTCATCGCGAGATTCCACTCTTAACGCGGGGCGGGCGAGGAACTTGGGCGAGTAGGTAAATCGAATTGAAATTGCAAACAACCCACGCAACGCGGAGTACGCGCATTCTAAGAAATGAGTATGCAACAAACGCGATGTTACTTCCAACCAACGGTTATTGAATGAGTGGCAGAATATGTACCGGAGAGGGGAGACAAAACAAGTCACGGTTTCGCCCGGAAGGGGAAGCAGTGATTGCGATGGCAAACCATTATACAGCTATACGAAGTAAGGTTAGTCGTTTAATGATCTGCATAAACTGCTGTGAACGTTCGCTTACTAACCGAATGAACAAGCACGCCCGGTCAGCCGCGCACACCCAAACAACGACACGTATCAATCGATGACAGCGGACACTCGGTGTCAGAACGCTGGCGTAATGAACAGCGGCAGCAGCGCCGAGCGAATGCCCCTTGGAGTTGCCTCTCGCTTCCACGCCATACAGGCGGGCGAGAACACAGCGCGCACGAAGCCATCAGCCACCTCAGGTCGATTAGCCTTCAAACCCACCGCGGATTGCCTCTCAACACGCCGCCGCGCTCAGCCGCCGCAGCTCGAGTAGAAGAGAAGATGCGCCGCGCTAACCTGGCCACTCCTCCCCCTCGCGCGCATCAGAAGACGGCGCGCACTCTTCCCGCCCTCCTCCCTTGCAAGCGCGAGAAGACATCGCCGCGTCAAGCCACTTTCCTTCTCGGCTCACCCTCGCACTTGCACTTTATACGGCGCGTCACGGCGCCGCCGACGACGACGGCGGAAATTCGCCTGGAGTGTTATAATCGCAATAATAAAAAAAGTAACACGATAGAAGAACGGTGCACACAATCTCGTCTCCCTGTGCTTGAACCACGTGTGAAAGTTGCATCACAATTAGGAGTCGCATCTGGCGGGATAGTTCGCTGAAGACGATCCGCGTTTGGTCAGGCAACTGAACTACAGGAATTTCCGCGTTTCAAACCAAGCGGGGATAAAAGCACTCGTGGACAATTAAGAATGATCCACGGCCATTCTCCCTGCCGCTCGAACAGTTCTCGTCGCCACCACAGTTCGGACATGAGACTCCTTTCGGTCACATTTTTTTGCGCATATAGCACGACAGCGCGGTCCATTTCTTGCGTCAGCCTACAAACAACCCACTGCCGTATACCGGTGTGGCTATGGCGTAGCATTGCTGAGCTCGGATCGTCGTTTTGGCACAAAGAACCGAAGAATTAATTTTAATTTTGAGGCCTGCATGCGAACGAAAGAGCGCGCGAGCGAATAGTAGCAGTAGCAGCATTTGACAGCAGCGAACCTCGACTTTTTTCGCCGCCACTCAATCGACCGCTGTCGTCAACAACAACAAAAACAAGCTGCATTCGCTGTTCATAACACAGCCAGATTCATCCCGAGCCTATCCACAGGGGGGCGGAATCCTTTCCGACGATATTCGAATCGGGGAACCCCGCCGTCGACACGAAGGAGTCGCGCACCTCCCGCACGGACTACACATGCACACACACACCCGGGCGGCGCAGTCGATCGGGGTCCATACGAAGACAACGACGTCTTTTTGTTGTTTTTTTATTCAGGGAGAATAAATTCTGCGCGCCGAACATGGTGGGACGAAGGAGGAGAGCCCTACAGCCCGTATGCACCGCGGCCATGCAAAGTGAGGCGGCGAGAACGCGCAGTGGCCCCAAAAGGCGTTGCTCGCTCAAAAAAAAAAAAAAAAAAAAAAAAAAAAAGAATCGACGAGCTACCGGTCCCAGGACGCGAGGAGGCGACGAGACAACGACGATTCGGAGGTGAGGTCTGCGCTTCTGCTTCCGCCCCTCCTGCTCGCGTCGTCCCCGCTGGAATTCGATAACGGAATTACCGAACAGAGGGACGTATACGACGACGCTTTGGGAGAGACACACACACACACGCACCACCTCCCTCCTTCCCCCTCTCCCTCCCCCCCAAAAACGACCGATCCGCGGGGTCGTCGCCGGCGCTGCTAACGCGCAGGTAATTTGCAACGCCGACCGGGCGTTAATGAACCGACGAGGCGACCCCCACCGCCCGTCCTCGGCGCGCGGAACGCTTTCGACCTCCCGCTTCCGAAGCCGCGCCTCCCAAACATTTCCGTGCAGCGCGAGCCGCATAACGCCGCGCCTTGCGCGCAGCCTGGCATGCATGCACGTACAGTCAGGTGCAACACGACCTGCAACACCGATGCCCATCCCTGGTCGAAGGGGCTCCGAGACATTATACAGGTACGCAGACACCAGGGTATGCTCCAGAACCACTAAACATAGTTTAGATAAGTGGTATACATATTAAACAGCTATTTCGGGTGTCACAGCCACCGCGCAGCCCCTTCGACCACGAACAAGGGTGTTGCGAGCCGTATTGCACGCGACTACTGTGTACGTTCTGGCCGAAAGCGAAGTTTGTCTACGCGGCGTGCTCGTTCACCGGTGCGCTGCAGCCACGCATAGCGGCGCCGGCAAAACAGCGGCAGCCTTTTAATACCCCTGCCTGGTTGAACCGCTTAAAATGCTCGAAGTGCAACAATACGCGCTAGCGAGCCACAGAAATTCGAACGACAGAGAGGACACACAACGACGCCTGGATTCTTCCTTTCCCTCCGCCGCGTCTGTTTTTTCAGTCGTTCTATCATGTGGCTAGGTAGCGCATTTCGCTTCAGTGTGTACTACCAAGTTACTCCCAAGCTTCTAGCGCTTCTAAATTTAAACCAAGACAGTTAATTATTGTTGGTCTGTCAAACAGTGGCGCACCCTTTAGGCATAGAGCTAAAACGAAAGTCGTAAGAACGACCCGATCGCCTTGTGTTGTCGTTACGTCTCTCCTTGTCTATATACTATAGCGCTGCTTAGGATCCCGGTACAACGAATATAAGGAAGTGAGAGGAAACAAAAGCGCGCACCGCTTCGTTCATTTCCTGTCGCTTCCTTTTTGCTCTTTCGGTGACGCACTAATCGGTCAGACAAGTGCGCAGTAATCACACAGCCGACTCGAGGATATTGAGAAATTAGAAACAGCGCCAGGCCTTTACAACGCGCAAAAGAGGACGACGCACGGGAAGCAGCCACAGCGACGCTGGACGTTTCAAACGCCTCCGCGTGCACGTAACATATGTTGAGGCGGAGGAGGAGGAACGTTCTTGATATATGGTTTAACAACTCAAGTAACGTCACGATAAGTGTGCACATACGCTATCAGTGCACAACACGTACACAACACACTGCACGACATGTAAAGTGAAAGCACGTGCCGACCGTGGGACCGTTATACCGCAACGTGAAGCAGCGAGTCGACCTATACGTATACTTTTATTTTTAAGAGGCAAAGTCACATGACTCCTTCGCCGCCCGATTGCCCGCGATAGTTCTATCGCGAAGTATACAGTCGCAGTGATACGAGCAGGGGCCTGCAAACACCGAGCCTGCGGAGGCGTGACAGTTGACAGCATTGCCAACACGTCATCAAATGATTCGATCAATTAAGCAAACCGACCGAGGGCGCGCACCTACATTAGCAAAGCAGGCCTGCAAGCGAAGCTCGGGCTCAGATCTGTGCACCCAACTACACGGCGGCGGCGGCGGCGGCGGCCGCCAAATCGCGCACGCAGTGTCCAACCGACTGGACGACGAACGACCATCAAAGGGACCCGGTGGCCCGAATTATTCATCCACGACTGAGCGAGGAAAAGACGATGGGCGCCATCGCCAGCAAAACGATTAGGGCCCCGAGGAAGGCGAGAGCGAGTTGCCGCTCTCCGCGATTCTCTACAATACACAGGGCCGTGGAAACACAGCAGCGCCAACAGTCGTGATGTATATGCATAGATTATGTACGCGTGAGCGCCGCACAAACGCACATAAACGGACACTAAACAGAAATGTACCTTGAGTTGCATTCGCAAATTACCCTACAACAACAACTATTACAAACAAGCAAAAAAAAAAACACTCTCACCGTATTGCAGCCACTTTCGAAAGAACGAAGGACGCGTGTCGCGACGCGGTCTTGAAGTTCCCGCATCGACTCGCTGTGACGTCACAGATTTTGACGGTATTTTCATCGGGCCAGTATAGTTAACTTTTTCAGGAGGAAATATTGACGACACTGCATCCTAAATATATTACTTGACTTCTTAATCGGAAAACATTGACTGTACATCGTATTCTGAAAGCGACAGGCACAGGACATAGCGAGTATACGCCGAGAACCTGCATACAAAGCGCCACAATATCGTCCCGAAATACAAAGTGTACTGCTTTTAAAATCTACAACGTCACACTGTCGTAACTGCGTTCGCGTTCCGGCGCGAAATTAACAACAATGAACTTTGGCCACAATTGTCTCTTGAAGTAATCATCCCGATATACACCGCAAAATGTAACGAAAATAGAGTTATGAATGATTCAATTAATCAAATATAACTGAAGTCTTACGTTCCAAAACCACGATCTGGTTACGAGACACGCCATAGTGAGGAGATTCGGAATTGATTACGATTGTCTGCGTCAACCTGCACGTAAGCCGAAAAGCACACGAGCATTTTTTTTCTTTCTTTTTTTTTTGCATTCCATGCACTCCGATCGGAATGACCACCGCGGGGTCAGGACCGAACCCTCGACCTCGAGCTCAATAGCGCAGCGCTACGTATGGCCCCTCGGCTACCGCGGCGGGTGAGCTTTCAAAGAAGATTCTATCAGTCTAAACTGAATTGCGCTTCCAATTTAAACACCCTTCAAAGAACGCGCCATTGTGCGAGCGGCGCAGCTTCGAGCGCAATGCAAGCAAGCTGTGAAAAAAAAAGAAAGAGAGAGAGAGAGAGAGAGAGAGAGGGGGGGGGGGGAAGAGGGACAGAAAAAGAAAGAATAGATCCCAGAAAGCGCGATATATGGGTTTCCCTCCCTGCAGGAAGAATGGGAACAGACGGTCCTGCATTGTCATCACCCCCATTGCCTAACGAAGTGCACGAGTCCGCGCGCGCGCGGCGGTGATCGAATTACAATCAATCACGCGCGACTGCAATCCGGCTTTTTGAATGGGACGCGGGCGGGCATTTGTTGGGCCGCTCCTGACGCGCGAGGCTGATTGCGTATATACAGGACTCTTTAGTTTCATTGCTGCGTGTATACTGGGTTCCATGCAGGGCTCGCGATTCTCTGCGACACCGGGCCCTGGGTGGCGGCCCTGATTTTCTTTAGCCCCGCATAGAGAAGTGACGCAAGAACCGGAGAGTCACGTGACGCGTCTACGTCTATATACTGACTCTCACATTCCAGCGCCTTGGTTACCATTTATACACACCTGCAAATATAGCGAGGAGACTATAACTTCAATTGGTTCTCTGTGACTGTCTTCGCTGCAATTTACAGAGGCGATCGCTCGAAATTGCGATAGCGTGATTCGACCAAAGACCTCTAACAGAGCAACTTATCTTAGAACGCCGACATGACAAGCCATCGCAGCGGAGAGCGACGAGGGCACTGTTGCAGTTTTTAAGGGCAACAGAATCGGACAAGTGGCTGTATAGCCTGAACAGATGTTTATGGTGCTGCAAGTGATACTGTGCTGTGCGGTGACGGTATGCGATGAGAGTGACCGACTGTAATCGTATGTCTATGCTCCTTTCTTTATCTCTGCCGTGCTATCACTTTACCTCCCCCTCCCCTCTCATGCCAGCGTAGGGTGGCAAACTGGACCTTCCCATCTGGTTAACCTTCCTGCCTTTCCCCTCTCTCTCTCTCTCTCTCTCTGAGCTTTAGAATTCGTAATTGGTCTCCGCGGACGTTACAACGGAAAGGTGGTTGAAGTGAGCAGGCTTTATACCGCGAAGAATTCATCCTTACGCAACACGCAACATTCGAATAAATCGTATAAAACGAACCCACATTCGTAAACGTTACGGAAATTTCGGAAGGTGCTGTCAGGTGTGTAATTGTTACCGATTCCGACGTGAGCATGTACAAAAAGGTTTCCACGATTCAGAAAAGGTGCTAGCGCCAGTTCCGGTGCGCCGCTGGCACGCACCCACTCGTTGCAAGATTCAAGGGTGCACCGCTGCACCGCGGCGGCAATGCCTTGCCTTGGAACCCACCCAGTGCAATCGAGGAGGACGGGTGGGTACAGGGGATGCGCGACTCTACAACGTGAATCGGTGCAGAAGAAGAACAACTTGGCTGGAATAGAATACACCTCTACACTGGCATCCTAAACTACCCATCTTCATCGTCAGACCTCGCAGCCCTCTTTTTTCTTCGAGCGCAGAAGCTACGCTGGTCACTTCTGGAGGAAAACGTGCGTCCTGCCATGGGTTTACCTGCGCGGAAATATCCCGAGCAAAGTATCAGGCTAGATGACTACTAAGCTCGGGCCGACGTCACCGCGTTTTCTCAATAAGTTATCTCTCTCTCTCTCTCTCTCTTACCGATAAGGCCAATTTTCGATGCCGAATCCACCGCCCCCCCCCCCCCTTCTTGTTTAAAGAGCAAAATAACCGCGACTTCAGACGGCATACGTGAGACGAAGTAGTGGACGAGCGTTTCACTTCCTTTCGCGTGTCCCCGTGCGTTCAAACGAAACGCCACCGCCGAGGAGGATTAATCCACACAGCAACGGAGAACAGCGCGTGCCGTATGATGTGCGCGGTGGGCCTCGCCGTTCTCGAAAGGTCCGCGCCCCCGAAGAGACGAAATTCCGGCGAAGGAACCAAACACGCCCGGGGGCATCCGACTTAGGCCGGTCTTTCTCCGGCGACGGCGATAGAAGTCAACGCCGTCGCAGAGCAGAGAGGGACTGCGCGGCGTATGATAATAAAAGAAATAAAAGAAAAAAAACGGAGAAGAAAGATGGGGAAAAGAAAAAACGAGAAGGAAAAGTCGCGCAAAATGCTCCACACACTCGCCCTTGCCGCGAACCTGATTAACAAATGCGGCAGCGCAGAAATTACCGATTCCCTTTCTGGCCGGAAGGCTATGGAAGGAAGCTCGCCTCCCAGACAGACGAGACGGCGCGCTGGGATGAGAGTAAACACGAGAACACCAAGTAGGCGAAGACGGTTAGGATCCAGGAACCAGCAGTACCTTTCCCGTTTTCTTTCTCTTTCTTGATATCGTCGAGAAAAAGAACCACGGGGACGTTTCGCGGCTGCACAACCAAGAGTACATTACAAAAAAGAAAAGAAAAAAAGGAAGACCCGGAGGAAGGAAGGAGAGTCAAGACGGGAGAGTCAGTGGGCGCCGAGAGCGGTTAGTCAGCGCGCACCGGCGAGAAAGTAATATCGCGCATGCGCAACACGCCGCGCAGACCTACACACACGCCCGACGCCGCGCGCGCGTCTGCAACGCACGCTAGGAAGGAAGGGGAGAGGAGGAAAGAAGCAAGCGAGGGAAAAGGGGGGGAATGAATGCCGGCACATATTAAATTAAGAAGGAAGCCGAATTAAGGAACCTTCCCGTCGGCGCGCCCAGCTAGCTGCATGCGCACGACGCGCACGTGTGCAAGCCGGGGAAGAGCGCTTGGCTTGGCTACTGGAGCTGCACGCGGTGAAGGCGAATTTCAAGGGGAGAGGTGGAAAAGAAATAAACCTAAATCAAAAGAAAAAGAAAGCAGAAATTAAATGACGTGAGGCATGGAGAGGGCTAGCAGAGTGTAAATTAGGGAGAGCATGCGCAGAAAGGTTGCTTATAGTACACAGGCACGCCGCAACAGCACAGTTGATTGCTCGTGTCCTTAACGTTGTTGGCTCTCCCACTCTCTCTTAGATCTTTTTTTTTTTTTTTTCTGTCGTGCACGCTTAACTTGCTTCGATAATTGGGCACCAAACAAGACGCGTCCATGCCGAAGAGGAACCACGTGACGACGTGGAACGAAGAGAAAGAGTGAATAGTGATTCAAGAAATCAAGAGGAAACGTGGTGGGGGGAAAAAAAGACATTTGCCCAGCGCCATGGGCGACACAAGATCGCACGGACACAGAGAGAGATACATGCACACAAATGGAGAACATGCGCTGATGGTCAGTGCGGGTTCGCTGTGCTTGTAATCGATTCGCTTCCCTATATGTTTCATTTAATAAAGTGCATATCTCCCTGAGGGGCGTTTCCGAACCGTCTGCGCGACGCCAAAACCATTTAATGCGTACGCAAACAACTCCGGATACAATATCTATACGGTTTCTTTCTTTCTGTCTTCCTTCCTTTCTTTTCTTTATTTCTTTCTTCATAATTTTTTTTTTCTTGGAGGGGGGGTTGGAGGACTGTCATGGCGCGCGCCAAAAGCTACGCGGTCGGGTCCAGAGGCGATTCTTCTCCGCACGAGCACAACCTTTCGCCATGGCGGCTTGCGGCATACTCTTAGTGAAGTGCAAGCATTTTAGTGTTCTATACTAGAGGAGAGCTGTACGATATTAGCAAGTGTTAAAGCAGCTGTATACGTGTTCATGCCTATCTAAATTATAAGTGCTAGAACGTCTGGCCGTTCTCGTTCCAAGGCGATATAATTGTTCTTGAATTCGAACAGCTCGCCACGATCGAAGCCTCTATATATGACGGGCAGGATTAAAGAAGAGAAGGTCAACTGGTCCCAAGTGTAGCCCTTGCCCATGGACTTGCCCAGTGGTGTGATCCAGTTCAGGGGTTGGCGATTCGGACTTGGGCTCGTCACACAGAGGGCCTCTTGCCTACACGCCACCCTATAGCGCGCCTAGAACGTGGTAGCTGGCCTGCGCTATACCGGGGTGGCGCACTGAGCTGACTTACGCCGTTATCTGCCTCTGTCGCCGAGAGTTGCTTGTCGGTGAGGAGGTGAGGTCGGGAGGGTTGAATACAAACGAATGGGTTTATTTTACATACACTTACAACTCACAACGCTCTATGGATATGGGAGCACACACTGCCACGTCCGAGCACGCCCTATATACCGCTGCACCAAAGATCGGCTTTTTAGGCCACCGTTTTCCGTACGTAGGTCTTTAGACGAGGGACTTCGATTCCCGGCCAGTCAGAAGAGTCGAAGCGTTAGCGGCGCTCCGCCCTTCGATGCCGCACCAACACGTATAGGACTCCGCCTCTGACGTTGCGCAATCGATCGCCCCCGCGGCCGGTGCGCGCAACTACGAGGCGATTTGGGAATCTGAAGTCGACGCTGTTCCCACGGAAGTCGTCGACGTTGGGTCTCCTAGCAAACAATTTGCGGGCTATCCGCGACGGTCAGCTCTAAGCGAGTCGAGAAAATGATGGCCGGAAAGTCCAGTCTTATTTTAGGTTACAATAAGACAAGATTCGGATCTAAGTCTAGACTTAGAGGCTGGCGTTTGTGCAAGCGGGCCCTGGCCTTGACGGTCGTTATCGCTTCCACAGAATGCGGTGGTTACCGTCACTTCGAAAGGAGCTTCTTCGTTCGCCCGTCAACAGCCGGCGCCGGGCCTCGTCGTCGCCTGAACAGGCGCTGGTGAAGGTGTCGCTTCGTGGGAAGCACCGAAAACAATTCCCATTGCCCTTTTGAGCGAGACGTAACACCAGGCTCAGGACACACCCGGCCAGCCCTTTCTCAGACGATATGGTTTCCGCAGTGACAGGCAAGTAGACTTCAGCACGTGAATTCGAGATGATGACTCTCAATATGGAGCTTTACTGGAATTCCCCTACGATGCGGTGTTACATTCCTTTTTATAAGTTTTCTCCTACGCACTAAGACAGCAAAGACAGAGAAAAAGAAAAGTAGTGCAGGGAACTTGCCCGCCCGGAGAAAGGTGACGAGCCGCGCTGCATGTGCCTGCGTCTGTACGTGCGTGCCAGACGACGACGAAGAGGCCGTGCCGTCTTCGATCGCCGAACGCAACAGGCGATAGCGGCAACAGGCCGGCAGCGCAAGGACGCGTGGCGGGGTCCTCCATGCTGGATGCCCCAACAGCGACGCGCTGCGCCTCGTGTATACTGCACGTGCTAAATTTGAACTCCTGCATCCTCTCTCTCTCTCTCTCTCTCATCGTAGCATCTTAGAAGCGCGTTTCCGTTTTGTCAGAACAGACGTACCAAAATACATTTCAAAGAAACACAAGATATACTCGCAATGTGTATAGAGCTAGCGTGCATATACATAGTTCATGCGCTGTATTAATTTTGTAGAAACAATAAATCAAAATCAAGGCTTAAATGCGCTTGCGAATTACCCTTGCAAACAGCGGTGACACTCGCAGCGCCATGAAGGAGACAAAACGAGTAACTGGTATGGAAAAAAAAAAGGCGACAATGTGCGCAGGTCATCATCATCATCATCATCATCAGCCTAGTTACGCCCACTGCAGGGCAAAGGCCTCTCCCATACTTCTCCAACTACCCCGGTCATGGACTAATTGTGGCCATGTTGTCCCTGCAAACATCTTAATTTCATCCGCCCACCTAACTTTCTGCCGCCCCCTGCTACGCTTCCCTTTCTGCCGCCCCCTGCTACGCTTCCCTTCCCTTGGAATCCAGTCCGTAACCCTTAATGACCATCGGTTATCTTCCCTCCGCATTACATGTCCTGCCCATGCCCATTTCTTTTTCTTGATTTCAACTAAGATGTCGTTTACCCGCGTTTGTTGCCTCACCCAATCTGCTCTTTTCTTATCCCTTAACGTTACACCTATCATTCTTCTTTCCATAGCTCGTTGCGTCGTCCTCAATTTCAGCAGAACCCTTTTCGTAAGCCTCCAGGTTTCTGCCCCATATGTGAGTACTGGTAAAACACAGCTGTTATACACTTTCCTTTTGAGGGATAGTGGCAACCTGCTGTTCATGATTTGAGAATGCCTGCCAAACGCACCCCAGCCCATTCTTATTCTTCTGGTTATTTCAGTCTCATGATCCGGATCCGTGGTCACTACCTGCCCTAAGTAGATGTATTCCCTTACTACTTCCAGTGCTTCGCTACCTATCGTAAACTGCTGTTCTCTTCCGAGGCTGTTAAACAATACTTCAGTTTTCTGCAAATTAATTTTCAGACCCACCCTTCTGCTTTGCCTCTCCAGGTCAGTGAGCATGCATTGCAATTGGTCTCCTGAGTTACTAAGCAAGGCAATATCATCAGCGAATCGCAAGTTGCTAAGGTATTCTCCATCAACTTTTATCCCCAATTCTTCCCACTCCAGGCCTCTGAATACCTCCTGTAAACATGCTGTGAATAGCATTGGAGATATCGTATCTCCCTGTCTGACGCCTTTCTTTATAGGGATTTTGTTACTTTCTTTGTGGAGGACTACGGTGGCTGTGGAGCCGCTATAGATATCTTCCAGTATTTTTACATATGGCTCATCTACACCCTGATTTCGTAATGCCTCCATGACTGCTGAGGTTTCGACTGAATCAAACGCTTTCTCGTAATCAATGAAAGCTATATATAAGGGTTGGTTATATTCTGCACATTTCTCTATCACTTGATTGACAGTGTGAATATGGTCTATTGTTGAGTAGCCTTTACGGAATCCTGCCTGGTCCTTTGGTTGACAGAAGTCTAAGGTGTTCCTGATTCTATTTGCGATTACCTTAGTAAATACTTTGTAGGCAACGGACAGTAAGCTGATCGGTCTATAATTTTTCAAGTCTTTGGCGTCCCCTTTCTTATGGATTAGGATTATGTTAGCGTTCTTCCAAGATTCCGGTACGCTCGAGGTTATGAGGCATTGCGTATACAGGGTGGCCAGTTTCTCTAGAACAATCTGACCACCATCCTTCAACAAATCTGCTGTTACCTGATCCTCCCCAGCTGCCTTCCCCCTTTGCATAGCTCCTAAGGCTTTCTTTACTTCTTCTGGCGTTACCTGTGGGATTTCGAATTCCTCTAGGCTATTCTCTCTTCCACTATCGTCGTGGGTACCACTGGTACTGTATAAATCTCTATAGAACTCCTCAGCCACTTGAACTATCTCATCCATATTGGTAACGATATTGCCGGCTTTGTCTCTTAACGCACACGTCTGATTCTTGAAAATTCCTAGTTTCTTCTTCACTGTTTTTAGGCTTCCTCCGTTCCTGAGAGCCTGTTCAATTCTATCCATATTATAGTTTCTGATGTCCGCTGTCTTACGCTTGTTGATTAACTTAGAAAGTTCTGCCAGTTCTATTCTAGCTGTAGGGTTAGAGGCTTTCATACATTGGCGTTTCTTGATCAGATCTTTCGTCTCCTGCGATAGCTTACTGGTTTCCTGTATAACGGCGTCACCACCGACTTCTATTGCGCACTCCTTAATGATGCCCATGAGATTGTCGTGCATTGCTGCAACACTAAGGTCCTCTTCCTGAGTTAAAGCCGAGTACCTGTTCTGTAGCTTGATCCGGAATTCCTCAAGTTTCCCTCTTACCGCTAACTCATTGATTGGCTTCTTGTGTACCAGTTTCTTCCGTTCCCTCCTCAAGTCTAGGCTAATTCGAGTTCTTACCATTCTATGGTCACTGCAGCGTACCTTGCCGAGCACGTCTACATCTTGTATGATGCCAGGGTTCGCGCAGAGTATGAAGTCGATTTCATTTCTAGTCTCACCATTCGGGCTCCTCCACGTCCACTTTCGACTAACCCGCTTGCGGAAGAAGGTGTTCATTATCCGCATATTATTCTGTTCTGCAAACTCTACTAATAATTCTCCTCTGCTATTCCTAGAACCTATGCCATATTCCCCCACTGACTTGTCTCCAGCCTGCTTCTTGCCTACCCTGGCATTGAAGTCGCCCATCAGTATAGTGTATTTTGTTTTGACTTTACCCATCGCCGATTCCACGTCTTCATAAAAGCTTTCGACTTCCTGGTCATCATGACTGCATGTAGGGGCATAGACTTGTACCACCTTCAATTTGTACCTCTTATTAAGCTTCACAACAAGACCTGCCACCCTCTCGTTAATGCTATAGAATTCCTGTATGTTACCAGCTATTTCCTTATTAATCAGGAATCCGACTCCTAGTTCTCGTCTCTCTGCTAAGCCCCGGTAACACAGTACATGCCAGCTTTTTAGCACTGTATATGCTTCTTTTGTCCTCCTAACCTCACTGAGCCCTATTATATCCCATTTACTACCCTCTAATTCCTCCAGTAACACTGCTAGACTCGCCTCGCTAGATAGCGTTCTAACGTTAAACGTTGCCAGGTTCAGATTCCAATGGCGGCCTGTCCGGAGCCAGGTATTCTTAGCACCCTCTGCAGCGTCACAGATCTGACCGCCGCCGTGGTCAGTTGCTTCGCGGCTGCTGGGGACTGAGGGCCGGGGTTTGATTGTTGTATTCATATAGGAGGCGCAGGTACTAAGTTTTAATCGACGTCTTTACTTGTTACACCTTGACGGCACATCCAGGACACCAAAGGGGGCTGCGAAGGGATCAAAGCTGGTGCGAGGGTGTCTCGTAGGTTAGGGCCGCCGAAGCCGGAGCGTTCCGGCCTGAGGGGGGACTTGGGGGGGAGGGGGGGGTTACGTGTTCGCATACAACATGGGCAGTCCGTTATCGCGGACAGCCGACAGCTGCGGTGCGCGGACCGACCATACGTGATCACGTTTTCCAAGTTATTTGATAAGACATGGCAGGCCTGGACAAGGCACAGGGCGAAGTATAATAGTTGTATCAGTCAACCGACATCATAATTATCTGTTTCCTATCATCATTTATCGGAACAGGCGCCGCAAGTATGAACAAATATATATATATACTGCAACGCACGTTTAGTATGTGCCGTCAAAGCCCACAGTTGTTGGCTATCCTCTGAATATAAGTCGTCGTTCTCCGCCACAGGCCAGGTGGGGTATTGTGTAAGAGTCCACCTATACTGGACTGTCCATTTCGACCGCTACTGATTGGACGCAGCTGCACGAGCGAGGAATATACTAGCGGCGCCCTAACCAATTAGGAACGGCCGAAGTGGACAGTCCACTGGGTGGACTCTTACGGAACACCTCCCCAGGACAGTGGAACGTATACCGTACAGCTGAGCCCCGCGCATACGCTCGCTGTCTCCCGTCTATCTGTTACGTATTCTTTCAGGGGCGAAAAGCGAGTTTAATTAGCCGGAGGCTCTAATCGTTCCATTGCGCTCCTGACGGCACGACAAAAAAGCCGACGAAAAAAAAATATGAAGAAGAAACAGGCTCCCACAAAGAAGCCGCGCCAACCAGGTAAATATGCACGCTTCACGCCCTCGTACGTCAAGCCTTGCCGATCGACGGAGCGTCGAGGCGAGACGGCGCGTGGAGAACGCCACGTCCACGGCACGTGCACGCTTTGCGTGCGCACGCGGCGGCGGTGGCATCGGCGCGCGCGGGGCGTTTGTACACACACACTCATCACCAACCGCCAAAGCCGCGCATTGATTTTCGGTGCACACTTTTCCGCGCGAGAATCGGGCGTCGTTCTTCAATGGAGCGAGCGTGCTTTTGTTTATTTTTCCTATACCATTACCGGGAGGGGAAGAGGGGGGGGGGAGGCGCCGCGGCAAGCACGTATGGTTAGCTGTCACGCAAACGGCGGCGGCGGCGCCTCCGCAATTAATTTTCGCCGCTCATTGGCAGCGAGCTGCAGGCGGCCCGCTTCTGGAAACGTCCCTCCCGCCACCGCGTTGCAGACGATTTTATATTCGATTCACGGGCGCCGCCATCTTGGACTGTTACACAAAAGATTTCTATATTTTATTGGAACTGAAGTGACGTAACATGGTCATGAAAGGCCGAACGCATTCATGCAACTATTTTCGTGCCAGCGAATCGACTGTAGTGACGCACAGTTGGTCGTTAAAGACACAAAACAGCAGCGTTAACAGACCAAGATGGCGGCACCTAAACCCTTTCGTAAAACAGTCGATAGCGCTCACCTGAACGTTTTCCATTACAGCGCAGTCGGGCGCCAGCGATCGAGCGAGGAGCGTTCCACGCGACCGCGCGAAACTGCGCAAATATACGATGTAAGTACAGGTGACTTCGCGGGACTGCGGATTGCACTTAGTTGTCCGCAAAGGCTCTTCGCTGCATGCCTCCCCCCCCTCCCCAAGCGAATGGCAGCGACGAAATTTAGAGGGGAGAGGGGGAGAAGTTTGGGGCTGGAATTGCACAGCCAGAATGAACACTGTTTCGCGGCGAACGCCCTGCTAAGGATGTCTATGCAGCGTTCTCGGCAAGGACAACCTGCCGCTGTATATACCTGTATAGCTCAGCGGTGCGTTACGCTGCTGAGCGCAAGGTAGTTGGTTCGATCCCGGCAGAGGCCCGCCCGCATTCCAATGGAGGAGAAATTAGAAAAAAGAATATTTCGAAGCTGTTTGTGAACTTAGATTTATAGGTGGGCATTAAGGAATCCCAGGCACCCGGTCCTGTCGTTTGTGTTCTTCTTCAGTCCTGGTCTATTGCGCCTTGCTCTTTACTCATTCTAGCATGAATCAACTATAGCCCAAGCAAGAGTTTTACTCAAGGAATCCCAGGTGGTCAAAATTAATACGGAGTCTACAACTATACAACGTGCCTCTATCATAACGAAATCGTGGTTTTGGTATTTATATAAAACCCCACAATTATTTTTTTTATTTCTTCTCTCGGCAAACCCACGCCCCACACGAACGGTCGTGCGAGTGTTTATTTAACAACACATACTAACAAGCAGGAAATCACGAGGGACAATGTATTGTCGCGCAAGTCGACTTGCTACAGCCTACATAATGTAACTGTTACAGCCAAAGTTACGTTGTGGGTTCGATGTTGTGTAAGCGGCATCGACGGAGTTCTTTACAGGCCAAACTTCACCAGGCGTGTCGTAGACTTATTTTAAAAATTCATCGACGGTCTCTTTACTACACTGTTCGCCCTCGTAAATTACTTCTGTCAGAAAAAAAAAAAAAGTTGTTTGCTCCTGCCTTTAACTTCGATTTGCTTTTGCCGTGGTGGTCACAAAACCTGTTGCGGTGACCAAAACCCCTACCGAAAAACTTCTAAAGCATTTACAGAGCAACATATAAGGAGCCGCAGCTAACATTAGCGAAGTTTAAAAAAAAAGATATGAAAAAACACAGTATACAAGATACGATTTTAGAAACTATGGTGTTCGGTCGTTAGAACTCTCAAAATAGGTCTCATAATCACCGTGATTTTGTAATATTTTCTTTTTTTGTCCTTTGAACAGATTTGGCAATGTTAGCAGGCACACGCGGTATATGCAATAACGCATGTAGTCACCGTTTTATTACATAAACAAAACATAAAATAACTGCCAGCTGCGATATCTGTGAAGTGCACGGCATAGCCATTACGAGAGCACCGCGGAAAGAAGAATACAAGCAAGAATGGTGGCCAGATGCTGTTTGGATCGGACCCGCTGGTACGATCGGTTGTTGGGAACTCGGCGCTGACGCCCGTGGTTGTACCTGGGTCGCAAGCCCCAAGGGTAGCGTTGGCCTGGCGGCCTGGGGTACAACTGGAAGCATCCGAAGGTCCCGGCAAAGCATGAGTCGACTGGTAACAACGAAACAACTTGTTTATTTTAACATCGCAAAGAGTTGGCGGTCAGGTTTGACCGAAGTAGAGAGACGGGAGAGCACTTCACTCAACAGAAGAAATCGGAGCCCTCCTTTTGGCGTCCGGGGGCAGCTGTTTTTATACTCTCGCAGTTGAGGGCAAGAAGGAACCCCTCAAAAGACGAGCACGTGAATGTACAATGGGCTAATGGTGACGCACACTGTCGTAGCGATGCCGTAGCACCATGTCGAGCACGATCTCGTAGCACCCTGTCGTGGCGCTGCCGGTCGGACACAATGACTGTAATGAGAGGATGGTCCCTGCTTTGGCATCGCCTGTTTCGGGCACAATGACTGGAACGAGATCCCTGCTTTGGCATCGCCTGTTTCGGGCCCAATAACTGGAATGAGATCCCTGCTTTGGCATCGCCTGTTTCGGGCACAATGACTGGAACGAGATCCCTGCTTTGGCATCGCCTGTTTCGGGCCCAATAACTGGAATGAGATCCCTAGGCGGTCGCACCGCCGCAGTCGCGCCTGGAAACACCTGGCGATGAGTGTTGCGGCGACGACGATCGGGCCAAAATGTCTGCCGCCCCGCCGCAGTCGCGCCGGCAAAACCACGTGTCGCAGGCGAAACGCAACAATGCGCACGACGACTGCGGATGCCTCGCATTCAGGGTTTGTGGAACGTGGACCAGATTTTCGCATAGAGAGCTCTATCTCGTTTATCCACCACGAGGACTGGCAGCCAAATGGCGCGGTCAAAAGGTTTTCTAACTCGAATTACGGAATACCGAAAAACACCTCTTGAGCGTACAGTATAGCGCAAACTATACAAGCGCACGGGGCAGCACATTCTCAAATACGAAAAAACGCGCACAAAATACGCACGGTCCGAAACACGCCGGACCCTGCTAATTAATTATTCTAAAACTGCATTAAAGAGAGAAAAGATACGAGCTGCGCTGCAGAAGAGAGGACGCAAAATGCTTAAAAATCAATTCACGAAAGAGAAAAACGACAGATACAATTTTCTCTTTCATCACGAACCTTCCTCCACCTAGCGGGCAACAGCAAAACTGATCTGTCATATTACGCGCCCAATCCTCTCTAAAGTGATTGAGCGTTCCTTAGTAGTCACGCTTTAAGCAACTTCCACTGGCCCCTCTGAGAAAGAAAGACTTGGAGAGAATATATTATTATTATTATTATTATTATTATTATTATTATTATTATTATTATTATTATTATTATTATTATTGCTGTTTGATTTCTGAACTAGATTATAGGTGTGACCACAAAACTTGAGTTCGATGAGCGCTGCAAGAACAATGGAAGTAATAACCAAGATGTGCACAGCGCGTGTCACGTAGTTTGTAGATGTTACGAGTCAGTCATACAATCAATCAATCAATCAATCAATCAATCAATCAATCAATCAATCAATCAATCAATCAATCAATCAATCAATCAATCACAAATTTATTGCCAACATGATAGCTGGGGGACACAGCACAGGCGAAAAGCGGCCATATGCAGTTTGAGGATGCCTGGGGGCCCATATACACAAGGCTGACCCTACACAGGAATTTGTACACGTAGCGTACACAGAAAACAGCACACATAGCATACACGGGAGTTTAAAGCAGTGAAAAACAAAAAAAATGAAAAAGGATTGATATAAAACAGTTTTAGCAAGGTAGTAGAGATAGATACGTTTAACAGTCTGCACGACTATCGCGCTCACAGCGTTTGTATAGCTCGTTTCCAAAGCCCTGTCGCGCTGATGCTTGCTCTGCGAGTGTCGTTACCTAACTCGGGCCGTTGAACTCTTCGCCGCAGACGCAGCGCACCCTCACGACGGATATATGCCGGCCGGTGACGTAATTTCCACGGAAAAGAAGCCAGCGGAAGACACTGGTCAAAAAATAACAATAATAATAAATAACAATTATAGCACCGCCTTTCGGGTAAAACAATTTATATTCAACGCTGTTTCAAACTAACCTTAACTTGGGGGGAGTCATAACGTCCCGAAACTGCACAGTGCATTATGAGGGACGTCATAGTAATGTGAGGACACCGCGTTGGACGTAGACCACCTCCCTGCGAGGTTATTTAGCGTCCAACCCCAAAACACGGAACACGAATGTTACTGTTTCCTTTTTTTTCTTTCTTTTTTTTAACATTCCGCTTTCAACGGAATGCCACCCGCGACCTCGCATACTAAGCAGCGCTGCAGAGCCACAGAACTTCCGCGGCGGGCTGCGCCTCAAACCTGTTTCAATTCTATACTGAAGCGCAAAGCCTTTCTCCCCCATGCATCGACGTACAGGGGGAAAAAAAAAAAAGAGAGAGAGAGAAGCGAGAGCCCCCAGAAGCGGTTCTTATATAAGATATCGCCGAGTGGCTGAGGTAATATCTCTAGGCATGACGGCGGACGCGTCGGAGATGAAAAAAAAAAAAAAAGAAGGCTGTGTGCCGTGCGCACACACCTGGCGCGCAAGGGCACGCGCGCATATGGGACTGTGATTTTAGCAGCAGGCCGCGTAGACAGAGAGAGAGAGAGGAATTATTCGCGGCGGATGTATGCCAGTCTGAGCAACTCGTACATACCAAAGAGAGCGAAGCCGAATTATGGAGTTCTAAAATAGCTTTCGGAAGCCCTCCACGTTAGGTGTTCCGCTGCCCAAAACCTACCCAAAAATTGGCGTATATATATAGCAGCTTTTTCACGCCGTCATGTCGATGGAACAAGAAGTAAAGCGAGGTGAACACAAACAAATTTGCAAGTGCCCCTTCACTATAGATCCGGTGCGATTCCTTCGCTCTGTATATATACCCGAGTGTTTTTTTTTAAACACTTAACACAGCATCCGGGCTTAGTACTTATATGGTTTCCGACTAAGCAGCGCCGCCCTGGCGATAATGTCGTCGCACCGATCGCTATCAACAGTGACGTGCTCTAGTATACCGACCAATGAGACAACGTTCTTACGGAGGAGTTTGCTGAGAACACGGGGTTATGCAGAAATACAACAACAAAGTGTCAAAGCGCTTAGTAACGCCGCGAGCTCCGTTGAAGCGTGTGTTTTAACACATTGTCGTCGGCTGCATTCAACGCCAAGAAGGGAAAAGTTGGCGCATGCCGCACAGGATAAAGAAAATTACGCCATCGTGGGTGGATTAATTGGTCACCGAAACAGCCTTCCTGCACACTCAACTTTTCTTTCCCCGAAATTTTCGTAAATGAGCGTGCTTGTTTAGAACACCCTTGGTGTACCCTTTTATTTCCGGGGAGTGTGCTAAAAGGGTGTTGTTTGCGAAACACGCACCATTCGGAATTAAAGGGTGGAAAATACACAAGAAAGCACCCATGTTGGTGCAAGTTTGTTTAGTGTGCACGTATGCATGCGCCCGAGTACTACAGCTGATAAACTGCATGGTGTTAGATACTGGACCATTTCCTGAGCCTACTTCGAGTTCACCAGACCACATCGAATCGCGCCACAGCTAATTAAGAAGCGCAGAAGCACGGATACCACAGAGCCTGGTACTGTTCCAGGTAACTTGGGTCCAAGAGGCAAGACGGGTGTAATGCACCGTGAAAACCTGGAAGCGTCGCCCCCACCCGCCTATTGTGACGGTGCATTCCAAGTCAGCAAGGCAAGACCGCAGGGAGAAGTAAGCCCTCGGACAATTTGGGACCAAGCAGCGACCCTCTTCGCCGGGTGTGACACAATCGCACGGGCGCCTACCATTGGCCGAAAATGGCGTCACCTGAGCGGGCTCGCCCATTGGCCGAACGTCACGTGTCTTCGAGACACCGAAGGGCTTAAAAGACACAGACCGAGAGCATTCCTAGCGCATTCCTTGATTCCTCTCTTTCGAGCTTCTTGCCGCGGGCCGCAGCGTCCGAGTTGCTGCCGGCCCGTAATGACTGTTCATTGACTCTCACTGTAAATAATGTAAATAAACCTCCCGAGTTTTAATCCCAAACTCCTCCTCAACTCTTACAATGGTGACCGGAGGACTGACACGCTGGTTCTCTCTTGTCCAAAGGCCTTGTCCGCCCCTATACGATGCAGCCTGCTGCGTTTCAACGCCAGGCTCTTGCCTTTTCAAGTCTCGATATCTTGATATCTATTACATTGATATATACTATACTGCTTGCAAATCAGTTATTCAAATCATTAAAAACATTTTTGCAGACATTTCAGTGTATTTGTGTGAGTGATAAATATGGTGTGCTAAGTGTTGTAATTTTGCATATGCATTTCCATGTGCATCGCATTTCAAGTGTATTCGTGTGACTTATGAATATGTTATATTATGCATCGTAATCTGGACGTTTTCATTTTTTTGCCGTTTTCACGGCGTATCTTAGTCTACCTGTGCACCTTGTGTAGCTGCTGCCATGCAACGGTCACCTGGGCGTCGTCAAGCCGTCTGCACGGCTTTTAGCCCAGCGAACCTTCCAGTATAATGTATGGTAAGTAAGCTTGAATTTGAAGAAAATCTTGCAAGCGGCTTTCTTCCATTCGAAGTAATCACGCGCCCTCTCTACGGCAAACCGCCTGTGCACATCAAACGCCGACACGTGAAGCTTGAACGGCTTGAACGTGAAGCTCTCGGTGTTAAATGCTATTGTGCTCATAAAAAAACAGCTGCCACTTGACATTGGGAAACACCACGTAGTAAAATTTCCGGGGCACAGAGGCACAACTAGAACACACTGGGAAATAGTTAACACCGTTAGAAGTGAACAATGGTGTAAATGTGTCCATAACGTACACCGTTACTCCCTTTACGGTGTGACTTAGACATGTTTACACCCTTGTCACTTTTAAGGGTGCAAATGTGTTACAGTACGGGGGCGCTGCACTCGCAAGAGTAGCTAATTTCGTCGGTTGCAGCAGATGTACAGCCACCGTCACACTTAATACGTACACGGAGTGCTACCAGTTTAACTTGGACAAACACTGTTTGTAAAGAGCAAACATTGAAGTGTTTTGGAAAGAACACGCACTAAGTTATGGGGCCATCCAAGAAAACCCATTCGCAAATCACTAGCGCCCTCCGCGGCAGAATAACAAAAGGCGCTCGTAAGGCGTGTACCGACTAAGTATGACGGCGGCTGTACGTCAGCCAAGCAAGAACGGTCCGCCTGCGTCTTGCGCTGGCGACTCCGAGGTCGCGCGTTCGATCCCGCGGTCGCGGCGGCCGCATTTCGATGTGGGGTCGAAATGTAAAAACGCTCGTGTATGCTTAGATTTAGGCACACGTTAAACAACTCCGGGCGGTTCAAATTAATCTGGAGTCCCCCCACCACGGCGCACCTCATAATAATACCGTGGTTCTGGCGCGTAAAACCCCCGAATTTAAGAGGAAGCGAAAAAAAAAACGCATGTACCGGTCATCTTTTTATTTTCTTCTTTTCCTTCTGTTCTTCAATCATTTAAAGGAAGCGGGAGGCGGTAAGAAGATATGAACGTCACCGATTTAAAAACGCGCGCTTAGAAACGAAAAGCTATTTTCTTGCCTACAAATGTGCATTACCCGCTAAAAAACCATTGCGCCAAACCAAACCTTCATTCACCGTGACAGGAACAACGGGAAATCACATCAAGCCCCGCACCATGCAAGGCGTCGTCGAGACAAAGCGATGGAGCGCAGGCAGGCGTCTCTACGGCTCGTCAAAAACGAGTAACGAGAAGAAGGGGGGGGGGGGGGGGGACGAGCTTGTCGAGCCGCAGGCGGCGCGCCGACCCCCCAGCACGGAACACGACCGCGCGTCTCTCCTCCGGGGCCGGCTCTATGGCCCGCGGGGCGTCCTATTAGCGGGGGCCCCTATTGATACGCACAGGGCCGGCCCGTCCGTACATGTAACCCTCGCGCGTTCGCTGCGGAGCAGGCCGACCTAATGGGCAGAGCAAACAGCCCGCGGGGTGAGCGAACTTCCCTTTCTGAGCCACTCTCCGTGACGTCTCGCTCGTCGGCACCAATTTCCTCCCTCGGAATTCCCGCGCCCATCCTCGCTTCTCGCGTTTCAAATTGGACAAAGGCCGGCGGCGCGGACAAGCAACGCGACACCGCCGCCGCCCGCGCAACCGGCAAGACGCGGCCGAAGGAGGCGACGCCTGCAATCACAACGGACGTCTGCCACTTCGGCACCCACCGTGCCAGGGCGTGTTTGCACGGCGAAACTGTTTCTCTCTCTCTCTCACACCTCGACGCGTTACCGACTGCTCCTGTTTACGTCACCGACGAGTCTGAGAGTCTGACGCTAGGTGACGCGGGTTAGCATGTACGCTATAACCGCTACATATATCAGAGAGTTTTAGTTTAGGGGATGCAAGTGGCTTGCGTATGCAACTGGGGGCGACGGTACTGCGCATGCGCAAAGCCAGGCGTCGGGGTCTGCGCATGCGCAGTACCATGTCTCCTCGTTTCTGCGTACGCAAGCCGTTTGCGTCCCCTAATCTAAAACTCTCTATTGTAAGAATACGGGGGTATGAACGAGGAACAGCGACCGCGGGCACGTGGGGTCCCAAATGCGCGAGCAGCGCCGACGAACTTTCCGCGAAATTTCCGTGAACTTCCGTTTCGTCGACATCGGATACGCCATCTACCGGCGGGGCACAACCTCCTTGTGCACGACAACGCAATAGCGCCGCAGAGCATCGGGTGATGCCTGTTTATGTAGTACGCGCACAGGCACAGGGTGACCGCTCCCACGCCTCTTCGTATACTTTGGGCAACGGCTAAGAAAAATGCACGTATATTATCGCGTCACATAGCGTCCCGCATATTCTAACGGCTTGCTTAGTTTTCCACTCTCATCTGTCGTGGCGAGTGGAAGATACAGACAAATATGCTGCAAGTCATGGCTTTGGGTACATACGCATTATTTCAATGTTTCAAAGGACAGCAAATTTCGAGGTAATAAGAATATTTCAAATCTGATTTCCATTTCGTTTTGGTGAAGCATCAATTATTAATTCAGTAAGTGAACTAAGTAATCTCGTTGCGCCAGAAAAAAAATCGCATGTATTGTTGTTATGCATACGTTCCCGTGGCCCAGTGTAGACGCCCCAACGTCAGTGCTTTGAGAAGTTCACAGAAATATGCATTATGTCAAACTTACTATATTCCACATTTGATTTCATCTATTAAAGACGCGAAAAACAGGTACACGTGCCTAACCATCTGTTCAAACTATGCCACATCCTAAAATAAATAAATAAATAACACCTTTCCTATGCCCTTCGTGTCTTTTTATTTTTTTAAGTGTACGGCGTTTATTATTTTTTTATCTGAATATATATCAAGCACGCATCACTTTCGCCGAATCTTCCCTCGCAGTCGAATGTTGTCAACACGACTGTCGCTAGCTGCATTGTCGATTTTCCTTATGCTCATTTATCCCTCACGGCAGTACAACAGGGCGTTTCACAACAAGAACTGACGGTGTCTGCGCGCGCGTAATCTAGAACCAGGCACTGCATCTTGAAGAATTACTACGCACTATGTGTTGCACATCATACGCAGGACCGCCGGCACGTCAGTTATTCTCTTGCTCATAGACAGAAAGTGACGTATAACAGCCAATGAAAAGATTCATTAGGGTCCTCTCGCGCATACGTGATCTTTTTTTTTCACTGCTTCTGTTTGTGAACTATCGATGCTCTTTTTCTTTTTTCAGCGAAGCTGTTTGCCTCTATCCCCTGTATGCATCCCCCATGTGTGTTCCTAGGGGTGGAGAGGGGGGTACCCTGGCGGCTTACTTCCGTATAGGGGACTTCGCAAACTTCGGGAACTAAACTTCGTAAACTTCCGTATCGGGGACTTCGTAAACTTCGTAAAGTACCGACACTCTCCTCCGCCGCCTTCACTCCTCCTCGTTCCTCCTCTCTTTCACGCTCCTTCCTCGACCGTGGCGCCGCCTACACTGCTCGAGCGTAGCAACGGCGCCAACATGCGCCCCTCGCCACTCCGTAGGCGCTTCTCGAGCAAAAATGGCGCTGAAGCAATGCGCGAGGGCCCACGTGATGCTATTAGGCCAATAGCTACGCGGCGGCGGCCTCGGCCAGAGCGCGCGAGGAGGAGGCGGCATTCTTCAAAGCGTGGCACTTCTTTACGAAGTTTAAGGGGCTTTAAATCGGGGACAGCGCGTGAACAGGAATGGAGGCAGGTAGGGGAGAGGGGGAAGGATATGGGCGAGAGCGCTACAGTAATGCAGCATCACAACGGAGACGGGTAGGGGGAGAGGAGGAAAATTTTGGCGAGGGCGCCTACGCACGTGGCCTGCGCTTTCTTGGTTACTACATCGTGCGCGTCGATCACTGGTGTAGCTGCGGCAGATGCATGGGAGGTGTTGTGAACGCGGAGGCGCTTGTGTCGGCGTAGTGTGGTGCCGTACGAAAAATAAAAATGTGCGATTTCATAATGTACGCAGCCCATATGTACGCAGCATAAACAACTTCGCTGGTAATCCATCCCCATATGAATTGATTGCGGCGCCACAATTTTTTTTGGTGCGCATATACACATTTTGAAAGCTCGACCATATTGTTACTTTAATTGCTCCAGACGCTTTGTAGTAAGCATACCTCAAATGTATTTGTTGTACTTGCTCTATTCTAAGAGACTAATTTGCACAAATGTCCTATGTAGGGTGTGACAGCTCACGTTAACCAAGCGATTCAAAGTAAAAAAAAAAGAATTATTGGAAGAACACAGTGCAATATGCGATTTTAAGATCTACGATGTTCGGTCGCCAGGCCTCTGACGACCAAACACCGTAGGTCCTAAAATTCTATCTTGCGCTGTGTTTTTAAAATACCTTTTTCCGTTGAACAGCTCCGCTAACGTTAGCTGGGACGCACGGTAAAATTTTTTTACCCATCATCTTTAATGAGGAAGGTTGTATCACTTATTTCTATCTCTCTCTCATGTAATACCCTCGCCTGAGGGTCTTTGGAAGCATGTTCAAACAAATAAAGTAAATACATTTAGAAACAGTCTCGTCAGCGCTAATGAACCCAGATGGTCTCAACCCCCTTCCCCCCCCCTTCCCCCGCCACCAAGCCCGAGCTGTGGGCGCATCCTACCAATTTGTACAAATATCGTCAAGGACGAGACTTGTCTCGTCCATTTTCCTTGCGTGTGTACTCGAAGACGCTAACAGTCACGAAATTAAAAATTAAACTAATTAAATTATGGGATTTTACGTGCCAGAACCACGATCTGATTGGGGGACTCCGGAAACTTTGACCATCTGGGGGTCGCATAACATGCACTGAAATCTGAGTACACGGGTGTTCTCGCATATCGCGCGCGCCGAAATGCGGCCGCCGTAGGCGCGGAACCAACACTGGTTATGAAGAGGAAACGGGGTAGCGCAAGGACTTCGTGTCCTCTTCACAACCGATGTTCGTTTCGTCCCTGTTATATATATCAAATGTATATGTACATATGTAATTGGATACAAACCAACTAGCCCAATTCATCGCCCTAGTCGTCCACCTCGCAGTTTTCCATCGCTTTATAATCGCCGTAAACAAGTCAAGGGAGTCTGCTCATCCCACCGCCTATACTGATGAGATTGGTGCATATCATTTTGCAGCCTACGTTTGTTTTGGTGTAATATGTTGAGGGCATATATTACTGAATACGTTTACGTATCGCGAGAAAAAAAAAGCTAATTATCTCTCAAAACACAGTTTGGTATTCAATGACTTCGTTTGGTACGAGGAACAGCGCATGTATTTACCTTCTTTTTTTCCTGTTTCTCTAGGAACACGTTACGTACAGACCCTACGGAAAGAAAGTATTCTTTTTAATTGAATTTTTTTTCTCAGTAGTTTTCAGGAAAACATTTCGGGGGTCCAATTGGGCGAAGTCGCCGCGGTAACCACGCAATTTATCTTGAACTTACAAGCTGGTCTCACACATAGCGAATGAACACGGCGGCACTACACACTGCAAAATATTTTACATCCTTTAAAGCGAATACGGGCGTTAATTGCTCTATAACACACGCCCGTACACACACAAAAAAGAAAGGGGGTGGAAGGTTGCGAATCATGGACAGATGTACGCCCGCATTCGCTTTTACAGTCAGGAGGAGGAAATAACTTTATTGTGTGCCCTGCGAGTTGGTGGGGAGGGCCAAAGGCCCCGCCTAGGTGACGGCCAGGATTTCGTGGGTCCTGGCGGCATCCTCGGCCCGCTGGACGGCCCATAGTGGATCCTCGAGGGCGGGGCTGAGCAGCGCGGCTTCCCAGCGCGTGCGAAGGCTGCTGCCAGAGGCCGCGTTTTCCTTATCGTTATTTATCCCTCGGCATTCCCATAATACATGCTCCAGAGTGGCTCTGGATTCACATGTTTTGCATTTGTCCGTAGGACATACATCCGTATATATATGATGTGCGAGAGCGCTGGATTCGGATACGTCCTATAGTTTGTAACTGCCGCCATGCGACAGACTGCTTTTCTGTCAATTTTGCGTGAGGTCGCGGGAATATGCGCCTCTGTAACCTATAATGTTTCGTAATGTCATTATATGTCGTCGTTCTGTCCTCCCACTCCCACTCATTTACCGCACCGTCACGTCCGGAGGGTGTCGGGGCGTAAATTATTTCACAGTGTACGCGGACCGGGCCGAAGCAGACGCAGCAAATAGCGTCCTCATTGTTGCTTGTTTCGTCTGCGTCGTTAGACCGCCGTCAACTGCATTCGCTAACCGCGCAATTAAGCGCTACGCCACGCCGCCAGCTACATACCCGCCGAATAATAATAAAAAAAGATACGACGCAGCTGCGCTGTCACTGCCGCGTTCTTTGGCCACACACGAGCGCCGGTCGCAAAAAACGAAAAGAAAGTAATGCGAATAAATAAGTACGCAGATAAAGAAAACACAAGAAAGGACCTTCGTCCTCGGAAGCCCCGACCGGACGGGCATACCGGTAAAAATCTCCGCGATAACCAGGACGTCCTTCAGCGGGCGACGCAGCCAAAAAAACACCCGGCGACGCGGAAGGCCTCGAGCGTTCCACTTGCCCTCCTGATATGCGCGCGCAACTCAAGTCGCGCATAAACACTGGGCAGCTTTTTCACCTAGCGAGCATATGCGCTTCGACGGAGCAAGTCAACGAGTTTCCGGTGCTTTTTTTTTTTTCCTTTTTCACACTGCACAACCATGTCGCCTCGTCTCTCTCTCTCTCTCTCTCTCTCTCTCTCTCTCTCTCTCTCGATCTCTGCTGTACTCTTTACTGCAACACCATTTCCTATATAGCGCGCATAAGGCAGAGTACATCAGACGACTTGAATACGCTAGCTGACTAGGAATGAAAAAGAAAAGGATAAAGCGTACGATCGTAATAGCAGCGCAATGAACGGACACGAAGAGACCACACAGCGCTTTCAACTCAAGGCTGCGAAGGGGAGGGGGGGGGAGGCTATCATCATGGTGCCCCGAGGCTACAAGGCTTAATGTATAACGGACGCGCGACACATACGTGCGCAGTACAAAGTGGAACGCGGCAAAACGAAAACGGACCGGAAAACAGCAAGGCCTATACTATACAAGTGCATCTATACACACCAAACACGAGTGGTTATACGAATACGACCCAGGCACGCACACTTCTCCTTTGTGAGAAGCACAGACGCAACGCCGGATGACAGAGGCCGGACAGAGAGAGAGAGAGAGAGAGAGAGAGAATGCCAATGTTCGTCGTCATCCAAGGGCTTTCACCACGAATGAAGCGGCGAATACTAAGGCGAAGTGAATGCTAATACTAAGGCGGCGAACACTAATAAAGCAGCGTATACGTTACTTGGAACCCTGGTACGTATCAACAAATGCCGAACTACGGGAAACAAATGATGAAAATATTCATTGCCGACGGTTCACAGTCACATTTTTGTGGAAACGAGTAACGACATATCGACAATTTCATCAATGCGACTGCATGCGATGTTTGTATAATAATGAAGTCTTTTTCTTCTTTTTTTCCCCCTGCTGTATTGCTTGCTTTTTGATCGAGTATGAGCCATCTTCGGTATAAATGCGTATCGCCTTCGCCGCACGCCACTGTGTTGCTCTGTATGCTGTGAGGTGCATGGGCTCCTCAAGCTGTTTTTACAGCTTTCTACCTGTCCTCCTCGCAACCTTTCTTTTTGCTACGGAATAAGTTTCAATTTCAAAATAGTTACTCGCTGTTCCCGCGATTCTCACATACGACTCGATGCAAAACATAAGTCGCGTTCTCAGTTGGATATATACAGTCATAAACAAGCAGCTACAACCATATTCTTTGGATTCAGAGCTGTTCAAGGTGATGTCCATGCGTGGCGGGGTTCGTACGCGTTGTGGGGCTAGTTGGTGCATAGCTTTCAATAGGTGAAGCGCCAATAGTGACGACACACAAGAAGAAATACAGACAGGACAAGGCGCTTCCTGTCTGCCTGTCTGTCTGTCTGTAACGACTGACACCATACGTACTACATCGACCTCATTCGCTCTCTCTGGAACCTATACTTTTACGTGTTTTTTTTTTTTCCCCGTCGACATTCTCTAGTTCAGTTGTGGGCAATGGCAGGTGTTTTTTACAGTCGGTGGCCCGTGATGGATCGCCACAGTTGGCGCACTCCGCAGAAATGAGATTCCAGTCGGCGGCGGCGGAACTACATCCGGCCAAGGCTGTCCGGAGCGGACGCTACAGCTCGCAGCGATAATACAACGCCAGCTGCGCGGAGGCAAGCAAGATAGACTCACCTAAGGGAAACGTATCGTGCAGTTTTTTACTAACTATACTCGAGGGAGATTTTCGTTTTTTTTTTTACTTTACACCCTGCTATGTTTAAATACAGCTCCACAAACACAAACACACACACACACAGAAATAAACAAAGACAAAAAAGAACAACTTCCTTGCCTATATATCTGGCCACGGAGACATTTGTACAAGGCAACGTTAAATGTTAATTGAGCTAAAGCCTAAGTGGTTTGAAAACAATTAGTAATCGCTTTTCTGAAGTATCCGCAGCAGAAAGCTCCTTCCAGTGCACCAAACACTTTCGAGGTATCAAACTTGGCGTAGCATATCTGATACGCTGGGCCTTACAGGGACTCGCCACAAGGCATATGTTGTAGAGAAAGAGAGAGATGAGGAGGAGGAGGAAGAGGGGCAGGACAAAAAATGGACTTCAAATAAAGGCACGTAGCCTTGTGTGATATTAGTAACGCACCAATCGGTGCGCGCATCTATTGCACGTCATCCAGTCCACTGGTACGTTGTACAAGAAAGCGTACACTCGCCACATTCAAAGTAAAACGTGTATTGACGTTGTGGCGCCCGTGCGGGTGCATGATCACAAAACTAAATGCACAGCAACGGCGATTACATAGACTTAACGTCCTTGAATGGATATCAGGTAGAGGGCCCTTCATTACATTTACAGAATACATAAGCTGAATGCGCAATGATTCTAAGAGGCACCGGGGTGACAGTTTATTTTCTTTGCCGATGACAGAGGTTGATTTCGAGTTAATCTGATAGCCAGGCATTTCATCCTTTGGCCACGTGATTGTGGTGCCGTTTCAGTCTTCTTTATCTTAGCTTTAATAATACGTTTTATTCTGAATCGGCGGGCGTACGCGTTCTTCTAGCATGTCCTTGCCTCGCCAAGGAAGGAAGGAAGGAAAAAGTGGAGAGGGAAAGGCAGGGAGGTTAACCAGTTTAGCTTAACCGGCTTAACCGTAAGGCAGGCAGGACGTTAAGACGGCAAGGCAGGAATTTGGACGACGAAAGGCGTCCGCTTAGTTACCCTACAGAAGGGAAAGGCGACGAGGGAATACAAAGTATGGGAGAGGGACAGATAAGTATAACGAACCCACTATATATATGCCACAAAGACGTTCGAAGGCAAAAGGCAATGTTGCGAAACCGCAACCGAAGACTCCACAATCGTGCGCGCCACAATTAACTGGAGAGTTCTTTGCGCTTCGGAAGCTGTGTGTGACTACTGGACGAAATCGAAACCAACGCCCCACCCCCCTCCCCCGGGAGGCGCGGTGTATCGCATCCAGGGCTGCACTGGTACGAGGGAGCTTCTGAGAGAGAGAGAGAGAGAGAGAGAGAGAGCGGCCACACAACACTGCGCCGCCACGGGTCACGATCCTCACAACTCATCTCCGCAATGCATCCCCCCCCCCCCACCATCCCGGCCCGAGAACGTCACCGCTGTAGCGTTGCCAATGCTCGCCAGTAGAGGGATATCACGTGACCGTGGTGAACGAAGAGAAAGAAATAATAAAAACGCTGGAAAAGAGGCGCGCGGGGGGGGGGGAGGGGGGCTGCTGGGTGCAGCGAGAGACGCGTCCTCGCACACCGCGTTCTCGCACATGGTGCGGACTCCAGCGACCGTGACCGACGGCTTATCGGCTCGTCCCGTGTTATGTGCGCACACACACGCACGCACAGAACCATGTTCGCACAGTTCGTGCGGCGAGCCCGCCACGATAAGTGCGCGGTGCCCAAGAGGCGTAACTGGCCTTTATCTCTGCAGCTACAGGGCACGCAAGTGAAGGAGGGAGGGAGGGGTCCTATGTACGTAAGCCACGGACGCAAGCCCTCGAAACGCGCGCACGCACTACAGGCCGCCCGCTGACGGTTCGAAGAAAACTGTGCCGGGTGGAGCTGAACGGACGGCAGGCACCGCGCGCGCTGCCAATCAAAAGGAACGCGTGGCTGCCGCGCACGATAGCGGCGCCTCCCGTAGTACCTCTTCCCCGCCGAGCTCAATCTACCGTGAACTTTTTTTTTTTTTTTTGTGCCCGTAAAAACGAGCAGACGACAGGCAGCGTTACGGGAACGAAAGGCTCCAATTTAGGCTCGAGCTATACTGGTCGTTAGCCAGAGGCATCTTCTATTCCCTCTCACTTAAAAAAAAAGTATTTGGGCCACATTGTCTCGCGAACAGCTCTACCAACCTGACAAGCACAACAGTCTCTTCTAAAAAAAATAATAATAATAATAGTAATAATAAATAAATAAATATGTGCGCAAATTTCTTTGCAAACGGAAGCAGGCCAATACCCGCCTACAAGCGTCGGCACCGCGATGGACATGCAGCAGACACCATGCCTTCGTGCGCTGCTTACCGTAGCCAATCGGTCAATATCGGAAGCACACAAAGAACGCGTTTCACGACTATTCCCGTGCGCAGTACGCGAGAAACCGTCTTTTTTTTTTTCCTGCTGAGCTTCACGTTTACATTTCCTACCCGCCGAGATGGCTGCGGATTTGCGCTGCGCTGCCGCGCACGAAGTCGCGGGTTCGATTCCCCACTGCGGCGACCGCATTTCGATGTGCGCGGAACGAAACGAACGCTCGTACACCGCGTGCTTCGGGTGCACGTTAAGGAACCTCATGAGGTGGTCAAAATTAATCCGTAGCCCGTCACTAATACGGCTCTCCCTCAGTCCACTGTGTAGTTTCGGGACGTCCCAACACTCCAACACTTAAGTTACACTTAATATATCGTTACCCGCCATCGTGACTTAGTGGCTATGGTGTTGCGCTGCCTAAGCGCGAGATCGCGGGATCGAATCCCGACCGCAGGCAGCCACGTTTCGATGGGGGCGCAATGCAAATGCGCCCGTTTCCCGTGCATTGGAGACACGTTAAAGGTCCCCTGGTATATAGTCAAAATTAATCCGGGGTCCCCCACTACGGGGTGCCACAAAATGAATCGAATGGTGCTTTGGGCAACTAAAACTCCGGAATTCAATTCAATTAGTATCGTTTCAGGACACGTATAAAGGCATACCGTGAACCTATACGCAAATGCATAACAGTTCTTAAGATTTGTGCACGACCCTTATCGCTCAAGGGGGAAGGGGGGGGGGGAGAGCAAGCCTGCGCAGTACGGTTCCCTCAAACTGAGAGGCGACAGAAACTTTCCCCAACTGCCCGACGGCCGCTGCAACATTCTGCAGAATACAGGGAGACGGCTACAAGACGAAACCGTGGGCGTAAAATTGTGCGTGTCTGTGCTCACCTTCCCCAGCCGACCGAAACCACAAGCTTTATTAGTCCGATCCGTCTTAGAAGAAACGGCACAGAAGAAGACGACACATAATACCAAACAACAGGGCCGTTATCCACCTGCCGTCTGCATGGTCGGTCGTCTGCTGGGTTATGTGCCGACACACAACACAAGGCCGGACGACAGGACAGGTGTCACTTGTCGTCTGCTTGTCTGGTGGTCATCGGTCGTCTTCTTTTGTGCCATTTCTTCTACGACGGGCCCGTACCAACTAGGCCAACAACAAGGCCTACTGTTTACTCCCCTCGCGTTCGGAAACAGACGCCCGCCACTGCATTCTAAACAGCGTTTCCCGCTGGAGCACAGCGCTATGTAGGTATAGATAGGCCCGACCGACCTTCGGGGCGGCCGCCAAGTGGACGCCGCGCTGCGCTGCCTGCCAGGACACGGTCGCGCAGTCGCCGATAAGCTTAAGCGGTGCAAAGATAACGTTAAGAAAAGGCGCACCGAGTCGCCCGCGGAATTGTCGCGGCGGCGCGCTAGAGAGGTAAAAGGGCCCCGCACAAGTCGGACATTTTGTCTTGCCAAGTAGTTTCTCGAGGGCTACGACACAGTACAGAAGAACCGAAGGCTGCGCCCCTTTGCTCGGCCAACGAGCGAGCCTATTCGATGGATCGCCGCTGAAAATGCATGAACAAAAATAGCGCACATCTGGGGCTGGAAAAGGTACTCGAGTACCTTTTCCTGAGTTCAATTACGCTTGCAACCGTAATAATTACACATTATACACCCCGACTGACCCCCCTCAACTCTACCCAAAACTCCCGCAATTCTATGCAAACTTCCCAAACTCTGCTCTACAACGGTGACAACCGTCCGCAAAAGTACAGCGATGGCTACGACGATAACGCAAAACAGAGATTCACCCCCCCCCCCCCGCCCCCTCCGAAGCGCAGTGTGAAATGTCCTTCGAGGTTGTGAGCGTCTTACAATGTTGGCGCGCACCGAGCCACTAGGAGATTGCGGCTTGAAGAAAGCTCTGAAAGTAGAACGCACGCAGCTATACGACATCGCTTTAAAAGCGTGATCGCGTCGAGAGGTATCGAAGCGAGAAAAAAAAAATTCCCATGGCACGGCACAATTGTCAAACATGCCAACTATACACTGAACGTCCTGACCTACGGTCACGAACGTTGCACACAGCCATTTGTATGCAGCCCGTTCCTCATCTCTTCCTCTAGACTTTCAGCTTTCCTTGTCCTTGAATCTCATACCTCGTCCGGTCCCTTTGCGCCGTCCACGCGTCAGCAGCTCGATCGAGACAGTTACAGTGCAGTCAGTAGCAATTTTCTTTCCTCCCCCTATTGCGTACACATTCTCAAGTGCAAAACCACTAACTACTACTGCTGCTACTATGCAACACGGCAAAGCATAAAGAAAGCACGACGATTTGAAACTGTATAGTAGGTGACAACCTAAAATTTGAAAAACGGGTGCTCCATCTACAAAAAAGGCAGTGCATCTATCCTTCACCTCTGAAAAAGAACCGAGCTAGCCGGGGTCCATTCGCAATTAAGCACAAGTTACACACAATCGATAAGGTTCGCTTATTTCCCTGATGCCAATCGGTAGTGCGTGGTTATAAGACAGCTGTTTTTTTTTTTTTTTCGCACAGATCTAGATCTCTCTGTGTCACTGGTTTCAGGATGGAATATGAACTGTCTAAGGCAAATTTTATGGAAGATCCTGATATCAAGGCTCGGGCAGAGATAACAGCTTGGAACGGAAAACACTCATTTCTTTTCGATTAGCCCAGCATTTACATTAGCAGCGCAAAGTCATTAGGCCGAGAGCGGACTCCAGCTGGCTCGGCTCCCTTTCAGAGTTGAAGGGCAGCTGCATCGCGCTTTTGTGGGCGGAGCTTGTTTGTAATTCTGATGTTGTCACGATATGATTCACCTCTGCCGCGCAAGCGAACGAGCGGCCAGGCCTGCATGCGGGGAATGTGACGCGATGCTTCGAGACAAAAAGAAGCAGAAGGCAAATGGAGGTCGCGACTTCTGCTCACAGCTCTCCTCGAGAAAAAGCCTCCGTTCCCGCGCAAGAACGCCTTCACTTGCTACCTCACACGTGAACCCATGGCCAAAAACGCAACTCGCGGGTCTCTCCTGCCGCAATGCGGCACGTTGTGAACCCGTACCGCTTATCCTATGGCGCCTTTCCGTGTCTGTCCCAGTGCAGGGTAGCAAACTGGATATCTACCAGTTAACCTTCCCTGCCGTTCTCATCTCTTTTATCTCTCGCTCTCTCTCTTTCCCTATCTGTCCTTTCGTCCCTACTTTTCTTTATTCCTCCGCTCTTCAAATCTACTCGCGATGTAAACTGCCATCCCGCGATGTTCCACTTTTCCGTTCTCTGATTCGCTTGCGCTGCCGACGGGGCAACGATCAGCGGCCAGGCCTTGCCGCACCACGCCGGCAACGAGGTTCGGAGGGGAGGGAGCAGAGGTTATACAGACTGACGTGATTTTTATCGCAGCGGTCCCGACCAAACCGGCGTCCCGCCGCGCTGCGGCATCTTTTGTCTGAGGGCAAACTCGGCGGCGGTTTGATGGAGAGACGCGCCTGATCGCCTACATAGCTCGCCGTGCAAACAGGAGCCGAAACCGACGCGGTGCTCGCGTCCGGCAACCAAGCGGCCGTCGACGAAGGTGGCCACGCGAAAGAGAGACAAAAACCGCGCCGCCGCCGCCGAAACCGGTATAGGGGGCCCCCACCGTGCCGGGTGAAACGACGCGGCGTGTCCTCGATGTTATCGCGTGTACAAATTGGGAGAGGCCCCGAGACTGTACGGAAACACGTCGATGCGGGTACTATAGTAGTGGGAATCTTACATCCCCACTTACATCAATTAACGCCTGTGTGTTATGTAACACGCATGTGTTACGCGACCTGTTGAGCCAGTTAGGGGACCTTGAAATATTCACAGAGACACTGATCTCTACCCGATGATAATAACGACCCTTCGGTGAGACACCACATAAAAAAAAAGCATGCGCGCTCAGAATCAGTGAAAACACTTCACTGGGTATTTTGGCGTATACACTGTTTGAAAAGGCACGAAATATTTCTCTTTCATTGACAACGTCGCAATTTGGCTGGATTAGCACATATTTAGGCGAGCTACATGCAAACAGACCAGCAAACGTCATAGAAGGAGCCACATTTCACAAGGGCCCGCTTAACCCGGATGCTTCATTTCCGGAGGCGCCACATACAGGGTGCTCCAGCTAACTGGCGCCGAATCTTAAGAAAATACACGTGTGCGTTATGAGAATGCCACCAACTGAGTAGTGTTTACCGTCCCCTTGAGCGAGTCAATTGTTCAGCGCGTCGAGAAACAACCAGGAAAGAATTTGCCCAACCTTGGCATATTTCTTTCCTTGCAGGTCAGAAAACTAAGCTGTGGATTCGGCGTGCGGGACGCTATTTTTTTGCCGGTGGACCTCACTTTCGAAGCCTCGGAGATTATTGCGAAAAAAAAAATTTCTTCGTAACAAAACCAAAACTTGATTCGGTTGATAACGCAGCGTGGAACTTTGGAACTGGTACTCAGGCCACCGAGCTATCATTGAACGAATTCGATCACGCTCGATAATAAACGCTGCCGGCCTTCTACAACGTGACACTGTGTAGGAACGCGCATATGCGTAAAGCCAATGGCTACTTGATAAACGGAGCACAGACCTATAAGCAGGGTCGACATGCATACGCTGCGGTCCACTGTCAAAGGGAACGCTCCAATGTGCTGCTCTCACCTTGCTTTGCGCTCTAGCTGATAGTGTCGTTTGAATCTGCCTGTATGTAAACGCACTGTACAGGTGGGTATACAATAATGGCAGCGCGAGACTTAAAGGTAAACTAAGGGGAAAAAAATGTTTCGAGCTGTGTTTGTAAATTGCCCTTTTCACAATACCAAGGAAGAAAATACATGCTAACAGTAAGCAAATGCTTCCAGAAAAGACGGGTGGCGACACCGCCTGGAAATTCCCGCACCACCTTGCAATGACGTCATGGATTTTGACGCCATTTGGCACGGGCCTAAAGTGAAAGTTTTATCGGTGAAAACAGAACTACATTGTATTCTAAAAGAGCCCCGAACTTAGGAAGTTAAGAATATTTATTGAGCTACAACGACCGAAAATGCGGGGAAAAAAGCAAACAAGCTTTGTAATCCGTGACGTCACAATGACGTACCCGCCCTGGAGTTTCAGCGCGAACTTCAATAACGATACTTTGAGCGTCATTCTGTATTTCAATAATTAAGCTATTAACGCAAAAACAACCAAAGTATAGAGTTCTTCAAGAATACTTTATCGATATAAACTGGTTCAGTGTATACCCTATAGTGCGTAGAAAGGTGTAAGCCTTTCCAACCAAAGGTCAACTGCTGCAAAGCCGGGCGGTTGTACACATTAGTGGGGGGAAAAAAATTACTGAGGCACTACACTCGAGCGTTCCCTTTAACAGTGGACCGCACTGCACAAGCCATACGTTCACGAGTATAAGCACCCTTTCAATCCCCAATTTTTTGCGCCGTTTTAAACTCCGCTGCAGCACAAGGCAACCACGATCAATCACCGGCGTCCCTGCAGGCAAGGCGCATCAGAAGCATATACAGAACGGCGACACTTTTGAGAATGACGACGAAACCGCCAGCAAACAGAGCGGGGTTGGGGGTGATCCCCCGGCATGATCGGGAGGGGATTTGGTGGGGCTTTGCGGCAGCGTCGGCGCACACAACAACCGGAACGGGTGAATGAAGTCCCGATCGTGGACGGAAAGGAGTTATGCGCGAGAAATGATGGTGCTGACAGCGCGAAGCTCAATGCAGTGGCCTCCCTCGCGCAGACCGACTTCCTCGAAAAGTAACAACACCGAAATGCCTCCGCGGAAGTACGCTTTGTGGTGGGAAATTATAGGGACTTCGTGGTCCGGCTAAAAGTGAAAGAAATTGATCAGTAAAATTAGAACACACACACACACAAAAAAAAAAGATTGTGCGGATCGAACGCGCATGCTGGAATCTATGTAAAGCGGTAAAGCGATACTATCGTGAAGGGGTTAAATGCTACATGGGGCTAAATGCTGCGCGTACGATTGTCTTCGCTTTCGTTTAATGCAAAACGTAATCTCGTGCAATGTTTGCGCACATCACACGTCACAAATTTAACGTCCTGCAATCTTTACGTTTATGCGCGGCATTATTCGCAAGCTACCGTGAAATGCAACCGCACGTAGTTCAGGTAGACGTACAAGTGAGATGGTGGGCGTAGTTCATGCGGACCTATAACGTCCATCGCACGCTCAATTTTGGCACCGCACAAATTTTATGCGGGCCACGCATGCCAAAACCAAGTCATGTGTCAGAAGACGTGCCCCGTAGTAAGAGGCCAGCCTCTTCCCCCCCCCCCCCCCCGCTTCCCCCCGTTTGAATCTACCAGTGCTTGTGTATACGAGCTGCACTGGTATTCTGGTGTACCATAGGCATGGCTCACAGCAAGCTACCATTATAGAACACGTTTCATCCCCTCGTCTGAGGCTGTATGGAGTGCCTGTTCCATAGATTCCGCCATATCTTATCACATCGTGGAATTCACCACCACCTTGTAACCTCTGATTGGCTAACAGTGCGGCTACGCCGCCTCTGATTGGCTTTTCACAGTGTACAAGATATCACCCTTGATTCTCCGCCTCTCCCCTTTTGGTAACCCTTTCCCCCCACTTCTTTTTCTCTTTGAATGACGCCATGTTTCTGCTCCAATTATTTTCTCGTCAATAGAGTGAGCTTGTCCACTCGCACGCCGCGCTGTCGCATAGGAGAGGAAGCGCGCGGACCATTTTTTGCCCGGCGAGCGCCACGGGTCAGAGCCGCGCAGATCGCAACCTCCCCCTCCCCCCCTCGCCCGCCTGCTCCGGCCCCTGCAGAGTCTAGCCCGCGCTGCACCTTGCGGCTTCCCACCGCCGGGGCGCCCTGGGCGCGAGTAAAAATAGGCGCGCGCGCTTCACATCGCGGCCGCCGCCGCCTTGGCTCCGCTCCGCTGGAATGACCTGCTCGCTGCAGTGCACGCCAGAGACGCCACGGGACAAAACCGCGGATTCACTTCGCGTCCGGAGGCGCGCCACGTGGAACGGTCTTCCTCTGTGCGTCCGGGGGACCAGCACATCGGCGATGACGATGATGATGATAAAACATGTTTATTTTTACGAAGGAACACCTGAGGGCGGTGCCCCTACTGTGAGGTCCCAATGACGACTCCTACGACTCCGCGGGCTCGCCGAATCGAGGGCCCGGCGAACCTCGGCGGGTCCTTCGCGCGTATGACGTCATCCCATCACACTCGGTGTCGGAAGATGAACCGTCATCCTCCTCTGTTCTTTCAGTGGGTCATTTCCCCATCAACCTTAGTGCAGGGTAGCAAACCAGAATATCTTCCAATTAACCTCCCTGTCTTTCCCACTACATTTCTCTCTCTCGCTCACTACAGCGCGCGGAACGGACCGGAACGGAACGAAACGTCTATCGACGCCATTCGTCTGCCAACGAGAACTGCGAGTCATTCCGGCGGCGTGTCAGCAGTCCTGCAGTAGGAACCGAAGCCTCAACGAGTTGGGTTATATGACGCTCATCTTCCACAACGAAACAGCAAGGAGGGACGCATCTGCTTGTATACATATGTCGCGTGCCTGCGTTCATATATATCATAGAGTTTCTCACTACATTACCTAGAGGGAAATCTGGCGCTGCTGCGCTGTGGTATGCATGGGAATGCCGGTATATTGTGGATTCGGATTGGCATCGTTCTCATAGAGACAGGACACCTTGAAGACGCGCTTGGCAAATACCGTTCCGTCTGTCATAATGATTCATTTTCTACTAGAACAGCACGTGAAAAACTGTTTTAGCTTTATTATTACGCGAAAACATGTTTTGTTTAACTATGAGAACTTGTTAATGCGTGTACGACTACATGTTACGTAAAAAGTATCAGCGGGCCGCTAAAGTTGGAGGACAGACGACAAGGTTCGCGCTCGCTTTGAAACAGTTGGTCGTCTGTTCTTGCTTTTCTTCGCTTGGTCATGCATCGTGGGTGAGTAAAGATGTAATATGCGTGAATGGAAACATTTTATGAAGATTTTACTTTGAGAACGCGTTATTTGCGTAGCCATATCCACGTTTTAGACGAAGCCTCTTACAACACCAGCCAACACGAGCCTCGCAGACACATATACCGGCATTCCCATGACGGCACGGTGCCCCCTTAAGAAACTCCCATAGACGGTGGCGCCAGATTACCCTCTAGGTGTTATAGTGAGAAACTCTATGATATATATATATATACACGTCCCCTTCCTTCGTCAGCACTTTCTTGCGTCAAGCAATCCTGCAGCCGTATTCTCCGTTGACCCCTTTCGCGGATGCGCCGTTCCAGCGGCCGCTGATTGGCTAATGTGTCGACACGATGCCCTTCACTATAGAGCAAGGCGCCAAGCCGGACACTGTACTATACGTATAGAGGGCACTACTTATCAGCTCCCACGTGGAAACAAAGGCTTAGTAGGAGGGAGTAGGAAAGAACATAGAGAGCTCAGCAACATGGAAAAGTTGGTGACTGCTCATCATACCGTGTGGGTGAAGCAGCGCGCTGAAAAAGGACAAAGCGGAGAGAACACAAGGAAAGCGCGAGACCCTCAAGTACTTTATCCCAGAACAAGTGTTTCTTATGTGTATACCCGCGCATCTTCGGACGTCAAAGATAGGCAACACAAGGATAAGAACACTTCAAAATTTATTTACCCTTGCTAAAGTTCAGCTGTAAAGAGGCTAAATTTCAAAGAGGCACAAACTGCACTTAGATATACCTCTGTTTATCTTTTCGGAAACGAGCTCCAACTGCGACAAAATGATGTGCATTTTTTTCATGTGACTGCTGCACGCATGCGCGGGTGTCGTGTTCTTACGACTTCGCCGAATTAATCGTTGAAGGCTTTGTTTCCACGTCGCGCTAATAAGGCCTCAACCAACTCGCCCAGCCACATATCCTACTAAAAAATTTGGAGGACGCTTAAGCTATCGCCTTTAAGAGTGGAACGCGACAGCATTCAAAGATGCCTGACTACTTCTCCCGCTTTCCGGCAACTGTAGCTTATTACGCAACAGTAATGTTTAACGGGAAACGCTGGAGGCGAACGCTATGCACGAAGGTGAGCTTTCTGGTAGAAACGCGGCCTCTTGCGTGGGCCGATCCCGGAGGTACAGAACAGCCGCGTCAAAAAATATTACATCTTCAGGTTTCTGTTATTATTTCGCACCTTTAATATTCCGGTCTGAGAAGATTTCACATAAAAGGCATGCGCTGTCGGTGTTTTCTTTCATAACATTTGTTTGTGGGCTGTCATTCTCAAAATTCCGAAGAATAACTTTGTAAAGAATGTAAGACAAGGTATGAGCAACTTTAGTGATAGAATGGTGTGGATATATTTTTAGTATTTATTTTATTTACAGCATACTGCAGATCCTAAATGGGTCCTAGAAGGAGGGGCAAAACGAAAAGAGAAAGACAATAACAACTGCAAAAAGCACTGCAAATTGCATTGTGGTAAAGAGAATACATGAAACATGACACATAGCAGGAACAGAAAACAATAACTCTGCAACTGTCAATAAGAAATTTCGTCAAAGCCATCGATACTGGTTAGTAGATCAGTCGGGAGTAAATTCCATTGAGTTACTGTGCGCGGAAACGAAGAGTATTTAAAAACATTGACTCTAGCGTAGTACGGTGTTAGGGATTCCGCGTGATGATTTATTGTTAGGCGTGTTGTGGTGGACTTATAAATGGACCAGGACTCATGGACAGTTTGTTATTATTAAGAAAAGTAACTTCAATCCTTGAATTTGTCTTCGTATTTCCAGTGTCTCTAGGTTATGTTGTGCCATGAGAGTGGTGGGGTAGTCAGTAGAGCGGTATTTGTTAAAGATAAATCGAACGGATTTTCGCTGGATCATTTCCAACGCCTGAATGTTATGTTTTGAGTAAGGGTCCCAGACAGTACATGCATACCAGTTTAGGTCTGATGATTGAAGTGTAGGCTAAGCGCTTTGTGCTAGTATTACATAACAATTACCGGCCTATCTCACTAACAAGCATTTCATGTAAAATTCTCGAGCATATAATACATTCACATTTGGTTGAGTTTTTAGAATCAAACTCCTTTTTCAACCCCTGTCAACATGGTTTCCGTAAGTTCTTTTCCTGTGAAGCACAGCTCTTATCATTTACTAACGATCTCTTTGCAATTTCTGATCTAGATACCGACATTGACTGCCTATTTCTTGATTTTGCCAAAGCCTTTGACTATGTGACCCATGATTTACTTCTGCTTAAGCTGTCTGAACTTAACTTGGACGTAAATGTACTCGAGTGGATAAAAAAATTTTCTTTCTAACAGGACGCAGTTTGTAAACGCTAATAACTGTAATTCTCGGTTTTCTAATGCACCAGCAGGTGTTCCTCAAGGCTCAGCCCTGGGTCAACTTCTCTTTCTAATCTATATTAACGATCTTCCGAACTGCGTTCTTTCCTCTTCCATAAAGCTTTTCGCGGATGACTGTGTTCTTTACCGTAAAATTACCAATCCTTCATATTCCCAAGATCTGCAGGACGACCTGAACCGTGTAACTGAGTGGTGTTCTAATTGGTGCATGCAGCTAAATTCAAATAAATGCAAGGCCATGCGTATATCTCGTAACACTGCCACGCACACGTACTTAATTAATGGTGCACCTGTGACGTCAGTTGCCTCTTAGAAGTATCTCGGCCTTCACATATCAAATAACCTTTCTTGGCATTCGCATATTGACTTATGTTACTAAAAACGCTAACCGCACGCTTGGTTACTTGCGCCGTAATTTTAGCTCTGCCCCTTCTTCCCCGAAGCTAACTCTTTACAAAACTTTAGTTCGCTCCAAATTGGAGTATGCTTCAGCCATTTGGGATCGACTCAGTCTTTATTACTTTCTACTCTGGAAAGTATTCAAAGCCGCGGTGCACGCTTTGTCTTATCTAATTATTCTCGCTGTGCAAGTATCTCTTCAATGAAACGAACTCTTAACTTACCTGATCTTACATTACGCCGCAAATCTTCCCGTCTCTCCCTTTTTCGCAAAGTTTTTCACTTGAACCCCTTTTTAAAAGAAATCCCTTTTGCCCCTCCTCCTTATATTTCGGCCCGCACTGGCCACAGCCTTAAAATCGGGGTGCCATTGTGCCGTACAAACCGGTGCAGTGACGCATTCAATCCTAGGACAAGCACGGACTGGAATCGTCTTCCCGCATCAATCGCACTCATCACCGACTCTACCAACTTCCAAGACCGCTGTTCAGAATGCCCTTTGTTAATATTTTTTTTTGTTAATACATTTTGTTTGTGTATTTACTGCATTGCTTCTTCTTTTGACTCCACTCCTTTCTGTAACGCCTTCGGGCCTCGAAAGTAGGTGAAATAAATAAACCCGCATATGCTACACGTCACATAGCAAGGCGTGGCATGTACCTAAACACATACGGAAATTTTAGCTCACGGACAACTCCGCCGACACCGGATTTTCTGTGACACGGAGCCCTCAACGCTGTCGCCTTAACACATACCGCACAATGCATTCCCATTTGCCCAAGCGCGGTAAGGAAAAGCAGAAAAATAAAGTAAAATCTCACACTCAGTGGCGTTCATCTTGTCTTATTTTTCTGTTGTAAACGCGTTGTTATTGCTCGCGCTCTTCCCTCCCTTTCTCACTGTCTTCCATTTTCTACGTTTTTGTCTCGTCCTCCTTTTCTGAAGAGTAATAATAATAATATTTTGGGTTTTACGTGCCAAAACCACTTTCTGATTATGAGGCACGCCGTAGTGGAGGACTCCGGAAATTTTGACCACCTGGGGTTCTTTAACGTGCACCTAAATCTAAGCACACGGGTGTTTTCGAATTTCGCCCCCATCGAAATGCGGCCGCCGTGGCCGGGATTCGATCCCGCGACCTCGTGCTCAGCAGCCCAACACCATAGCCACTGAGCAACCACGGCGGGTCTGAAGAGTAAGCAGGCGTTGGTGCCCCTTCCGGTGACAGTTGCCAGCCTGCTTCTCGCCTTCCATTTCCTGTCTAGTGTATATGTACTGTTTTCGAAACAATGGTAATTCTCAAGCTTAAACTAACGGGGATTGAGAATGCGGTAATATATTCAGGAGCGCCCTTGCACTTTCGCGCGTTTTTTTTTTTTCTTTGCTTCCGTACAGCGTAAAATAACTTACACCTTTAAAACTGAATAAGGGTGTAGGAGTGCCAGTTATCATAAACAAAGGTACAAGAGTGAGTCACACATTTATTTACACTCTCACTCACATTTAGGGGTCTATATTAAAGAGTAACGAGGTGTCCAGGCGCGCGACTATTTGGTCAAACGTACCAAATACTCGCGCGCCTGGACACCTCGTTAACCGTTAAAAGGGACCACTTTCTGATTTCAGGTTATGAAAAAAATGAGACACCGAATACTTGATCCGCAGTGACATGATGAAAGTTCGAGCACTAAATGGCCAAAGCAGTGAATGGCAGTAGCGGAATAACATCGAGTAAGGAACGATTGACACAAGTTGCTCGGTGCTGTTGTTCGTAGCAAAAAAAAAAAAAAAAAGAGAGAGAGAACGAAAGAGAATCTTCGCTGATGTCCACGACAGGTATACGTAAAGTACTGAAACAAGTAAACGCAATGCAGCTATTTATTGCGTATAGACCGTAACGCGAAGATTCAAAGAACAGTGCTTCCTGATACACGACGCCGCCATTCCTTTGAGAACATTCCCTTTTTTTATAAAGCCGCAAAAAAGAAAGAAGTTAAAATTTATTAACGAATTCCAAATTCAGCCGGAGATACAGGTTTGAAATGTGGTAGTCGTACAAACATCGAAGTATCCACTGAGCTTCTTGTTTTTCTTTTCTTCTCTTTTTTTTTTTTGCACTTTTATTCTAAGTGGTTACGCTTTTTCTCATACTTGAATGAACCCTCCAGCTTTCCGGTTGAAGGGACCGCGGCTGTATCACTTTCTCAGAGACTTTGTCCTCCTACGAGTTGCGGGTACGACTGAAAGCATCTCCATCCACGCCCACCCGGTCACGTGCTGCCAGCGCGCTACTCCCAAGTCTCGAGGCAGGCGGAGGACATTACGCACGCCTTACGTAACCCTAGCCCTACCGTACCAGCGCTGTCCGTTGCCCGAAAGACCGCCTTCTGCTCCCGCTCGTTTAAAAAAACGCGTTTCTGATGCGGAAGAAGAGGCGGCGGCCGCTAAATTTAGCGCGACGGCCCAGACGCCTTTTCGCGCTCTCTCTCTCTCCTTCTCTCTCCTCCAAGCTTCGCGTTTGCGCTTCCCCTCGCAGTGGCCCGTGCTCTGTTTACCTTCGTCGAAACTCACGAAAGCGAGGGGAAAACAAAGCAGGTGGGGGATATTGATTATCGCCACTAGGCGGCTCTCGAATGAACGAAAGGAGACGATAAAGAGAGAGAGAGTATCGCCGAATTCTCGCGTGCCTGTCTTGAAAGCGAATGTCTCGACTTCTTTTTTCTTTCCTCTCAGGTATACGGAAGCTTGTTTCTCAGCCAAAAACTGGAACATCGGAAGGCACCATAACGCGACCGCGACGTCTCCTCGAATACAACGTATTTAAAGTGTATTTATGCGAGCTGCCTTAACATTATAGTGTTAGCTGCCTTAACAGTATATACATTCCTTCTACGTGAAAAAAGAATAACCGGCGCCGCTTGAATGCACCAACGTCACTGAGAGTCCTTTTCAGGTAAAGTTATATTCATTATTTCACGCCTAAATATCATTTAAAGGTAAGCGGGAGATGGGAAGAACCAAGATGGTCAAAACAAGAAACGATGAATGCTCATTTCATACTTAGAAATGGTTGTAAAAATCAACGTCAGTACAAAACCGAATGCAACAGTTCAGGGGATGTCCGTTTCGATGAAAAGATAGTGTGTCAAATTATATAACCAAGTTTTAGAATTCATTATGTTCTCGGTTTGAAACACCAGAAGTTTTACTGATTGAACGGGTATAGCCGTTGAACCACAAACGGGTATCCATTCCATCAGTGCCGTACTTGGGTGCGTTGGTCAATCTTCCCGAAACACCTCTAAGGGCAAAAGAAATAGTAAATAATCATGTGCCCTGGCGGGGTTCAAGATGACGACTTTTCGCTTGCGAACCAAGTGCTCAAATGACCACGCCCACGGCAGTTTCTTTTATGTTGCGATTACGAAAACAGATATGCGCACAAAAGTCGCGCATACTGGCCGGAATAGCCATGGCCATATCTATTAACACAAAACATCCGCTCAATGGCTAAAAGCCAAAATGGAGGTGAATATAAACACGTCACTCAAAAACGGTACCAGTCCGGTGTTAAGTCATTTTGATCGTTTTTAAAAGCTTTTCAGCTGCATATTTATTCGCTCTAAACGCGGTCGCGGTCTAACGTGCGAATTTTCGATCGGCTGTGCAAACATATCAGTACCGACACGTCATTACTACGTCATCACTTAGCCCTTATACGTTACTGGTATAAGGGCCAAGGTCAGCCACGTGATGCACTGGCTTGACGACTTCGTAAAATGTCTTTTTATCCTCGCGGCGAGACATAATTTATATGAAGTGCATACTGAAACTTTGCCTGTTAAAGCGGGCGCTGTCTTCTATTAGTTTTGTAGTCCATGTGGAGAAGCGGAATGCCGGAAGCAATAAAACAGTGTTTAATCAGCTGCAAGGAGACCATTTTATTTTGGGAAATTCTGCAGATAGCTTAGCATCACTGCAGTTCGATAGGAGCGACGGAACAGTGGAAGCACGTTACGGGGGATCGCTAATTTGGGCCTTGCAAGCTGTGGAAGTTCGAAACGCCATGGCGAATGTCAGAAGGCAGACATATTTCTTACGTGACAGCTGTCAGATGTAACGTCAGCGAATGGTAATCCTACACCCAACGTAAGTATGACGTCGACACATCTTACATGGCGTCAACGCGCTGTGGAGTGCTTGTGCAAACGCATTTGTCATCCGAAAAAAAAAAGGGGGGGGGAGGGGGGTCTCTCCTCGGCTGTTGCCATCACAACTCGTTCGTAACCGATTCTCCTTCGTTCTTCCCCTTCACTGTCGCATAGGTTAGTGTACACAGGTCAACAATGGCCTCTGCTTAAATTACACAATGCAAAGGGTCGTTTTCACGGTTTATGTCTCAAAGAAATTCCTACATTTTGTTCAGGTGCATTCTTTGCGCCGACGTTTGTTCACGTCGTAACGCCATTTTTAGTGCGAATTCAAAATGGCGCAACTCAAAACAAGGATACTATTGCTCAGTTCTCTCTTCTCATCAGGAAGCTCTAACCTTTAGTTAAACCGGTAATTCTGGATCTTTCGGTAGGACCGCTGAGGGAGAGGCGAGGCCGCAGAAGTCATCCGGCGTCCGGGTGTAGCACATTAATGACGCCCAACGGCAGGAACTTTTACCGAGTATAACGGTTAGATTGTTCCTGTGTGTGAGGGGAGCCTTGCTGGACAGAAGTTACACTGGAATCGGAAACATCTGCTTTCACAGCCACGTCTAATGAGCCGTGCAGTTAACAAAAAGTCGCGTTAATCGCAGACGGTCCAACAATAAATACCCCGTTCACGTGGGGAACTTCCGATTGCGATCGAGTTTCTAGATCTCGATTGGCTTTGCTTCCGTAGCTTGCGCTAAATGAACCAGTCGCGATGGAGAAAAGCGATCCCGATCTGGCTCGATCGCGAAAAGAAACAAAATAGAAAAGGTTGGGGGGGGGGTGCTCCCGAGTAACAACAGCACCTCCTCTCAAACCCGCACGCCACAACTTGTTGCGCCACCTCCGTCTACGGTCCTGTACCTCACCCACTGAGGTAATTTACGGTCTACGCAAGTAACAGACGAAACAATTTATATAACAGCATTTGCAGGAGACAAAGCCGACGGCTTCCTTCGCAAGTGGCATTTGTGGCTACCTGCGCGACGCACGGCTGAATGCACAAAAGCGGGGGGAGGAGGTCGTGCGCCACACGCCAGGCAGCTGCCACCTCTTCACCACCGGGCGCAGGGGCGCCGAGCCAAAAACATCTGCCGAAGGGGGGGCCATCACCCTCCCCAGCGGGCCGCGCTGCCTTGCAACACAAGCGATGCAGAACGCCCGAGCCAGACCAAACAAGCCCGGCGAAGAGGACAGATGCGACACCGGCGGGGGGGCCTGGCCGAGCGCGCGGAAGCCCGACATGGCCGCACTGTTGACGAGCTGCCTGCCGCATGCTGGCCTTCGCGCGAGATCTTGGCAGCTAGCTCGATAGTGATCTGCACGCCAAATAATGCGCTGACCTTGGCGACGCGAGCACACACTTTGTCAAATGAACGTACTAAGTAGCATACGCGCACAAGGCGCGCGCGGCTGGAGCAAGTTGTTGTAAAAGGCGCGGACAGACAATTAAAGGGACCAAGGTCAATTCCGCATCCGAGCAGCTGAGAAGACGCTGCAAAGAACGGCGCACGAAGAAAGTGCCGTCGAAGCAGACGGCGGCGTGGGAAACAGAAAAGAAAAACACTAAATTCCGTTCTCGAGGAGCGCCGGTCCGGCACGAAATGTCGCTCAACCGGTTGGAGCCGACGGCGACTAGACGACGGAGCAGCTAAGAAAGCGCGCAGAGGCACAGGAAAGTCCGGCCGAGGTCTCCGACGTTGCGGAAACTGACGGGAATGCCAAAAGGAAAATCTTATGTCAACGGCCGGCTCATAAAAGTCGTTGCCGCGGAGCAATGACACGCGCTTTGTTTTAGACTAGCGAGCGGATGGAAAGGACGCCGCTAGCGGCGCCTTCAGCAGGTGAGCTGTCAAACCCGAGAAGACACCGTTCGGTCCGTCTGAGCGCGCTTTCCGAGCGAAACCGTCTTCGTATCACGGACAGCTTTGAGACAGTGGAGCACGCACCTTTTGCGCCTTGCACATGGATCCCAGGGCTTGGACGTCGTGACTGGCATGTCGTCCGTCCTGAAGGCAAAGCACGCAGGCGGCGACCTTGCACACCATGCAGTACATGCTGAGCGCCTCTTCGGTGTGGTCGGTGCACTTTGAATCCCGACCGCCCAGTGAGCGTGCGCGAAGAATTTTCTTCCCTTGCTGGGGTTCGAGTAGCGTGTGCTTGGCCAGCGGTCCCCGAGCCGGGTGACAGTTTTCACGACACGACTCACAGTAGAACACCTCACACTGGTCGCACATCACCGAGGCCTCCCGCGGTCTATCGGCCTCGCACAACTGACAGGCCACGGGTAGACGCCGCGTCTCGCCGTACTTATCCACGATATTCTGCAGCGCTCGGTTGCGAGACAAGTTGTGCGCACCATTTTCGTCGAAGTACACGAGCTTGTGGCACTCGGGGCAAGCGAGAGACAGAAGCGCGACACCGCTGTGAAGCAGTGGCGGGAACAGAACACCTTGTAGATTTGGAGTTCCCACGTAAGAACTCGGTCGGCTGGTGCAGACGACGCCACTGTCCGTCTCGCTGAGCAGGCTCAACTTGTCGCCATCGGGGTAATCCGCTGTGGTCCCGATCTCAGACGGCCCGACCAGGCCGCTGTTGCTGCTGTTGCCGCTGTCTTCCGAAGACGAAGTGGAATTCGCGACATGAGAAGTTGTCGGCGCGTTGGCCGGCTGCTGTGCGTTCAGTGCACAGTTGAGGCACAGCGAGTGCGAACACGGAAGCAACACCGGATTGGAGTAGAAGTGCTTGCACGCGGGACATTTGAGTTCCTCCTCCATGGCGCCAGCGGCAGAGGCCCATCACAAACGCATACCGAAAGCGCGGTCGGTGAGAACTGAAGGGAGCGGGCGGGAACGCACGCTCTCGCAGACGGATCGCACGCGGCGCGCCGGGTGAGCGAGCACACTGCGCACGCGCGAGCGTCATCACGTGACCACTTTGCTCACGTGATTAACTAGGAGTGCATTCGATTTTGTCCCAAATGTGCGTTATAAACGTTGCGCCTGATGACTTCGCTGCCTTGAAGGAAAGCTCTATTCCCTCAGTTCATTACGTCACTTTTTGCGTTTGAAAAAGAGCGTTTCAATGAGTATGATATGAATACGCCCCGACATGGCCGCGCCCAGTTTGTGCCGCTTTAAGTGCCGAGTGTTTTACAAGGCAGCTGTTTCAAACTTTTACACGCTACGTTCGGCAAATTTATTACCATTAGTATGCTCCGTTCAAACGTCGAGACGCGTGCGTTTATTCAGGTGGGCATTGATTGAAATGGGTGCTGTTATGCAGCGTGCGATTGTCACCTTGGGGTGCTTGACTAGCTCCTAGGAAGCAATAAAGCTGCGTACCTGCGCTGATAATCGCCCGATAAGTCCTTGGAGGGGAAAAAAAAGCAAGAAAGAAAATCTAGAGGGGCTGCGAAATCGGATAGATGCTTTCCTGGGGACGCATTCAGACGAACATGGTGTTCATTACAAGCAGTGTTCGAACTTCTTGCTTTCTCAGTTGGCGTAATTTACGCTTTAGTGGAGTGCTAAATAGAGATGTTTGTTTCTATTCACAACTCTCTAGCGACTCAGCGAAACAGCAAAAAGAATACGACATTGTCATCGTCGGTGGAGGCATTGTAGGAGTGGCGACTGCTAGAGAACTGTCGTTGCGGCATCCGAAGCTCAGGTTTGCTGTTGTAGAAAAGGAAAACAAACTCGGTAAGCATTGCCTTGTTAACCGGAATATCTCTTATGCCACTGGCCCCTGTAAATCTCTGCTTCGATTACCAACATCACTCTATGCAAAGTGCATATACGTGTTCTAAATGGTGCCAGAATTCCCAAGAGAACAAACAACTTCGGGGCGTGGTATCGTCCTCAATCAATACACAAAATTTACGCGAGTGCTGCTACAGGCCTGATGCGGACGGAGTTTATGCGACAGCCTGTTCGAGGTGCGCTATATGCCGTCTCTCGTACATGCGAATTGTCTGTCTTCGCCCTTTTGCCCTCTCTTCAGTTGCAGTGTGTTCCAGTGCAGCCAACAGGGCAAAAATCCTTATTACTTTCCGAGCTCTTTCTTTCTCCTCCCATTAAAGTGTTTCTTCACACGTTCAACTAGAAGGGACCCATCTTTGCTTTCGATATTTTATCAGCCAGACTTGTTTCCACCAAGGCACCCTGATGCAGACAAAAGTTATCTTGTCAGAATATAACACGTACATTCCTCAGGCTTTTCCTGCGTTCTCTCACTTTGCCAATTCTCACGTTCAAGTTCAGTGCTTGTTTTGCCAACGTTCCCATCACCCGAGCCCTATATCGTGCTTTTGCTATTCTTACTGCTATGCAAGAAGCCCAGTGTCATCCAAGAATTTCAGCAGTGTCTGTGTCATTGTTTTCACCGGCACCTCATTTTCTGCCATCCGCTATGCAATATGCATATAACGCTGTTCAAGCCTGAATTTTCTTTTGCCCGAAGAAAAATATTCGAATTACAGTTAGAAATACTTGCATGCCAGGTAAAAACATCCAGATTGGTCACATCATTTGCTATCCTAGGTGAGATTTGTGGACTCATTTAAAGACAACTGAAACAGGCATCTAGCACAGCCCAATGCCTTTATATTCGCATGCTTTCACACTAAACAAACTCGCATTTGGCAAGTGAGCTACTCGCATCTTGTGGCAGTCTAAAGCAGTCAGTATTTCAGAGATGGTGACCTCAATTTATGCACCTGAATGGATTAAGCTGCATGAGCTTCTTGAACTGTTCATCCTTGTTGGAAACAATGTTCGCAAAGCGTTGTTTTCCAAGTCAAAGACAGCAACGCACTCACGAATTCCTGCTGGATGACCGCACATGGCATTAAGATCAAGGTTTCTCTTTCTTAGGCGTACTGTTCGGATTTATGAGATCAGATTCAGTATGTTACGAAATCATGATAACAGGATACACGAGTTTAAGTGCCACTTTTTATGTAACGTGGCTTATGAAATTCAGTGGGCATCATCATCAATGTGGCTTCCCTTGTAATGTTGTAAGAGGCATATCTCATTTTCTGCTATTGTTAAACAGTGCTAATGTTTTACACAGTGATTAAAAGGCATAAGTGTCCTCCCTTTACATGCAGAGGGCAGGTTCTGTCCTGGCTGCCATTCCTGATGCAAACGACAATCTTCCCAGAAGGCTATCTTGACGGGCACAAGTCCTTATAACGAAGGCAAGAGCAGGCTACACCATGACAAGTGACACTGCATTATGGTAGTGATGATGGCAGTGCAATGACTGATGACTTGCAATCACCTTCGCAAGTGAAAGGCTATGCACGGTTAGGGAGGTACCTCCAAACATTCATCACCTTGTGGGGGAATGCAAAGAACTTGAGACATTCTGAGAAATCTGCTGGCCCAAGGCGGTGACATTGTTGTTTGAATACTGGGCCCAACTACGGATTAACGTCAAAGAGAAATGTAACCAGCTATGGAGCTTCATGTATGAAGCGTCCATGGTGAGCCATACTTAGCTTTCTTACCCACTTTCCCAAGTAGGCCTAGCGCAATCATTTAAACGTGTATATTATTTTCGCCCTTTTCTTTTGTTCGCATGGTACAGCGGCTCACCAGAGTGGCCACAACAGTGGAGTCATCCATGCTGGCATTTATTACGCTCCCGGATCGCTGAAAGCCAAGCTGTGTGTGCGAGGACTGGAGCTGGCCTATAAGTATTTCGACGAGCACAATGTACCCTACAAGAAATGTGGAAAAGTGAGAAACAAGAAACTTTGTTCATAGTCATGTAATCACTTGGCACAGTTTAACATCAAAACAGTTAACTTCCGGAGGCTGGCACACTATCTTTGCCTGTCTCCTTTTGCTGTGAAAGTTTAGCGAAAATGGCTGTTCTTTCTTTAATGCTGCATGCACACCACTGAGAAATCATTTGGGATAGACTAAGGAAGGAGTTTACGATAAGGAAGTTTACGATAGGTAGCGAGGCACTGGAAGTGGTAAGGGAATACATCTACTTAGGACAGGTAGTAACCGCGGATCCGGATCATGAGACTGAAATAATCGGAAGAATAAGAATGGGCTGGGGTGCGTTTGGCAGGCATTCTCAGGTCATGTACAGCAGTTTGCCATTATCCCTCAAGAGAAAAGTGTATAACCAGCTGTGTCTTACTACTACTCACGTATGGGGCAGAAACCTGGAGGCTTACGAAAAGGGTTCTACTTAAATTGAGGACGACGCAATGAGCTATGGAAAGAAGAATGATGGGTGTAACATTAAGGAATAAGAAAAGAGCAGATAGGGTGAGGGAGCAAACGCGAGTTAATGACATCTTAGTTGAAATCAAGAAAAATAAATGGGCATGGAGAGGACATGTAATGAGGAGGGAAGATAACCGATGGTCATTAAGGGTTACGAACTGGATTCCAAGGGAAGAGTAGCAGGGGGCAGCAGAAAGTTAGGTGGGCAGATGAGATTAAGAAGTTTGCAGGGACGACATGGCCACAATTAGTACATGACCGGGGTAGTTGGAAAAGTATGGGAGAGGCCTTTGCCCTGCAGTGGGCGTAACCAAGCTGATGATGATGATGATGATGATGATGATGATGATGATGATGATGAAAGAAGCAGTTCCTCCAATGTAGCTGTGCCTCAGAAATGGTGGCATGTACCCGCAGAATAGGTTGGTCCCACTTTGGAACTATACCTTCGTCTCCCCAACTCCGTGCAGTGCAGTGAAAGCTGTCTGTCGTCTTAGCCAAGTAGAAGAAGCACTCCTCCATTTTCTGCCACTTAAGCACAATGCCGAATGAATGGAAAAGCTTCATGGAGGAATTAGTAGTGCACTGTGGGCAAGCCTTCCTCCTTTCACTTGACACAAATGACAGGCGGCAGTGGAAGACAATGAAAACAAGCGCGTATTTACAATTGGAGTCATTCACACTGTTCACTTTCCTGCAAAGATGTGCCAACTTGCCCAGCTAGCACTTTTAGCTTTTGCCGCACTGCATGGGGTTGCTGAGGTGGACTATAGTTTAGTTTTGCCTGTCGTCTGAAACTATTTGCCAACGAATTCCTCACTTTTAGCAAGAAGAGTTAAGAGACCCGAGGGGCTTGACTCTTTCGTTAGCTGCAACTGCGTGAAAAAAAATTTACAGATCCGATGCATATGCTTGAGTCTAGGTGAAGCAAAGCTCAAATAAAGTGGCTAATTTAATGATTCACAACCAATGGCAACGCGTACAATTTCGTGATGACAGGTGTGTGCACAGAAAAGTACAACACATATCAAACAACGTTTGGGGATTCTCTACCTCCTGTGTTCACAGCAGGACAGGCCCTTTCTCGAGGACTGATCAAGAATGGCGCATCCTCGGTGGCGCATACCTAATGGCTAAATTGAATTAAGTAAAGTAAATTAAAGTGTTTGTGAAATATAATTAGTTAATCAATCAACTGATTGGTGTGCTTTGGATATATCTGTGAGCTGGCTTTATATCTTCATGTTTTATGTAGAACTTGTACATGGTGGGACATGCCCATGCTGGAGGCCGAGAACCCGTTGGTACACACTGAGTGGCTAAGTCGCAGAAAATAAAGTAAACCAAAGGATACGTTGTATATAATGCACCTTTCCATTAACAGATTGATGTGCCTTAGAGACGCCTGTGAGCCGACAATATATGAGCAAGTTTTATGTAGGAAGTTTTTTTTTATATGCACAACAGAGCTGCACAGGCGGGGTCAGCATACAAGGTTTTGTATGAGGCACTTTCCTGAGTGCCGTAACATAGCCATTGCATATATTTCCACAAATATAGTCTTTGAGACAACAAAGCCTGTGAAACCAGAGAAAGCATAGTGAAATTTAATTATGTTTATAAGAGAAATGTGTAAATAGTATGGAAAAAGGATATCGAAAGTGGATGAAAAAGCAACTTGCAACATGTGGGAGCCAGACCTACATCTTCCACATCATGCACGCGGTGCATTACCAATTCAGCTGCCGCAAAGACTATTCGAGCGTTTACTTTCTTGCACATATGTTATGCATACTAGATCAGCACCACTCTCGAACAAGGCGGCAGATGTTGAACATTCCTCTTTTAACCACAGGCATCGCATCGTGCCTGTCACCCTTCTTGATTATTCTAACATGCCTGTCATTTATAGTTTGACTTTGCCTCAGCAATGCTATTGGCCTCTTTAAGCTTCGTCACTCGGAGCAGGCTTCTTAACGTTGGTCACAAAATGAATGCAATAAATTAGCTTTGGTGGCAGCTTTGCACGTGAATTCACCTGACATGCACAAGTGAAAATTTTTTCTTTGCAGCTTATTGTGGCTGTCGACCCAGCAGAAGTTCCACGATTGGATGCTTTGGAAGAGAGAGGCATCAAGAATGGTGTGAAGGACTTGAAGAGACTGGATTCCCGAGAAATTAAAAGCGTGGAGCCAAACTGCACGGTGCGTTCACACACAGCAAGTCACTTGCGGGTTAAAGCCCGACTTTGTGTGCATTTATTGCACGGGTGTCGTTACGAATCCTCTTAAACGACCTTTGCTGTATTGGTTTGAGCATGTTCATGTCTTAGCTACGAATGGACCTACAACATATGGTAAATGCCAGTGATAGAGATAAGGTTATAAGTGAACAACTTACGTTTCAGCAGAGCACAGCCTTCTCCCGCAGCCCAATAATTGGGGCTGCAGTAATTAATACTAACCTTTATATAATTAACACTTAAAAAAAACAGAGGCATTCATTTGGGAGCACTGCATTACATGTGGACACGAATGAATAAATCTACAGCAGTTCCAGCCTGAGCTTAGCAAATGACAAAAGCCTATATTTAGGATTGTGTTTGTGCATACCTTTTGATCATAGAGTTTCCTACAATAATTATCAGAGGAAACTATGGCACTGCGATCCTTCTGCCACCATGGGAATGATGGTTAGTACATGGATTCGTCTTATCTTTGTGCTTGTAGCTTCATACTTTCTTATGGCTTCGTTTATTGTGCTTTATTTGCCTTCATTGGCTGAATAAAGCGATCTACTTCTTAAATGCAGAAGGCAGTAAGACTGTGTGAACATGCATAATCATTGCTAATTGCAGTGATTCTACTTATCCGCGCGTTTGAGACGTAATGGTTTGAGTATCGGGCTTCTGTGCTAGACGTCTTGTGTTTGAATCCTGCCGTCAGACAATTTTAACAATGCCTATTTAATTATTTATAGCACAGCACTTTCTTGAAAATGGTCAGCTTGTGAATCTGAGGTTTATGCAAATTCATGTAATAACCATCGTCCCCATGTTGGCTAAACCGCCCTGCTTGCAGCTCCCGTATACACTAGCGCCACAGTTCCCTCTAGTAATTGTATACAACTCCATGCTTTTATCGTTGTTTGAAAATCCAGCCCGTACACATGCAAAAATGTATATCTGAGACAATGCATGACACGTAATTGTACTTGGCTGAGGTTGTTGCCTGGATAGCATTTACCTTCATCTTTGAACAAAGCTAGGACATCAAATACATACACCACCAATAGCAGCAGCAAAGAAAAACGTCACCATTGTGAGCCAGGTTCGTAATTTACTTAGAACGACAGAAAGCTGAGCTAGTTAGTAAGGATTCATTGTGCAAAAAAGAGGTGAGGTATGCAGACAGGACGCAAGAGTAGAGAAGTGGACAACACGAATGCCGACTATCAACTAAAGGGAGCACTGAGGTGAAAAAAAGAAGAAAGAAGACACAAAACTCATCTGCACAAGCTCTGATATGGTATCACCAGGTGTCAGCCGGGTACATGTGCTGGTCTACGTGAGAGATAACTGTGAAGGCACTTAATCTCTTCCTTATGTAAAGTAATCGAAGGCTGACTCACGCACGCACTTCCACCATTATAGATATGCCACGCCTCTACCATAAGACGCGTATCTTCATTTTTGTGCCTGTACAATATCGCGCATTCATCTAACTCTAGCGTGCAGTTACAGTCTCTCCCTACATTGCCAAGATTGTAACTGCACGCCAGAGTTAGATGAATGCGCGATATGGTACAGGCATAAGAATGAAGGTACGCGTCTTATGGTAGAGGCATGGCACATCTATAATGGTGGAAGTGCGTGCGTGAGTCAGCCTTAAAATACTTTACATAAAGAAGATATTAAGTGCCTTAACAGTTATCTCTCATGTAGACCAGCACATGTACCCGACTGACACGTAGTGATACCATTCCAGAGCTTGCGTAGATGAGTTTTGTGTCTTCTTTCTTCTTTTTTTTCGCCTCAGTGCTCCCTTCAGTTGATAGTCGGCGTTCGTGTTGTCCACTTCTCTTCTCTTGTATCCTGTCTGCACACCTCACCTATTTTTTTGCATAATGAATCGTAATTTACATTCCACTTTCCCGACTTGGACAGTCAACTAACACATGGAGGTATGTGTTGCGTCCTTCGTGACGGGGCTGATAGCTAGTAAGTAATGTTAATCCACACAAGTGCCACTAACAGCGCTGCCACCATGAGGCCAATAAATGCCAACAGCATTTGGCAGGCACAATAGCGATATACTCTTTGGGGCCCCGTTTCTGAATAAGCACTGTTTCACGACCCATGCTGCAGGGTTTGCTGCTACTTGATCAAGTTTCTGTTGTCACTTCTGTGCATGCAGGGCTTGCAGGCACTGTGGTCCCCACACACGGGTATCGTTGACTGGGGAGAGGTGACGCAATCATACGGTCGTGACTTCATCAGCCAAGGTGGAGATGTCCTGCTGAATTTCCCTGTCCGCGCAATAGAGACCGTGGCCGAGAGCCAGTCCACAGCAGGGGGCCTCACACACCCTGTAAGGGTGGTCAGCGACAAAAAGGTACAGCAGAAAAAAAAGCAATGTAGGGCAAAATATGGGAAGTTCCTCGCATTCGGAAGGCAATTTGCTGGGTGCCAACCATTACACACTTAAAGAACAATTTCCCAGCGAACCAATCACCCAGATATTATCAAAGGCATAGATTAATGACTCTCGAATGGTATGCCATGTGTACAGTGTTGTCATTGTTGTGCCTGCTTACGATTGTCATAGTTTCAGTACCTGAATCACACTAAGTTGCATGCATTCATATTTAATGTCCTTTCTTTCTTTTTCTTTCTTTTTTGATACCTAAGTCTGCACTGATACAAATTGTTCAAACAAGAAAGTATGCACAGCAAACCTTTGGAAATCTTGTGGGAATGTACTGTCTATGGTTGTGGGAGTGATTCTCACATGATCTTCATTGTTCACACCATCTTATACCCTGTGGTGAACAGCTATTGTAGCCTGACACTTTAAACCGTGCAACTTCCTGTAATCTAGGAATTATACATTGAAAGTTGGTGGGTAATACTCTAAACCTAAGATAGCCATTTCCTTGAACCAGCTTACTACCTGTTGCATGCCAACGTGTAAATACATTAGGTGTGCTTTCAGCCATTTGTCTGTCTGCATCTTTTATTAGCAGTGCAAGTCTTATGACAAGCTGTATTAGCTGTAGCCTAGTTTTACCTTGCTTGTTTGTCGCCTTTTTTGTCTTTGTTGCCAGTTACATTAGAGCTTTACCTTGTTGGTACGTTGTAATAATTTTAAAGAATACGAGGTTACCGTATACGTGGACTGCCATAGCAGTGTTGGTGGCGACATTTTTTTATGCTTTGTCCATCTGCAATGCTCTACAAGCGTCTTTGCATTACATGGGTGTTCTCATCCAAGGAAAATTGAAAAAAGGACTGCATGTTGATGATTACATGGCTGTCAACACGTTACACCAGCAGCTACGTAGAACATGGTTGGTTACTGCTATAATAGCTCCGTGTCTTCTCTGGTTAAACTGCAGCACAGTACAGCACCATCAACATTTATGTCTCACGCTTATGTCTGCGGTAACCTGACATCCTGTGAATGGTAAAACATACACAAACCGAAACCCTCTATTGAGCCTCAGTGGTCATCATTACCTGCTCTTTCTGCTGGACATAAATATGGTGCCTCTGCAGTCGTCAACACCAGTACCTCAGTTTTCAACTGGGCTTGATAGAGTAAAGAATTGAACTGTAGCATGTAGCTACAGTTAGCATGTACACTTTGAAAGGGCATTACCTACTCTGCACTTCATGACACCTGCGTCAGGCTTTGCTGCTTCCCATCAATAGCACAGCACACAAGTTGGAAGTCACTCGTCCTTTGTGACTTGGCAGGCTTCTGTAAGGCTACTCGTGGTTTCTGGCATGTGTGTATCTCTGCCCTTAACTGGTATTATGATACTTAAGCATCAGTCCCAAACCTTCAGTCATCAATTGCTCAAGACCCACATCCCAAGCAGAGCCTCTCGGTGCCTTTCTGATCACTTAGTGGAGCAGCACTGTGCGATGCTCACTACTTTGCTTCACATCGACCATAAGGACACTTAACCGTGTTGGTCCATCTTCATGCCCTTTCATTAGTTCACAAAAGATCAAGGTGTGCCACTCCTGTTTGTGCATCAGCTACCACAGACTATATGTCACTCTGCACTGGCCAAAAGGGCCTTTTGCAGGACCTGTACAGTAAAACCCATTAATATGTACCTGCCTAAAGTAATTCTGGTTTAACTATAGCCACGATGAATCCCCCACCCTGTCATCATTGAGCCTAATGTATTGGCTGACCACATAAGCTGTACTCACTTTACGCATGCCACACAGTTAGTGAGTAGTATTTATTTCATTATTCAGCGTGTAAAAGTACGGCATCTGCAAAATGTCATGCACGTGAACCACAGCAAAATTGGGGCGCACGTCCCAGGCTACAGTCGCCACTGATAGTGACATCGAAACATGATAGCTATGACGTGTTTCCTGCTCCCATAGCTTCTAGCGCTTCCATGTTGTTGTCTTGGATGACGACGTGGATGATGGCCCTTCCATATCCGACACGGTTAATGCGTTGCCCGTCACGAGGGCGTCCGCAGAGAAGTGGGGCCCAATGGAGAAACTGGCTTGTGGTGTTGCCAAGTTTTAGGATGCCATCGGCGCTGCGAGGCTGCCTTGGCAGCAAGTGAAAATCATAGATTTTTTTGCAGCTTGCTCACAAAGAAAATTGTGTGCGAGTGTGTTTGAGTTTGTGCGAGTATGTCCAGTAAGTCTATAGCCGCTCACCTGCCATCACGTAGTGTATACCTGACCCACGTTCTGCGCCAACTACGTATTAACAAGGTTTTACTGTATCTGTTACTTGATCATGGTGTCAGCAGAAATGAGAGATTCACTTCGCAAACTTCATTATTAGCCTATCTCAAAAACTTAGCTGTTGTTGCTTGACAAAAAAGAAAGGCTGCGAAAAGACAATATGTTGTGTGACACCCACACTTTTCGCAGCCCTAAAACAAATGGATACTTCTCCTTCTCGCTGTCTTAGAACATATCCCTTTAACCACTTCTGCTGTTGAGACAACTCATTTCACAACGTGTTCATTCACTGGGTGTCAATTTTATTGAATACATATCCTGGCACACTTCTCTTGGCAGCATGATGTATAGTCCTATAGCTCTTGAACAGCACTATAAAGAAGTTGAACGCTCAAATAAGGCACTTTTTATTGCTTCAGAGCCTGTTGCCTTATGGGCAAAAACTGTGGACCTAGCATACATTGTCTTTTTCTAAAGTAATGGAGTATTCTAACCGAGTGGTCTCTGGCAAATGTTAATGTTACTGCTACCACTTTCCCTCGACTGTGCATGCATGAGCAACCTTGTAAATGCAGTAAATGGCAAGCAATGACTTAATAGCAATGCTATGCTAAGATACTCTATTATTAGAGGTCAAAAAAGCAATAATTGAGGTTGTGAAAAACAGCACATTTACAGTAATAGTTGCATTATTAGGTGCGAACCATTATAGACCTTAACTTGCTAGCTAACTAAGCACACTACAAAGTGTATACAAGGTTGCTTAAGACGATAGTCTGTGACGATCCATTTGTAAAGTGATACTTTCTTATAAAGCTATGCGAAACACTGGTCAGTAGATCTGATGAGTTTGTATAAGCATGTAAATCCTTATCCATAGCTTTCTTTCTATAGTGCACAAATGTGTGTTGTAATATGCTTTGCAAAACTAACAAATTTGGTTTGAGTTGAAGCATCACTGTTTAGGGTTGTTACAATCGGCCAGCGGGGGTAGTGACATTGTAACCTCTCCCCTCTCGCTGCGACGAATCGCTTCGTGAAGGCAACAATATGCCCCCGTCAGGAAGACTTGCAGCGCCACCAAGGCGAGACATGTTTGGCAGACAAAGCATTGTTACCTAGTTTGCTGTCGCCTTCATGGACCAATTGGAGCAAGAAAACTCCTGGAAAAGTGTGTTCAACGACGTTCTCCCACGGACTCCGGTAATCGTCAAGGTCTTTTGACAGATGCGGCAGCCAACTGCGGAGTCAGCTCAGGAACCAAGACTTGCCAGCTTGAGTCAAGCATGACAACCCTTGTCTACGAGTCCCCACTCCTTTCAGTGTGTTCAGTGAAACAAAAGTGCAGGAGTGAGTATGTGAACCCTCACCCTCAAAGGCGGGTCCTTCGACGATTTTAGATGCTCCAGTTGGACGAAGGTTGGATGGCAGTTTTCCCTGGCCTAGGTATCTAGGGAAGACAGAGGGAATTTAAGCAGATGGTTTCGACTCGTTGGTGTGCTACATTTTCAGTCATGCTAGACTGATGAAATGTAACATTCTCCACCCTTCATGTAGATATTGTAAATAAATCCCATACTCCTCGTTCTCGATAAGAACAAGTTCCTCCTTTCAGCAACATTCTTAGCGTGGATGGGTCAGATGATGGCATGAGCCAGTCCCTACCACTTTTGACATGCCCGACCCCAACTCTTACAGCATAAAAACATTTATGGTGTTCTGCAATTACAGGCAGTCCACTGTCGCTACGTTGTTACCTGTGGTGGCCTCTACTCGGACAAATTGGCGGCACTTTCGGGCTGCAATCCAGAGCCGAAGATAGTTCCATTTCGTGGGGAGTACCTTGTTCTCAATCCAGAGAAAGCAGATTTGGTGCGAGGAAACATCTACCCAGTGAGTATTTCTTCATTTCTGTTTATGCCTCTTTGAACGTTGTACTTGCAGCCAGCAGTGTGGTGCTGGCATTGTGGGGGCATGGTTTTAGCTTTGCTTTAAATAATTTCAGAATGCACTCCTTCACGAATTTGCCATTCAAAGCAGCACCCCGAACATCGCCAAGAGTGCCTTCATAGACTTTACGCTGGTTTGAGATTCTGGCTTCCACTTCGGTTGCGGAGAGGCCAGGAAACGCTCATCCATCGATTACGGCTCGGTGTGGCGTACGCTTACCGATACTTTTACAAGATTGGACAAGAACAGGACCCTGACTGTAGCGTCTGTCACATTCCCGAGACAACAGCTCACATACTTTGCGTGTGCCCTCAATATGCGGCCCAGCGAAAGACACCTAAATGTAGTATTGACTGCTTGGACTCCCACCCCTTAAGAAGAAAGTATTTTTGGCATGTTGAGAAGAGTTGACCATGACCACTTCTCCTTACCCCAGTGAGGAGTAGCAGGCTATAGGCACGCTTTCCAGGCTGACCTCTCCTCCTTTCTCTTCATTAATATCCACTCCTCCTCCTCCTCCTGCACTAGTCATACGCACACATCAAAGCAAAGACATTATGGCTACCATATTTTGACATCACTATAAGTGGTGGCTGCAATCCATAAAAAGTCAGTGCCCTGCAACTTTACTATCCATGGCCTGCACACACGACATTTTACTGATTCCGCGCTGGTACACAAAAGGTAAATACTACTTATTAACCATGTGGCATGTGATAAGCAACAACGGCTGAAGCAGTCAGCCAATAAGGTTAAATGGCAACAGAATGGGGGATTCATCGCGACTGTATTTAAACCGGAATTGCATACTAAGCGGATACATATTAATAAGGTTTTACTGTATTGGCTGGCTTCCTGTGTCAGCTCCATAATAAGAAGTTGGAGTGCATTTGGTGAGACATATGCAGTGCCCACCACAAAGCCATCTGCATTATACACAGCACATGCATCGGTAAACTTAATTCAGGGCAACACCATGTTCGCCCCTCATGCTAAAACTTGTCTTCTCAGAAATGGCAGTCATAGAGGCACAACCTTTACGCCTGTCTGTAGCATTCTAGCATCTCTACAAACAGACTTGCTGATAGAGAAAAGTCATATTTTGCCTGACGTTAAGAGTTTGCTTTCAGTTCGAGTGGCTGCCACAAATTTAGCCTTTTACATGGCTTATCCTTTTGGCAGATTAGGGCTGCCCTAAAGCAAGGAGAAGCCCAGCTGGTTCACATTTGGCACCCATAATTTTCTACTCACCGGAAATGACCCTCCAATATGTGGTAGGTGCGGGGAGAGGCTGACCGTCCTCCACATCGTCCTGGAGTGTCGGGAAGCCGAATCTGAGAGAAAAAAGACATTTTTCCTTAGCATACCGGCAGCACATTCCTCTTCATCTTGTAATGTTTCTCGGTCCAGAACCGCTTTTTAATACAAACACAGTGCTAGGTTTCCTAAGAGATGTGGTCTTACATGTTATTAGTCCCATACATTCATAGCGCTTCCTCACTTCAGAAGATGCCGCTGTGATAGTTGTACTGTATAGCACATGCCTTCAGGCCCTTCTGTTTCAAGGGCTCTGGTGAGGCAGTTGTGCTTTAGCTAATTTTTGCATCTTACATGTTCTGCATATCATATCAATCTTCTGCAATGCAGTGTAAGGCTCATAGTACTCGTCATTAGTCATCGCCATAATCTTATTGCACATAAAATTTTACGCATTTTAGAGTGACTATTTTTTAGGCCCCTTTACAGCCACGTCACATCAAGTTCAGAGAACTCATCATTCCACCGCGAAATCACTAACACTGTCATGGCGCTCTTTGGCCATACCTGGCCCTTGCACCACTAAACAACACACATTCATTCAAACCCAGCTGGTTCATAGTTTTGTCTGTGGCAGACCACTTGGGCTGTTACAGCCACCTCAGGAGGTCCATATAGGTTGTCAATAGTTTTTGTCGGAATGTACTTTATTCTAAGCGAAGCTTTCTTCACCTCTTCCACTTATGTTGCAGATGCTTGCTGCCGTCAGCTGCTGTCTTGTCATTATACTACATCTATGGCCACTTTTAGTGTACCATGGGGTATGTGCCCGAATAAGACAACTTGGGTCACTGTGTATGCGCAGCTGGGCATATCCCACTGGGGTAGGGCCCGGACAGACAAGTAGAACAAGAAGCAAGAAGGGAATAGAGAGAAGTCACCATCAAGAGCAGCCTCATGTGTAAAAAGAAGTGAAGTGAACAGAATGGGATAGAGCGTGCATTAAGTGAGCAGCACTTAGCTATGGACAAGTCAAGAAGGCAAAGTAAACACATTTCAGTAAACATCAAGAAATTTTCGCTTATAACTTTTTGCCACATGTGTGTGCAAGATCTGTAGCTTTTTCTTCTTTGGGAAAGAAGGGGTGACAACTCAATGCCACATGCTTTGTAGCTCGACTTTCTACACATGCTTTGCGTTCTGAGTACACATGGGCATGTTTCACTCGCTAAACTGCAGGGAAGGGAGTCCAAAGGCCAGGTGCTGGCATGGGGTCATCTGTCGTGAAAGTGCATACATGAGATGTCTTGATGGGAGTGCTTGATGGAAAATCATCTGCCAGGTTAAAACGTTATTGAAAGATTGGGTCACTGACCAAGTCAAAACAAGTAACTTGCGACGTTACATCGAACTCAAAATGCCTGAAGCTTTCTGTTTTGATTTGACCAGTGATGCACAATCTTTGCTTTAAAAGGTGCAAGCATGAGGACATGGTGTTGTGACTTCGGGGTGGAGGATGAGAGACGGACTCTTTCCGCAAATGAAGAAGAAACGAAGAACTTTATACACTACTTACAGATAGTGGATGATAGCGTACATGTAGCTGTAAGAGCGCATCAGACCGACTGGGCGGCTGGAGGCAACTCTCTCCGTTCACACTGGGCCGGTTCTCCCTTAAGTCCCCTTTGGCAACTCCTCGTCGGCAGGAACCAGTTGGGGCAGGTGCTGACGTCACTCGCGTCGATTCTTGATTCGTCGCAGAGATGGCTGGGTGGTTCTTAAAGTCCCCCTTGTCGAATTCTTGCTTCGTTGCGGAGACATGGGAGCTCTCGTCGCCTGGATGATATGCACATGGTGCACATAGTATGGCAGCTCCCGTCGCCTCGTTGATAGGCACGTGGAATGCCACAGCAGCACCCCCACTGCCAGATAATACATCCAGAAGTCGGGCTGTTCGACGCGGCTCGACTTATGTGATGTGCTGATTGAGTGACGTCCTTGATGGGGTTAAGGAAATGGCTTTGCCACCCTTTTATCCGCTGGTCTTTCTTTTGCTTGGACCGGAGAAAGCTCACGGAGTGACCGAAAATCAACGCCAACCACTTCGGTGAAAGTGAGCACTCTCCCAGTGCTCTCCGCAACGCCAGACCAAACTCGATGAAAACAAACGCTCTAACCCCCTCTGTGCTCTCAACAGCACCCCCCCCCATTACGGTTATTGTACTAAACACGAAACATGCACCCGATAAAGAGCCCTGGATACAGACCTCTACAAATATTGCGCTCAAAGAAGACACATTCAAAGAGAATAAACAGTTAAAGAATAGATTGCAAAGCAATTCCTAATAGTCATTCAGGCAGGCAAGACACAGCCAAGGCGATCGAAGAAAGTTTATACTTTGCCCTGTCTCGCTTCGAGTGAAATTCTGTCACTTGTCGTTAGATTTACCAACTTGCTGACATGCGTTGCATGATTGAGCAATTGTTTCAACCTCTTTCCAGCATCCTGGCCAATAAAAATTTTGCGCTAGCCTAGCCTTTATCTTCTTGATACCGGAGTGACATGCCCAAGCATTCCCATGCGCTAACTCTAAAACCTGTGGTCGGTACTTTTCTGGCACTAGTTGGTTGTACGTCTGACCCTTGGAATCCTGATACTTCCGGTACTTGAGACATGACCTAGTGTAGAATTAGATGTTCTTTCAGGCCACTCCTTCATTCACACTAGCCTGCAGCACAGTTAGCGAAGCGTCACTTTTCTGTGTCGCGATAAGCACCTCTAGGTCAACCCTACTAAGCTGCTCCCAGCAAAAGGATGCGGGACTAAGCAGTGAACCTCCCTCTTCAGCCTTAGGCACCCAATTTTTCCGAGTCTCGAAAGGCTCGTCACCCACTGTCACTGATCCGGTAATTGATCCATCACCAGTCTGAGTCCTCTGCTTTTCATCAGCCGTATCTCCCGGCCTAGGCTTCCGCCATGAGGATGTTACATTGTCAATTTCCTCGTTTGAAGATGAGCTTTCACATTTCTGTGAAGGGCGCATGACCGCGATCGCATTAATGCCATGCAAGCGAGACTGGTAGAGAACAACTGGCCCTCCTTTTTTAAAGCTGCTCCGATTTGTTCAAAAAAAGACATGAAAAGTGTTCGGGTAAACTTGGACTCCCGGCTGCCTCTGTTTGCAACCTTCCAAATGCACCCTCGAGGGTTACCTTGGCAACTGGCAAGCACGCGCACTCTGCTCTTCTGTTACTTGTCTGATCCAGGTGCATTCCCCTGTATAGTCCCGGGAGAAACACAGGACGGGTGAGTAACATCCATTGTGGCGGTAGAATCGCGAAGTGCCCTGCACATTTTCCCATTTACCACAACATCCTGCATATATAGCTCTAGCAGCCTCAGATTTTCTTCTGAATGGCTAATGCTGGCGAACACAATTTGCTCCTTGCAATTTCAGGAAATATGGTCTTCCTTGTTGCAACGGAAGCAGACAATTGGTCTCCGGGCCTCGAACGCGTGCTCTACATCTGCCTTAGCCTTAGCGGCCCCAGCCGACTTGGCTGTCTCTGCTAGCCCTTCTCTCGCCACCTCAGCCTTAGTCAGTACTCCTTTGCTGAACTCGTCGCTCGTAGATGATTTCTTATTCGGCAAAATTGGGTTCCGAGGGGAAAACCGGTTTACAGAATAGTCCTTCTTCTCTAACCTATCTTCCTGAATAGGTTTTTCTTGGAAGTTACGGCGCGTGTAATATTCCTCTGCGAGCGGCGCTGCCTTCTCTAGGTCTACCTCTGGGAGCTTCTCCTGCAGCCAAAGTCTAACTTCTTCTGGAAGAACTCGGTAAAACTGCTCCAGTGCTATGCATTCAAGCACATTGTCATGGTTGCCATACACTTCTGCACTTTGAGCCACTCTTTTAAGTTAGGCTTTAACTCGTACGTGAACTCAGTGTGCGACTCGCTGCCCCTTTTTGCCTGTCTAAACCGCTGTCAAAATGCCTCGGCAGAGAGGCGGTATTTGCGAAGAAGCGCGGCTTTTACCTTTCCATAGTTCTCGTAGTCTTCTTAGGCAAGCGTGCGAGAACTTCCGCGGCCTCTCCTGGAACAACTGGAAGAAGTTTTTGAAACCAAAGGCTTTCGTCCAGCCCTATCTTTTCACATCTGCGTTCGAAATTCACGAGAAACAGTGTGATATCACTGCCTATCCTCTGTGGTGGCATCAGGTCCTGTATTCTCAGTTTAGGTGTATCGTCTCGACTGGAAAGGGGACTTGAACACACCGAGCATATTCGACTTTGCTCTATTTCCAGTTATTTGAATTTAAGAGCATGATCTCGCTCTTCGCGCCTTTTCCTCTTCTCTGCCTCCTCGCGCCTTTTCTGCTCCTCTTTGCGCATTTTTTTCTCGCTTCTTCTCTCAAGAATTTCTCCCCAAACCTCTTCCATTTCCTCCTCAGTTACCTCTTGTACCCTCATAACGTCCAGAATGGCTTTCTTTCGCCTTGCCGCGGCAACCGAAATGCCCATCTCCTGACAAACATCAAGAAGGTCCTGTATCCTGAGTTTCTCCATCGGGATCTGATGGCTCGTCTCCGGTTTTGCCTCTAAATTAGCTTTGCTTCCGAAGCCGGAGATCTATGCAAAGCCTGAAGCGAACTAAGACAACACCACTACAACCCTTTCAGAATACTTGAGCAATTGTCCCCTGCATTTATGTGTGTGACAGAGGTCTGGCGATGCGAAAGGCAAATGCCGGGCACTCACCCCTCCGAAGTGGCTGATGCCGGTCGACCTCGTGGCTGCCATTCAGCGGTGTAGCGGGCATTATCTGGCTTCGAATCCTACAGCTTGCCATCCACTGTTGTGACTTCGGGGTGCACGACGAGAGATGGACTCTTTCCGCAGACGAAGAAGAAACGAAACACTTTATACAATATTTACAGATAGTGGACGTTAGCGTACATGTAGCTGTAAGAGCGCGTCAGACCGACTGGGTGGCTGGAGGCGACTCTCTCCCGGTTCTCCCTTAAGTTCCCTTTGGCAACTCCTCGTCGGCAGGAACCAGTTGGGGCAAGTGCTGACGTCACTCGCGTCGATTCTTGATTCGCGGCGGAGATGGCTGGGTGCTTCTTGAAGTCCCTCTCGTCGAATTCTTGATTTGTTGCAGAGAAGTGGGAGCTCCCATCGCCTCGATGGTATGCACGTGGTGCACCTAGTATGGCAGCTCCCGTCACCTCGATGATAGGCACGTAGTATGGCACAACAATGGGCAGCTTGGAATTCTTTCACTGAGCAAGGAGTGTCCAAGGGTCATGTGTGGTGTCTCTCACTTTAAAGATTTACCTTAAAATTCAGGTCCACAAGCAATAAAACCACTACTGTACAGAGATAAAATAATAATAAAACCACTACTGTACACTACTGTACAGTGTCTGAATGTAGAGTTTGAACGTTTTAGTTCAAATGCAATCTCTTCGAATGCATAAGTTATAGCATATTTTGCTGGTCATTTCAAAGCGCTCTAGACTGCTCTCGCAAGCAGCATTGCCTTCAACCGTTGAAAGAGAGCACTGGCCTTGCATTCAGCTGGTTTTTTCTTTATTTATTTATTGCTTTCTGCCTGCGTCGAGTGCTCTCAGGCGCTCCAAGCCCTGTCGTTGCAACCATCATCGAGATTAAGAGCTCCTCCCACCATGTCATCACAACACAGTGTTGCCACTGTTGACAACGGTCTACCATAACCTATGCCACTGCATGCAGGCGTCTCTATGAACGCTTGTCCCGCCGGCGGGTTCACCACTTTTTTTTTTCAGCAGTGCTGGGAGCTTTGGCTGAGCAGAATCGGGATGTTTGCTGTAGTCGCGCCGTTTGGCCTCTGCCATTTCCTCCTCCGAGAGCGAGTGACACATTCAGCTTGAGTGCTTGTCCTCTGCCTCTGAGCTCGAGGAAGACCGGACCTGCTGACTCTGATTTCAAGGTTGAAGGCAACCAGTCAAAGATACCATCAGTGTATTGCAGCACACTGCATTTTTCGTTATGTTCTGAATCAGTTGGCTTAAATTTCTATAAGGTTTTCATATTGGCCTATCGTTTTAGTGTATGATATGCTCGTATTTATACTTCGCTAAATCTCAACTAACTTTGAGATAGGGAATCATATACTTTAAAGGGGCGCTGAACCACCCCTCAGGCTTGGTGAAATGACATAGTGCGCGGGTATGATACGCTGTTGTGAACACCTCAGCCAAGTTCTGCTGTCGTACGCGGTCTGTGAAGCTCGCAAGCGGAGCGCGAAGTCACCTTTTTCTCAAACACTCTTGTTTCAAAAACCCCATGCTCCTCGCTCTTTTCTGTGTGCTCTATTTTGTCATAATGCACACTCCAATACGCCACTGCTATTGGCTGCTGCGCTCGGCTACACCGCGGCCGCCGCTAGGTGCCGCTACGAGTCCAATGGCTAAGCGCAATGCGGCTCTCTGAAGACAGCCGCGTTTGGCTTATGTTTAGCGGGGCATAGGCACCAAATTGGAAATTTGAACTGCGCGCCACGGTGACGTCTCCGCCATAGCCTTCGCAGTGCAAGGCATTGGAGGAGGAAAGGGAGCACAGCTGGAGGCCGTGTTTGATTGCCGATAACTCCGCTTGTGCTGAATGCATTGAAGTACTTTTTGCAGCAAAGTGGTTCTGAAATAGCCTATCTTCACTTCATATGTCTTTCTCCACTTCAATAAAAAGTGGTTCAGGGCCCCTTTAAACGGCATATTTTTGTAAAACTTGACTTGTGTATAACTTAATTCAATTCAGTTAATTTCCTTTCCAGGTTCCAGATCCCCGTTTTCCTTTCCTTGGTGTACACTACACACCCAGGATGGATGGCAGCGTCCTTCTGGGGCCAAATGCTGTGCTCGCTTTTCGGAGGGAGGGCTACGGCTACTTTGACATCCACATACCAGAGCTTGTGGATGCACTGACCTTCAGGTTAGCGCCAGACACATCATTTAGTTACCAATTTGTAAACAAATCACATTGACATTAAAGACGTACCTGCTGCTTAAAGGACACAAGAACAGGTGTGAGATGAAGCTTCTAGGCAGACACAAGAATCAGACCATGCATGAGTTAATGGAAGCGTACTAAAGAAAGAAAAGCTCTGCTTGTATAAGTGGTACATCACTTCTATTATATCTGTGAGGGACAAGATTTTTTTTTACCAATGGTTGTCTCAAGAGTTGGCACAATGTTGGAAATGCATGAAAATACATGAAGAATATAATTTTTTTTTTCACAAAAGGATTCTTGTTCTCAAACTTCGAGTGATTAGTTTGCAGAAGTTGTGAAATCAAGCTTCCACAATTTCTTCTAAATCACAGCCAGTCGAAATGGCATCATCACTAAAGCAAATAGGAGAAACCTTTTTTGTTTAGATATATATCATTTTTAGCAGGTTGTAAATGCAGAAATGCCTTTTTAACTGTTTCATAATACTAATACTTTAAACTAGAAAGCTTGTTCTATGAAAATAACTTAAACTACAAAATTTGTTCTGTGAGCTCTTATCATCACAGCCTGTGCTTTGGACTTCACGATGGCACTGCTCAAAAGGCCTTTCAGAGCAAGTACTTGGTAGTATGGGGAAAACCAAGGAAACAAATAGTGTGATTGAGCTGACAGATCTACACAGATGGAAACTGTGATGAATTAGAAGAGTTGCAGAATACCTCGGGAATCCCTGCACTATCCGAGTCCTCACGTAAGAATATACTTGCGGCATAGTTATTTGCTTAGTTATGTCACTTTAAGCCAACGTTTCAACAAGGGGCCTTGTCCTCGTCAGGGGAGCAACCATTTCTTTTGCAGCATTTTCATTGTGGTAGCAATTATATGAATGCTCCAGATGAATTGCCGCCATTGGCATTGCCATAATGCTCTGTATGAAGTCCAGGTGTGACCACATCACAGCTGTGCAGTTTAATCTCTAGGTGCGAGGGAAAGCATGCGATGGTGAACTGAGAAGGATGGTGACTTGGTGCAATGGCGTCTTCTTACGCGCTCAAGGCAGGAAGGCAGGGAGGGTACATGTTGACTTTTTGCATGTGTAGGTGGGGATGAGGAGCAAAGTAATGTACACTCTCGCTTCTACTTTGGCCATGGCTGCACATGGCATGGCTAAGCACGGCTCCGCAAATTCTATCTAGGAGGTAATCTGCGGTGAGATAAAAGGCTAACCTACCTGATATAACTGATGGCTTCGTGTGCACTGTGTTCTCACGTACCTAGTTCACATGGAGGCAACAGAGTAATTCGAATCATTTTTCTTCCTGTCAAGTCTGGATTACTTTCGTAAGGAAGAAAAATTATGCATCACCAACTGGCAACGCAACATGTTTTGTAAAGTCTTCATTCGAGGAGAGTAATTCACTCACCACTGCTGCCACTCCATCACACCAGTGTTCTGACAGCGAGTGTCCGGGGTCATCAAGTGAGATCTGTTTGTATTTGCCTGTGTGCATGTGACACCGTGCTTGTTAATTAAGTTAGTAAGCAGATATTTACAGCAGTTTTGCAGCTGATAAAACTACTAACCTTACTGCATATAGCTGTCTATGGGTACCAAGAGAAGGGAAACGCAGTCGAGGACGGCAGAAGACGGTGGAGCGATGAAATTAGGAAATTCACGGGCGCTAGTTGGAATCGGTTGGTGCAGGACAGGGGCAATTGGAGATCGCAGGGAGAGGCCTTCGTCCTGCAGTGGATATAAAACAGGCTGATGATGATGACGATGACGATGGTGGTGGGGAATTTGCTATTGCAATCAATGCTTCACCTTTTTGTCAAAACTGTGACTTTCTATGTGCGCATAGCTTGCTTGCCTCCACCCTCAATGGAGAAGAAGAAGGAGAGTAAGCTGGGACATGGTGTGGTGGAGCCAATGTAAAAAAAACAATTTGAATAGTAATACTAATACCAGTAATTTTTTTAAAGAGAGGTAGTAGACGGGCTGGAAACCGCAGGGGGAGGAACAAAGGGAAGTTTGGAGTTATGAGAGTAAAGGTGAACAAAGGTGAACAAGTGTGATCTGGTTTTCTATGCACTGGATTGGCCGTACATACCCACATCCATAAACTATTTCTTGGTTCCAACTGTTATCTCCACTCAAATTCAGTACCCCCGTTGTTCGCCTCAAAACTCCAAGCTTCCCTTTGTCCCACCCAGAGGTTTATCATGGGAGGCAGGCATGCTTGTAATCAAAGCCAGAGCTGGTTATGCTATGACAGACGAGATCATCACTTTATGGAAGTGGTGACAGCAACACAATGACACAAACCACCTACAATAACAGCTCCAAGTGAAAGGTTATACATGCGCAATAGGGGTAACTTGAAGTGTGTATAACCTTGTGTGGGTCTAAGGACATTTCTGAGCAAACTCCGACCCAGTACAGTAGCATCCTTTGTGGAGTGGGTCTTGTCAGATAAACATTACTAATTACTACTATTATGATCTGTGCAGAGGCATTTTCCACCTCAACGTCTTACACCAAGGTTATCCTTGTTTTTAAAGTCACTTGAATGCACTATTTCTTGGAAATTGTATACTAATCCTAGTCAGAATGCTTGCTTGGAATGAATTTTAGCCATAACCGCAGCAGAAACGAAAATGAGTTATCAGTCACTTTTGTCCACATTTAAAACAAAATAAATTTTATTATTGGTCTCCCACCGAACTCATACAATTTGTAATGGAACTTAGGCCACCACTGACATGCAGTTGAATTAGTAAGGAAAATTTGAATGAAAGAGTGCTGTGTTAGCCTGTTTCTCATGTGCATACTTATTTTCCTGCTATTAATGCTTTGCAGCAAAATGTTTGGCCATTATGCATATGCTGTGTTGCCTTCATCTTTAATGCCTTGGCTCCTGCTGCCTTTTTTGCCCTGCTTTTCTAGACTACTAGGGCTACTTACTGCTCCGATGGAGATGGGGGCTGGCAGATGTAGTTTTTGAATTCACCTGATTGAGCTACATTGGTTCAGAAATCAAGTAATCCCGAGCTTGCTAAGTTTTCATTTTACCAGAACTCTTGTTTTCCTTGAACATGGCAAATTTGTGTTGCAGTCGTCATTTTTTGGTGTTTTCACTTCAGTGATCTGTATATGACCATCTTTGGCATTCCGTATACTACTTTGCGACACTTGATGTTTATTTTTATTTTGCGTGAAGGCTTGCACATAAAATGCACTTCGTGAAATTTGAAAGTGTTCTTTGCCCCCCCCCCTTAAAATGCTAGAATGCCTTGAGGGTATTATAAATAAATAAATTTATGTTGTATGCCACGTCTCTATGAAGCATTCAAGTTGCATAAGTCAGCCTCATTGATCATCATGCACCATTCTCCTAGTGTTTTTTCAAGACAAGATTCAAAAGAAACTAAAAAGACATCACTAAATGTATTACCTGACTTATGTACGAATGAAACACCTTTTTTAACCCTTAACTTTATAAAAAATATGGTTGACCCTTGGCTGTGTAAACATGGTGCTTGCCTGTGAGCTCGTTTAGTTTAGCTTGAAATTGTCTTACCTGTTTCTTACTTTTCGTTGTAATCTGATGGCCAGGCATATAATAATCAAGTTAACCAGTTTTTTTTTTTCCCCTTCTTCCAAAAGGGGTTTTCAAAAGCTGGCCGTTCGCAACATCTCCTATGGCTGGCAGGAGTTCTATCGGGGTGTGTACATCAGGGCTCAGGTGAAGCAGCTGCAAAAGTACATCCCACAACTCCAGTACTCAGACGTCTCACGGTAAGTTATTTTTCAATTGCTGCTAGTCTGCAGATGTCGGTGGAATGAAGTTCTTCAAAAACCATGCATTTAGAAGATTACACCTTACACGTAATCACTGCAACTTCAGTGCACTGGATTCTTACACGAGAAGTAATACAAATAAATCTTTATGAAGTACTGTGTGCTCTGACTAGGTACTGCCAAGGCTTGGGCGAGATTGATGAAGCCTTCTTTTCCCCCTTCATCACTTCCCCTCCCTTTATTTTGATGTGCAAACGAAACCACTTATAATCATTTGCAGGATGCCGGAGGAAAACTGTCATGATACACTAGTTCAATCAAATTTTGTTAATGCTACCTTGATTGTCTCTCTATTTTACTCGACAGTGTTTGTACATTTTGTGGTGTGCACATATTTTTCTATGGAGAAAAGTGCTCAATATCTTGAATTTAATAAATCAGACATCTAACAACTCATACCGGAGGACAGATTACGAGTGCTAATGCCTGTGCTAAAGTTGTGTCCTATGCTAAGGTTGCCGACAGGTATATTTTCTGTCTGTCTTGTGGTGCCAGTGCCAATAATGCTCCTAGAATGACGTGCTGTGTGGCTGGGGAGGCTAAGGAAAGCTTCTACTTGGAATTGGAATGAAATTGGAGCAAGAAATATCAAAGGCGTGAATGTGGTCCAAGATTCTGAGACGTAGGCATTTGCATGTGGGAGATCTGGAACCAGGATTTAAATCTGTAGAGCTATAGGCATATGCATTTGTAAGCGCACATCTTTTTCCAGGCATTAGCCTGAACATCACAGGAAAATTCAGAACTGTCTGCAAAGTTTATTGAAGACTACACTAGGTTACAAGTGAAATGAGAGCTGGAATTTTGCTGTCAGCAGTGTTCTTGTGCATGAAGGCAGTGGTGGCCACCTTCGTACACAGGAACACGCACACGATTTGCTCCAGCTAGGCAGCCCCTGTGCACTCGCTGAACAAGCATGCTGCCGCCGCGTCTTTTCTTTGCCCTCCATTCCTTGTTCGTTCATTCGCTCCCCATCTCCTCCTCCTCCTCCTCTGCATCGCCCTCATCACTCTCCCATCAGCTGGCACACCTCATTGAAAAGTGTGCTCACCACATCGCTTGTCTGTGGGATTTTCCGCCAACCACATCATAACCAGTATTTTGTCTTTCGTGGCTGCACTATAAGTGGCATGCGTATGCACTGAGTTCTGTGGAGAGATAAACAGGAGTCATAAAAGATCGCAGTATATCCAGCCCTGTACTACAGTTAAACCTTGATATAATGAAGTCGTTAAAATAGGCAATTTGCTTTGAAATTTCGTTGTATTGAAATTCGACCTTCTATGCAGATAAATGCAATCACAGACAGATTCTTCTTACACAGAAGGGGCCGCAAAGCTTTCCAAATTGGGCATGTGGACAAAGCAAATTTGAATGAGAAAAAAAAATCATTTTGTTGAACTTGAGAGTCGGCGACAAAAGACACAGTTTCATGCTGTGTCTATGTTATCTTCACATCGACGGTACAAAGTGAAGCCAGCCTCGCTTTTGTGTTCGCTCCATCTCCGCAGCCGATAGTGTCGAAAAGTGCGAGCAGCGGGGAGCAAATGCTTCATCTGTCTCTCACTTCGACGCATCTCCGAAACTCGACATTACGCAACCTCCATTGCTAAATGCCCCGGAAGACAGCGCGCATGATCCCACGCCCCTGTCAGCATGCCCACTCTTTGGGCACGTGACAGGTTACCTCTAAAAGGTTACATACACCGGCTGCGTATGCACTCGGCCGCGCTGGCAGCAATGCAATCATGCCCACATTAGAAAAAGAGGCGCATGCCAGCCTGGTCCCTATTCCTCCACCATCACCCCCTCTTGACCGCATTACCGTTAGTTTTTCCCTTGCTCGCACGGGAAGCCAGCACTCATCAAGCTACCATCCTACTCTGCTCATTCTCACATGCTTTCACTGGCACCTAAAGCATAAAGCGTGCAAGGCTTAATAGGATCTTATTGCACTTCTACGGAACATGATGCTGCTGTGATCCGGCGGTTACTCGTGGTTGCTAAATTTGAGAGCTACATTTGCAAGCAGCCGCTTGTAATTCAACCATTTGACCATCTGCAAAAGTTTCTATTTATTGTCTCAGTATTCCTTCACGGTGGCAGTGAAATCTCGTTACATCAAAATCGTGCATAGGCACACTTCGTTATATTGAGGTTCTGTATACATGGTGTTCTATGGACAAAGACTTATCAAATGTTAAATAATTCATTATACCGACAATTTCGTTATATTTAAGTTCATTATATCAAGGTGTAACTGTGTTATTATAATTTAGTGTTAAAAGCACTAAGTGAAGTGTGCATACTCATTTTCTGTTAGAAGTCATCAAGGAGATGACGTCTGGCGTTCTTTACAAACACTCAGCAATTATTTGTTCTTTCAGGGGCCTCTCTGGTGTGAGAGCTCAAGCCTTGGATCGTGATGGAAATCTAGTGGACGACTTTGTTTTTGACAGTGGCGAAGGCGAACTAGCCAAACGCACGTTGCATGTTCGGAACGCCCCTTCCCCAGCAGCCACATCATCTCTTGCTATTGCTGAAGTGGTTGCTGACAAAGTGCAAGAAACATTCCAACTGTGATAAGATGGTAGAATTCACTGTCGCCGATTCTGTTGCAGTCTGTGACATGGCAGCTCATTTTCTGTCTACTGAACACTTAAAGGGGCCTTGAAATACTTTTTGAACTAGTAAAAAATCTTTGCCAGTCTGTTAATGAGGCTCCTGTGAACATGTGAGCCAAATATTATCGCACTGCATGCAGCAGGGAATTTACTATCTCGTGTGAAAAGAAGTCAAAGGTTGCTTGCTCTTGCATGCACATTGTTGTTATCGAAAGCATTTGGCGGACCAACACTATTGGCCGATTTTGTGATCGCAAGAGCATTGTTAGTAATACATAATTGCTAATTTTGAGTTGAAGAATGAAAAATAGATATGTCTGCGATCTCAAAAAGACAGAAAAATAATTTAATCTTTGCACTGCGCGTGGCCTCCCAGATGGCAACGGCTTGCCGTGTAGCCTAATCTACCACGGTTGCCACGGGGTGTCGCGATGAGCCCTTTTGCCATCGTGACACTCAACTTTTGACTGGGGCTTTGCCTTCTTGGCTTTTCTGCTGTGTAGTTTCCAGCATGCTAGTGGAGATGAAAAGAGAGAGAAAGTCGGGTATCGGTGCAATAACTCCACTAATAGTTAAAGGATGTGAAAAATTTTTCTGGCATGAGGTTCATGTAATGACATACTTTAATAGTGAAGCCATTCTATGATTAGTTAAAGTGTTTCAGGGCCCCCTTAAAGGGACGCTAAAGAGAGAACACTGGATCTCTTTAGGCTGATAAAGTATTCTTTCAAACGTCTATTTCCAATACTTTCGTGGTAAGAGGCTGGTAACTAGGAGAGATAATGAAGGCCATAACTCCATTTTCCAAATTTCCCGCCGCAAACCCAACGCCATTAAGTCAGTGTGACAGCACAGAATATATCTTCTTGTATTTGGGTCATTGTTTAGTGCAGTAAAATAGTTAAGAACTTGCTAAGTTCAGTCCGTGGCTTTGTTAGAGTACCATGTAGTCCACGATTAACAGTAAAATGTTAACTGGGCCTAAGCAGGTGCCATCAAAATCCATGCTGTCACAGTGAGTTGCTGTTGGAATTTCAAGGTGGCATTGCCACTCATCTTTCATTTCTGTCTTTTCTGGCTTATTATTCCTCCTGTCAAACTAAGGGTCTTGTCTTCTTCCCCTCCGTTGTAGAATGGTACTGTACGAATACAGCTGAAATTATTTTTCTCTTTAGTGTCGTTTTAATGTAGGAAGTGGTTGTGAAGAACAAATATTGTTGACTAATCATTTCAGGGACAATAAATACCCCCAGTCGTTTTCTAGTCGTAATGTTCTACCTGTATTTTTGAAAATAAAGCACTGCTTTTGCTGCTAACAGTCATCGTCTTATAGTAGCAGCAGTTTTTTCTCAATTATTGAAAATAAAGCACTGTTTTTGCTGCTTGTCCAAAGAACAAGTTCTCCTAACTGAGTGTGAATCTTTATTACAGCTTACAAGAAAAGTTGTCATCTAGCATGTCAGCATGTCAGCATGTGGTGTTTGTCAGGACTTCAGCTCACAAATTCATACCATTATTTGTGGCTCGGTCCTCATAGACAGTTTGGTGGCTACCAGTGCCCCAGCCGATATAATAAATCAGTGGGAAGGAAGAAAAAGAAATAAGGAAAAGAGATAGGACGCAAAAGAAAAATCTAGGCACGTAGCTACAGAGTCAACACGCATGCATGCAGTTGATTTAACGTACGTGGATTTTATAGTCAACAGCAAAAGTTCATGGGATATAGTTTCCCCTGTATATGTTAATTCCTGTACTGTGAAGGCATGGCACTTCTAATTTAATGAATCACTGTGTATATGGCAAAGGCTACTATATGCCGGAAAATCTTATTCGAGGCTGTGTGACCGTCACCAGGATTCGGCTTCTTGGCAGATCCTGCATCCCATAAACTTTTGCAGTTGACAATACCTCTATGGAATTTAGCGTGCAATTCGAATCAGAGGAAGGTGAAAAGCCATCAGTCCTGTACAACACACAGTACATTCACTGTAAAAACCAAAGTGCCTTACTGCTCGCTTCTATCATTTGGGACATCTTTCCACTGGCACCATGAACTAAGGACATGAAAGCAGGATGAATTTAACCTTCAAAGGCAAAGGTGATAAGGACAAAACATGGGCAAGTAGCATTGATGACACATAGAATGAGAATGCAAGTAAAAAGAAAAAAAACAAGCTGCCAAATTGGGTGGAGAACAAGATGAAGTTATATTGGGGAAAGAGTATACACTGGAATCAGGTCAGAGCAATGTTTAGAGAGTATCTTAGTACCAACTCGATGCATAGAGATTTCAATGGCTCGGAGTAGACCATTACAGGTAGAGTATTTTATATTATTACAAAGCAACTTACGCCACCGTAGACACAAAATGCAAGGGCACAGACAACGATTTCGTAGAGCTGGTTGTGGAGAACTTCTCTGCTGAAAATGCACTCGACTATATGCCGAGAACTAAAGCAAGGATGACTCTATTCACATTGTTTCGCATGCTTTACATTAAAGGAATAAAAAATTGTATGTAGAGTCTCCTCAGGGAGTTATCTGAATGATGTGTAAGCATTTCATAGTGACAACGTGGTGTTGAGTGGTAGTGCGGTGGTGTGTTTGGTATAATTGTGAGAACGACTGTGAAAGAATCGTGAAACGGAGAAGCACGGTTTCTATACCGAACTGTTAAGTGAGACCTGCACGAGACTTTGATTCATTTGTTTCTGACGTAATCTGTATTCACGCTGGTACTTTGCATTCCTGCGCTTCCGTTCTTCTTCACTTAAGTGGCTGAGGTGGTCTTGGCGCCATTACGGTAAATGCGACAGCACTGCGGCGACACGAATTGCTGCAGAAGGCGGCGCTACGTGAGCTGATGAGGCAAGCAGACTATTGCAGGTGGTGGCACCAGCTTCGCTGATGGCGCTCTGATCCGAAGCCACGGCTGCTCCACAGATCTGGTGCGTGCCTGATTGTACACGTCACGTGGTCACAGAGACACGCTGGTGCCACTGCTCACGCAGTCGTCGTCGTCTTCTTCCACAGCTGGCTGGCTGTATACTGAAAGGGATTGTCTCACGTGGAAGGATGGCAGCTTTCTTATTGGGTAACCATAGAAAAGCTTATGCGTTTAAAATATGATTGCAAAATGGTTAATTAGGTTTTTGATTTACGTTACACCCATAACGGAAAGCTGTTGCAATAGAGGGCTGGTGCAATGGAGTAATGTATTACAGCGCAGTCCACTTATAACGGTACCACATATAACGATATATTGGTTATAACGATGAGTCGACTTCAGGGTATCAACTTAAGCTTTAGGGCTGTGAGAAAAAAAACCGTATATAACGATGTGCTGTTCACCGCATATCGGATGTAACGATAGAAATTCTGCCTTATGGGCGGCGTTTTCCATGCAGAGTAATCGTGAAATTTGCGTTGCTAAGTTCTCCTTAACCGAGACGGGGCAAAAAGTTTGCCTACGTAAGTTCGTATATGCCGCCAGTGCGCCGATCGCGAAAGCCACGGAGAGCATCGCAAGCTGGCGCAGCGTCCCAAGAGATGGCGCCAGCTGCTCCGTGTCGCCGGCGAGCGTCCAGATAAAAAGGAAAAAAGAAAGCGCGAAGCAAACCGCGCCTGCGCTCCCTCACCGAGCGCGGAAATACAAGCAGCGGGCGGTGCACCGTCAAAGCGCAAATTTGTGTCGCTTGGGTCGAAGCTGCAAATTTCACAAACTCGAAGTACGAGCTCGCGCAGTCGACGATATCGACGATTCTGAAAGCCGCGAGCGCCCGCCACGATCATGAAGGCTCGATAGAAGCAGTGATCATGCTGATCAACGGAAACGGCGGACTTTGTGCACCCGTGCGAACCCCCCCCATGTCTGAAACCATGTGTGAAACCAACACCGTGGCAGCCGCTGACATTAGCGAACTCTAGGAGCACGTCGCTACTGACGATAAAATAGGCGGTGCTTCGATGGAGGAGTTTCTCAGTGCAGATAGTGCTGCCTCGTTCTTCGAAGAATCTCCGACGGGGCGATCGTTTTCGCGATGCAGACGGCGGTGTGCGACGGAGGCGATGACAGCAGGCGCAGTGACGACCAAGAATGACAGTGGCCCGCCTTTGACACCGACCCCAAAGCTCACGCTAAATTATAGCCGCCACTGTTCGAGCAGCCGCCTGGCGCGATGCACACCGCGGTTGTGAACCCTAAACTAATTCTGGTAATTAATCATGCACCAACTATAGCTCAGCAACGTGTTTTATGGAATCTTCCGCGAAAGCAAGTGCAGATTTCTATTTCAGTGCGCCCAACGCTTGACACGCTGCTTAGAGGTATAAATTAACGTTTCGTTTGTTTCCCAGCCTACTTTCTACAACGGCATTTTTTTATCGTAAGTGGCAAATTTGGCGTCGGAGCTATGAAGATATATACAGCATTCTTTTCTTTTTTTTTTTTTTTTTTACGGCAGTCCAGATTTAGAGATGATCGGTTATAACGATTGAATTTTTCGTTCTTGATATCGTTATAAGTGGACTGCACTGTAGTGTAATTTCAACGGGACTCGTGCCCATAGTCAAGCAATATAGACACCTGGGGGTATACTTAAACGAAGCAAATACCCACTCAAACACCCACAAAGTACAGCTGAGGATGATTGGAAAGCGATATGCGGTTATAATGAAACAGCATTTCGGGGCTGCAATAAATGTGGGATGGAACCAGCATTGGAAGTTAACCAAGTGTCGGTGGCCGGATTGGGTGTCTTCCCACTGTAAAACCACGGCCGCTCGAACCTTGCTTTGCATCGAGCGGCCGTGGTAGTGCATGTTCGCGACGGCGCACCCCACAAATGCCTCCAAGGCGGCGCGTCAGCTGTACCCGCACCGTACAAATCCCTTAGCAATCGACAAGCAACCCTTTGGCGCCGATTACAAACTCACACTCTCCCATCTCCTCTGACTCTTTCTCACTATCACCCACTTTTCCTCACATCAGCTTGCAATCTCTGTCCCGAACCTCGCGCTTCTGCTCTCCACCTCCTTTCTCACTGCCCGGCGGATCCTCCCCCGCGGAGCCTCGAGCACCTGAAGACCTGGGAGGACTGGGAGACCCTGCTGCGCTCTGGATACCCGGTCGTGCAGACCATGGCTACTGATCGGGCTGCCAGCGTTATGGAGCGAAGCAACATAAACGCTTGAGTGCTGTGGGGTCGTGCGGGGGCCCGGGAGCCTGCGTGCCCCAAACTCCTCAGTCTTACAATAAAGTTTTTATTACGATGACGCCGCACCGCACCAAACCGCACCAGGCCACACTGTGTACTGGTCCACATGGACGCGACAGTTTCCTGTCACAGACAGAACCTCACTGCAAGCACCGTCTCGGCCGAACAGTCATCCGTGGCGCGCCGGACCGCTGGCGTTGGAAAGAGCGCAGGCAACCATGCCTCAGCGCCAAAAGATGACAATCAAGTGTATAGTGCCCTGCATATCTTGCCTTTTGAGCATCGCTATTGGAAATGACGAATAAAACTCCAGCGTACTACACCCTACACTCTTAGAAAAATTTACTCCCTTTGGGGCTTGTCCCACAACGATAATCGTCATCTGTCTTGCCCGCGCTTCCTTTCTTTAACGCTGCGAGCCCGGTACTTTCCAGTCACGAACGGCATGCGCGTTATCAGCATGACATAACATTCCCGACAGGAAAGTAACGAGCGCAGCGTTTTCAAGAAAAGAAATGCGGGCAAGACAGATGACGATTATCGTTGGGGCAAATATGTACTCCAAAGGGTGTAAACTTTTCTTACACTCACTCATAGAAAATTTTACACCCTTCGGGCCGTATCTTGTCCCACAACAATAATCGTCATCTGTCTGGCCCGCGTTTCCTTTCTTTAACGCTGCGAGCCCGGTACTTCCCAGTCACGAACGGCATGCGCGTTATCAGTGTGACGCAGCTTCTCGACAGGAAAGTAGCGAGCGCCGAGCTTTCAAGAAAGGAAAAGCAAGCAAGGCAGATGATGATTATCGTTGTGGGACAAATATAAACCCCAAAGGGTGCAACTGTTTTAAGAGTATCGTCATCTGCCTTGCTTGCGTTTCCTTTCTTGAAAGCTCGGCGCTCAATACTTTCCTGTCGAGAATGCTGCGTCACGCTGATAAGGCGCATGCCGTTCGTTACTGGAAAGTACCGGGCTCGCCGCTTTAAAGAAAGGAAACGCGGGCAAGACAGATGACGATTATCGTTGCGTGGCAAAAGGGTGTAATTTTGCTTAAGATTGTAGAGGTTACAGCTTGAATGATGTTGTTAACAAATTGATTAGGAAGAATTCGGAAGCATTTTTTTAGTAACTTCTTTGGGCAGTAACTAGCGTACGTAATGCGGTCCTGTACAAATGTTTGGAGGCCAAAGGCCGCATTTTATTTAGTTTTCACTGGTTACCCGGATGATCTTGTTTTGTTCTCGCAACGATGCCCGGATGTTCTCGTTCCGTTCTCACCTTGAGTGCCCGATTGGCGGCTCAGGATTTTGGCTCAAGGTCTCTTGAAGGTCGCCGACAACGGGAGCTAAAAGCCTTTCGTGCTTAAAATGGTGGACAGTCGCTCTACCAGAGTCGCACAGTCACTGCTCGTGCGCCACCATTCCAGTACGATTTCAGAATTTTTGCTCCACCCCTGTCAAACTCTCCAAATCGATTAATCGAACATGTGTAATCGATTAAGTCGATTGAATGAAAGGCGGACATCAATATGAAGAGTAATCGTTTTGCGGGATACATTTAACTGATTATTCGACTAATCATTCATAGATACTACCAATCCTATTACGCATCGACTGCGCCTCCGCGAAACGGTGTGCAAACGACTACACTCTTAGGCATAGTTACACCCTTTGGCTTGCCCCTTCTGCCACACAACAATAATCGTTATCTGCCTTGATGCGTTTCCTTTCTTTAACGCTGCGAGCCCTGTACTTTCCAGTAACGAACGGCACGCGCGTTATCAGCATAGAACACTTTACACCCTTTGGAGTGCCCCTTCTGATAACGCGCGGGCCGTTCGTTACTGGAAAGTTCCGGGCTCGCAGCGTTAGAGAAAGGAAACGCATAAAGGCAGATGACGATTATTGTTGTGTGGCAGAAGGGGCGCGCCAAAGGGTGTAACTTTGCCTAAGAGTGTAGACCAAATGACAATAGGTGAGCAGGGAAGCCTATGTAGCGATCGTAAGCACATTAACTTTTATTGCGCCGCAAATGCCTAAATATGAATGTCTATGTTCTTTTTTTTTTATTCTGTGCTATCAGACACGAACATAGAAATGCGGTACGGGACACACGAAGCGATACTTACAACTCATTTATTCGAGAAAGCACGTGACCTAATGTATATAAGACATGGTGTATAAGACATTTCGCTCCCATCGGAATTCGGCCGCCGTGGCCGAGATATGATACCGCGACTTCGTGCTTAGCAGCACAAAACCATAGCCACCAAGCAACCACCGCCGGTTGCGAAGTGTTTGTCACAACAAAGCAAGCATGCTTACGACGTCGAACTCGAAGTAAGTTAACAAAACAGCATTTTATACCACTTAAGTGAGCAAATACGGCCGCGGACGTCTTTCAAGCTTCATTTGTAGCTTCATTACTTGGAGCGTGCCTTGCACCTCACAATTGTAGATATTTTGGCGAAATGGCAGGTAAGTGCTTTTTTTCTCCGTTGACAAAGTGCCTCGAGCATATTCTAGTATTGTCGTTCGGGCTCGAATGTGAGAGGGCATTACCGCTGAAGCTTACTAGAGAGCAATGAACTGAGACTAAACAACGGGAAGACTGAACAAATAACGCGCTAGCGTGCGCGAGAGAAATGCTAATCTTTAGAATACTCGACGAGTGCTGCGGTGTACTCCAACTTTAGTTCTGTTGTTCTAAGCGCGAGAAAACATCGACACGAATGAGCCCGGTTCCAGCAGTCGCGTCTTCAAGTTAGCGCAGGAAGAAGTACAGTGCGTACAACGCTCCAGCACGGTGCGCTTACAAAGCTAGGTTTGACACGTAACAACCACTGCGCGTTTGTTTTGGAACGAGACGAGCTAAACAACTACCTAAACTAACTTACAACAGCGGGAATCAGTTCACGCGTTTTTATACCGTTGACCCTTTATTGTGTGTTTTTTACGGATGCCACTGCTGGTTCTTCTTTTTTCCTTGTTTTTGCATTTACGTCTTAGTTCGTTTAACAGAAATTCGCAAGACCGACACGAACCGCGACGATCCGCTTCAGCCGCCGGGTCGCTTCCCCTGGTTTTGAAGGGAAGCGGTACAATTTGACGCCCGACATCCTCTTCGCGGTTGTGAAAAGCCTTAACGCAGCAGTATCTGCTCTTCTTCTTTTTTGTTCACACTTCTGACGGAGTAGCTGCGAAGATGCCGCGGTGAATCCATTAGAAAAATTGGAAAAGCCTTTCGGCGCGCCTGAGCGCACCAGGAACAATGGTGAGGGCCTGCTCGCGGGTGCTCACCGCCGCTGCTAGGTGGCGCGACATGTACAGTAAAACTTCATTGCAGGGTGCCTGCCCTCAGTTAAGTGGTTCTCTATCATACCCTGAATTCCAGCGCGTCTGTCCCTGATTCGTTTCACCATCCCTTTGGTTACGGACACAAGCACATGCATGCTCTGGAAAACCTGCTTGCCTGAGGAAAACCTGCTTGTCTGCTTCGAAAGAGAAACGTCAGTCATACGGCGACGTGACTTATTTGGAGAAGCGTGTAACATCAATTTGGCAATGCTGCGCTCGACCAATTCTGAGCGTGCTGTATTGTAACGTAGAAGCGGTTGTCATCCATGCCTTGTATATTAGAGCATGTTATTTCTTGAAATGAACGAGTTGTAAGTAGCGCTTCCGGTTTTCCCGCACCCCCTTTTCTGGCTCCGCGTCTGCTAAAGCAAAAACAATTTCACAATGCATAATCAACTCGCCCAAATCGCCACTTCGACGAAATACGAATAAATATTTTGAAATTGGTGACGTCACACTGGCGTAACGGCGCTTTTGGCGCGAATTTAAAAAAAAAATCAAGTTTGGCCTTTACTTTCTCTGATACTAATTAACTGGTTACCACTAAGTTAACGAACATGGAATTTTAACCTAAATTGCTTCAGCATTTCTCTGCAATTTCCATTTAAAGACTGAGAGAAAGAAAGAGAGAGAGAGGATAAGGGAGAGACAGGGAGGATAATCAGAGCGGGGGATCCAATTAGCTACCCTGCGTTGGGGAGAGAGGAGAGGTCGAGGTAAAGTGACAGTAAAGTAGAGGGAGAAAAAGAAAGGGAGCACCGCCAGCCATTTCATCTCGCTTTTGAACGTCATATAGTTACTGGGATGCACAACGATGGAACTCGAGCCCCATAAATTCGGCGCTAATGTAAATTGAAATACGCTGGTCTATTTACTTTCAGGAATACTGTAATACACGACGGCCACTAGAAGCTCTTTTTCATTAAACAGAAACGGAACATGCATGGAACACATGGAACATGCCATATTCATTCCTTTATTCGGCTTCATTATAATGGGGTCAGTTTCTCAGTCTACAATTTAGGCATCCACTTGTTTCGCAATATATGCAAATTTGGACTCTTGTCTACTTTTGTTTCAGAAGAGTGCATATACAACGTGGGCAATGTAGTTTTTCTTCCCGTCAGATTGGAATATGATCTATATCGTTATATACAAGGCTGAGAACACGAGGGTTGAGCCACTTAACGTGCGAAAATAGCATTTAAAGAATTCACTGAGACAATTACATTTTCTGCGCTGTGTTCTTTTTTTTTTTTTCATATTCCTCTCACCAATGTTGAGACATTTCCCACATCCGTGTAGGCTTAAAGTATTTATCTAAGAACAATGGACACTTGAAAGTCTAAATTTATATAGTTGGACTAATTGTGCGATAAACTACGGCAGAATATTCAACTCGCTTGAACAAATCGTCAAGAAAAATAATGGAAACCAGTAGCAAGTTGCACTGTGCCCTCCCACACACACAACGAAAATTGGGAATGAAATTTCCAGAATTTGTTTGCTACCACTTTATTCATTTGTTCTAAGAACTTGGGTAAAATTTGTTAGATTTTTGTTTTTTCATTAAAATGATCGCGCACGGGCACTGCAAGGCGGCACATCAGTGAACGCTGTCGAAAATCTACATATTTTTGTGCAGTGACGAAATGTTGCAGACGACTCTGCCTCTAGGGCACGTCTTCTGCTCTTGAAGAATGTAACCAGCCGTACCGAAACTCATCTCCTTGATTCCTCTTTGGCTGACACACGAAGGATAGTTTAGATAGCTGAAGACGGTCTAGTGAACTTTTTGCAGCGAGTCTCGCACCGATCAAATTGTTTCCACTTTCTTTAGCACGTTTGTAATGCAAATGTATTTCTAAATCTTGGTCATTTTAAATCGACTCTGCGATGGCTAGCTACTCTTGCAGTTTGCATTTCGCCTCCACTCTCAGCCATCCCACTGCGCTTCACGTCGTTGATTGGCGGGGTCGCTGTCAAACTCCCAGCGCTACCTCCATCGAATGTCGGCTCATCCGTCTCAAGCCTTAGCGCAATCACCTCTAGGAATGTGATGTCTTAATAACCTGGGAACAATGCTGACCGGCGTTTTACTTTAGTGTCGCGAAGACGGAATAATTAGAACCCATCTTAATATGACTATCGAAGTTATTGGGATTAGCATTCACGCACCGCGTAGCGACTATACGTAGATATGCTTCAACAAAACTTGGTGCTGGGCTAGCTGGTGATGCATTCTTTAAAACTGATGGCAGCGCTAAAAAGGACGAACATACGGTGAAAAGACGACACGACGACGAGGAAACGCTACTGACAACTGGTTTATTATTATTTTTTTGAAAAGGGTTCAATATTTAAGATAAACACAACACATGCGCACAACCGAACTGCGCCAGCCTTCTTTATCGCAATATCGCGAACAGTCACGGGAAGTGAAACATGATAAAACACCCAAGCAGCAAAGAGGGAACACATGACCAATTGATGAAAAGCCGTATGTTACGATTTTTCAAATCTCTACAGAAGTGTGCGCTCAGCCGAGTACAAATTCATTGAAACATCGCTGATGCACAGACCCGCGTTTTTTTTGTATGTGGAAAGCTTCCAGCAAAACTCTAGCTTTAGCGCTTGCACTTGTGCCCAGAACCTTTGCCACGGTTTAAAGAAGCAAAGGTTCTGCGAATGGAACGTATTCAGAATTCGGAACAGTATTCGGAATGGAACGACCGAAAACCATATAAACTCCATTAGAAGAGACAGAAAGCACTCTGGTTATACCGAAACGGGATGAACTAAATAACGGATATAACTAAATAAGTGAAATTGCCCTTGAAATTCTCCCAGGTATTCTTATCGCAGTAATCGTCGTAATGGAATAATAACAACAACAAAAAAGTTGCTTTCACTAATCTCCTTCCAGAGAAGCGGACTGCAGCCGTATACTCTGCAGTGCGAGACCACGGGGTGAAAGTCGCCGTTGTTAATCTACAATCGGCGCCGTCGCGTCCCATCGGTAAAAACCACCTCGCCCGGTCTATCCGCTGTATACTCTTTCGCCGAAACTAGTCGCCGCTCTTCTCATTCTTTCTTTCTTCATTCTCGTCTACTCGGGAAAAAAAAAAAAAGAAAAGCCAGACAGTTCGCGAACCATTGGATAAGCATGGGCGCGCCCGCTCAAAGGCCGACGAGAAGCTCACGTCCCCTGCATTCTGCGCTCCCGTTCTGTGACAAATTAACGCGCTCAAGAATTGCTGACGACGAATGATTGTCCTCGCTCTGCCGAAGCACATGTCGCACGCTTTCGGCACGCAGCTCACCTCGCCGGCACGTTTGCCGCGTCCATTTCCAATTTTTGGAAGCGCTCGAAGTGCGGTGAACGAACGAATGGGCAGCAGCGTCGGACGTTGGCTCCAGTGTCCTCTCGCCTGGTGGTGCAAGCGTCGTCCCCCCCCCCCCCCCCCCTTCCCTGCCGCAGCTGAGCACAAATTGGAAAACGAAGCGTGTGCGAAACGAAATGTGCTTTGGCAGGTTCTTTCGTCGTGACGGAGGAACCGCTTAAGCCCGCTGAGGGGCGCAAAGAAAGAGGATGAACGCGGGGAGAATGGGCGCCGATTTTAGCGCAGGGGACCCATTCACGGATTCCGGCGTTTTTTGTCGCTCCCTCGGCGCCGACGACTCTCCTCCTGCCTGTGCGGTAATCCCAGCAACGTTCGAAAAAAAAGTGGCCATGATCGACTGCTCGTCTTTCCAGCTATCTTTTACTCTTTCGCAAACAACGAAAGTTCGCATTCTTTTTTAAACGGGTAGTAACATATAACCGATTAACGGAACAAGACCGTTGACTTGCGGGGAGCTAGCATGACTAAGGTGGCTGCTTGGGCATGTTGGTAGGCTGCGCTGGTATGTCTCAGCCTCTTATTTGTCCTCCTCTTGTGCGCAAAAAGCTGCACGTAAGCATGACGCACGCAGGCAGCGGAAATGGAGGCAGATGACGGAACGAATGAATGAATAAAAGAACGAACGAATGCACGAATGAATCAATCAATCCGTCATTGAATGTTCGTATATTTCTACACGCGGAGGGGCGACGGATAAAAGCTGCGATCAGGCAGCTTGACGAACCCGCCGATCTCGTCACGTGAACGTCGGGTTGCAAAGCCAACAAACAGGTTCAGGCATTTTCACAACCACGCTAGGGTGACTCACTTACAAAATTCAAGCGTGACTTGCTTAAATTAAAAACAGGTAAACACGAACGCAGATTAAGTGACTCGCAATTATCTTCAAAAGACAGACGTTGCACAGCTGAATTTATTATTGTGGTTGGAAGTTTCCATGTTTCGCCTTTTCTCGTCAGATGACTCTTCTCTTTCTTTTCTAAATGAAAGAAAAAAAAAGGGAATGGAGACATTACCGGTAAATCATTTAATTTACTTTCCTGTTTAAATAGCGTAATTAACGGGGTGGCGGACGTGTAGAGCTAATGATTCGTAATGATGCGAATGTCGCGAAGGATTTCTGCTGGTAATGTGTCGAATGGGATGTTAGAAGCGCAAGAAGAAACCGCTTTCGCATGGTATGCATTTCTCTTGCGGCTTACAGCTTTTTGTACCACAGAGTAGCAGACAGTAGATCAAGTGCGAGAAAAATAAAGAGTACTTTGTTGTTGTTCAATAAAAGCGGACAAACGGGAAGGCAGGCTGCATAAGAGCCGGCTTTATACCAAGGAAAAATTAAGAAACTGAAACTGCTCATTTCCACATACACCCACATACCACAACCATACTATTTCTATCACTAGTCAAGGCAATATTGTTGTCGAGTTTATGCAAAACGAAGTATAATCAACATAAAAGACTTGCAAGATGCGCAATAAAAATAATACAGCAGATATGTGTAACCTTGCAGAATCGCAATTTCCAGTGAAGCGGTTTCTTTCGAGCAGTTGTATTAAGTTTCAGTTTCCCGTATTTATGCGACATAAGTTTACTACTTAATGGTCAGAGGATTATTTTGAAATGGTTTAGCCTCGATGAGTGTTTGTAAGGGTCTCGCAGGTAATTAGAAACTGTTATTTTGAAATGGTCACGGTACGTATGATTGATAAATGAATTTTAGTCGTGAAATTACTCTTCTCTGCGAAAGTGGTTTAATGTTTACGCTTGCGAGCAAACCTGAAGCACTGGACTGCCTTGAGTAATCCGAGTATATAAATCTGACTGCTAGTTTTTGTTTGCGTTCTATCTTATTAACGAGATATTTTTGATGGAGACTCCAGATTAGATCGGCGTGCTCTAAGCATGACTTTAGTAGTGTCTTGTAAGCATTTAGTCTGACATATGGTGGTGTAGTACATAATATCCTCCTCAATAATGATAGCTTTGGGTCAGATTTCTGACATATGGCTGAGATATGTGACTCCCAATTAAAGTTTGGCGGGAGTTGAATGCCCAAGTATTTTACCTGATTACCTTTGTTGGTTTTAGTGCTTCAAACCGTATATTTCAAGTTAAGTGGCTTTTTCTGTTTTGTAAATGAGGTGCAATGAATTTTTGAGGTGTTAAATTTGGGGCCCCAAGTTTTACACCGAGAGTAGACCATCTGCAGTGAATTGTTAAGTTCTATTTGATCGACTGAGTTATGTACGGCTCTACACACAACACACTCATCTGCGAACAATCGCATCGGGACGGGGTTTTTAACGGGGAACTACACGTGATTCAAAAATTGGTTACAGCTCTTAACTCTTCCCTATACCGCGCCCGTTGGACATCGTTAGCCAGCTATCGATAATTTGAAACGTCGCTTTCGAGACCTTCCGCACCACTCACGGACACACTGCGCCATCGGATATGGAAGAGAAGAACTATATCTTTGTTTCCTAAGCAGATCGCTTTTTTTTTTCCGCTTAGCGGTAATATTTAGACGCGCTCCGAATTTTCGCGATCGTCAAAGCAGAAAGCAAAAATGGCCGCCTCCGGAAGCGGCGCGCCCGCGCGCTTCAAAAGATGGCAGATCACGTGATTACTCTACGTCAGCGGCTGATTTTGTCGATCGATCGAGCAGCAGCGAGTCTGGGAATGCTGCCTTTTCGTCGGACTATTGACTCTGAGATCGACGATGTCGCAAACCAGCATCGGCGGCCGCAGCCCGGTTAGTCTCGCTTTTTACAGCGACGCTGGTTATGGCTAATTTCTGGCGGATCTCGTCTACGTGGACATAGGTCAACAATTTTTCATACGTCGGCCGATCCCGAAGACAGTGCAATACCCGGCGGGCCCACGGCGGAGGTGAAGCAGGCGGTAAGCACTCCCTATGCGTAGGGAGAAATTTAGAAACTGGGAATGGTGACAGTTTTGTTACAGTTGTGTTGTCTTCACTGTGAAGAACGTGGTACTTTAGAAATGTGTCTTCTTTAGTTTCAAAAAGAACTGAAAATTTTCTTCGGTGCGCCCTTTTTTCTAGGGGTCGATCTTCGAGGGGGGAAGCGTTTTCCATGTAAGCTTTGGTAAATTTGGCGGCGTTGGTGGCAACCCACCACCGAGCGCAACAAGAGGACGCTACTAGGTTTGAAGAATACCTGCAGACTCCAGCCATGTATCGCCACAATAACCTAATAGAACCCAAGATGAGAAGAAGAGAAGACAGGAAAGATTGAAAGTGAGCCAGAAAGATGAAGACTGAAGAGGAGGACAGGAAAAGGCCAAAGCATACTCCTCAATGCTTTAAATAGCCACGAGTGTTCCTCGATATATAATAAATTTGATATGTGATTCTTTTTAAAGGATATGAAGTTTTATTGTTCCCCACGTGGCTTGTTGACGAAAAAATATAATCGATCACGAGGATTTCCCCAGGGATCTGTCTTGTCTCCTATTTTGTTTAACATTTTGTTATGCTCAATACAATTGTGCGATACCGTACATGTTCCTGCTGGCGACATGGCATTTTTTTTGCATCTGCGAGTGATAGCCACTCATTACAAAAAACACTGCAGCCATACTTAGAAACGCTTGACGCTTGGTTTGCAGATATCTGAATGTTGCTTAATGTCAACAAAAGTTCCTTGATTGCGTTTCCATTGAATGTACAGGTTAATATCTCTCTCCAATACCGTCAGGAAATAATTCCGCAAGTTGACTTCATCAAATATCCAGGTGTAATATACGACGCAATACTGAGCCAGCGAAATCACATTCATCCTGTTAAATCTAGGGCAGCATGCGCTGTTGGCATGATAAGCAGACTTGGCGCTGTGCTACGCTGGGAAATGCCATGGCCGGCATTCGATCCCGCAACCTTGCGCTTACCAGCTCAACACCATCGCCGCTAAGCAATCACGGCTGGTTTTGCGGCTGTTACATTACCGCGCATCGCAGAAACTGGAAAATTCACGTGACCATCAAAGAGCACCAAAGGAACAACTCTCAAAAAAAAAAAAAAGAAGGAGAGAAAGTAAGAAAACGAAAAAAAAAAGATGTTACACAGAAGAAAGAAATATGACACGTCAGGCACGTGCCTGACGGCAACTGTCCAAGCTCGAAGATCAAGTCAGTGAGATAGTTATTGTACTTCGAAGGCTTGCGGGCACATCATGCGGCGAATCAGTTTCATCCATGCTTAACGTTCACAGTTCCTTAATTCGTCAAAAATTAGCATACTCTGCGCCCATGTTACTAGGTCTTTCCCGCACGTCGGAAGAACGTCCAAAGTGAGGGTCCTTCGCATCATCATCATCATCATCATCATCATCATCATCATCATCATCATCGTCGTCGTCGTCGTCGTCGTCGTCGTCGTCGTCGTGACGAAGGCCTCTCCCTGCGATCTACAATCACCCCTGTCCTGCGCCAACCGATTCCAACTAGCACCCGCTAATTTCCTAATTTCATCGCTCCACCTAGTCTTCTGCCATCCTCGACTGCGTATCCCTTCTCTTGGTGCCCATTCTGTAACCCTAAAGGTCCAATGGTTATCTAACCGGCACATTAAATGACTTGCCCAGCTCCATTTTTGTTCTCTTGATGCCAATTAGAATATCGTCTATGCCCGTTTGCTCTCTGATCCAAACCGCTCTCTTTCTGTCTCTTAACGTTATGCCTAGCAATCTTCGTTCCATCGCCCTCTGCGCGGTTCTTAACTTGTTTTCAAGCTTCTTTGTCAGTCTCCAAGTCTCTGCCCCATATGTCAGCACTGGTAAAATGCACTTATTGTACACCTTCCTTTTCAATGATAATGGTAAGCTTCCAGTCAGGAGCTGACAATGTCTGCCGTATGCAATCCAACCCATTTTTATTATTCTATGAATTTTATTTTCGTGATCATGGTTCCCTGCGATTAGTTGGCCTAAGTAAACGTACTCCTTTACAGACTCTAGAGGCTGACTTGCGATCCTGAACTCTTGCTCCCACGCCCGGCTATTCATCATTATCTTAGTCTTCTGCATATTAATCTTCAACCCCACTCTTACACTCTCTCTTTTAAGGTCCTCAATGATTTGTTGTAATTCGTCTGCATTGTTGCTGAATAGAACAATGCCATCGGCAAACCGAAGGTTGCTGAGATATTCGCCGTCAATCCTTACTCCTAAGCCTTCTCAGTTCAATAGCTTGAATACTTCTTCCAAGCACGCAGTGAATAGCATTGGAGAGATTGTCTCCCCCTGTTTGACTCCTTTCTTTATAGGTACCTTCCTGCTTTGCTTGTGTATAATTAAGGTAGCTGTGGAATTTCTGTAGGTATTTTCCAAGGCATTTACGCAAGCGTTCTGTACTCTTTGATTACGTAATGCCTCTATGACTACTGGTATCTCTACTGGATCAAATGCCTTTTGGCAATTTATGAAAGCCATATAGGATGTTTACTGTACTCCGCGGATTTCTCGATAACCTGATTAATGACATGGATGTGATCCATGGTAGAATATCCCTTTCTGAAACCAGCCTGTTCCCTCGGTTGACAAAAGTCCAGTGTTGCCCTCATTCTATCGTAGATTATTTTGGCAAATATTTTATATAATACTGGGAGTAAGCTAATGGGCCTATAATTATTCAATTCTTTAACGTCTCCCTTTTTGTGGATTAGTATAATGTTTGCATTCGTCCAGTTTTATGGGACCCTTGCAGTCGACAGACACTTGGTATAAAGAGCCGCCAATTTTCCAGGCATTGTGTCTCCTCCATCTTTGATTAAATCGACTGTTACTCCATCTTCTCCTGCCGCTCTTCCTCGTTTCATGCCTTGCAAGGCCCTTCTGACCTCATCGCTAGTTATAGGAGGAGTTTCTGTATCCTGTTCATAAACTGTTTCTATTTGAGGTATCCTGACTTCTCTGGGCACGGCACAAGTCAGTATAGAATTCTTCCGCTGCTTTTACTATATCTTCGAGATTGCTCATGATATTACCCTGCTTACCTTTTAGTGCATACATCTTGGTTTGTCGTATGCCAAGTTTCTTTCTCACTGATTTCAGGCTGCGTCCATTTTTTACGACTTCTTCAGACTTTCTCACGTTATAGTTTCGGATATCACTTATTTTCTCCTTGTTGATCAGTTTTGACAGTTCCGCGTCCACGAATTCTATCTTATCTTTTGAGTTGGACACTTTCATTTTTTCTTGTTTCTTTATTAGGCCCTTTGTTACTTGGGAGAGCTTGCCTACTGGTTGCCTTGGTGCCTTACCTCCCACTTCAATTGCTGCCTCTGAAGCCAACCTAGTTACGGTTTCATTCATTAGCTCTATGCCATCATCATCTCTCTGTTCTAAGGCTACATATTTGTTTGCAAGTACCAGCCTGAATTTGTATGCTTTTACCTTTACTGCCTCTAGGTTGACCTGTTTCTTCTTGACCAATTTTGCTCTTTCTCTCTTCACATTGAGGTGAATTCTAACCCTCAATAACCTATGATCACTACACTTTACCCTACCTATCACTTCTACATCCAGCACTATGTTGGGATCAGCAGAAAGTATGAAGTTAATTTCATTTCTTGTTTCACCATTAGGGCCTTTCCAGGTCCACTTTCTGTTGCTATGCTTCTTGAAAAAGGTGTTCATTATTCGAAGCTTATTCCTTTCTGTGAATTCAACCAGCGTCCTTCCTCTAGTGTTCCTAGAATTGACGCCGTAGTTGCCAGTTGCTTGTTCAGCAGCCTGCTTTTCCCCCATTTTTGCATTGAAGTCGCCCATTACTACATTATACGGAGTCTGCACATTTCTCATCGCTAATTAAACATCTTCATAAAACTTATCTACTTCTTCATCATCGTGACTGGGGGTTGGAGGCTTGTACCACCTTTAACCTATACCTCTTATTAAGTTTGATTACGACTATATACAGCTACCCTCTCATTAATGCTGTAGAATTCATCAGTGTTGCTCGCTATGTCCGTATGGATTGGGAATCCTACCCCGTATTGCTTTTTATCTGGGATACCTCTATAGCAGAGGACATGGCCGTTATTCAGCAAATGTAAGCCTTCCCAGTTCAATAGCTTGAATACTTCTTCCAAGCATGGAGTGAATAGCATTGGAGAGATTCTGTCTCCTTGTCTGACCCCTTTCTTTATAGGTATCTTCTTACTTTTCTTGTGTAGAATTAAGGTAGCTGTGGAATCTCTGTAGATATTTTCCAAGATATTTACGTAAGCGGTCTGCACTGCTTGATTACGTAATGCCTCAATGACTGCTGGTATCTCTCTGAATCAAATGCCTTTTCGTAATCTATGAACGCCATATAGAGAGGCTGATTGTACTCTGCGGATTCCTCGATTACCTGATTGATGACATGGATGGGATACATTGTAGAATATCCATTCCTGAAACCTGCCTGTTCCCTTGGTTGGCTAAAGTCCTGTGTTGCCCTCATTCTATCGGAGGTTATTTTGGTTCCCTGTGATTAATTGACCAAGGTAAGCGTACCCCTTCACAGACTCTAGAGGCTGACTGGCGAAGCTGAACTCTTGTTTCCTTGCCCGGTTATTCGGTTGATGTGCTTACAAATCCAGCATTCCGTTACCTAGACTCTAGAGGCTGACTGGCGAACCTGAACTCTTGTTTCCTTGCCCGGTTATTCGGTTGATGTGCTTACAAATCCAGCATTCCGTTACCTTTAAATAGAAACATAAAAATCCTTATCCATCGATTACGGCTGGGCGCTGCACAGCCTTTCTACACGGAACTGGCCGCGCTGAAATTTCTGAATGTTATTGTGACTGTTGACGAAGATACGCATCGCCTTCTTCTAGAATGTCCCCATCATGAAACACCCAGACGTCGACTTAAAACTTCTTTAATGACGTTAGACCGTAGGCAACTCAGAATTAATTGGGGCCGTGGCCAACAAGAGCCATGCAAAAGTGCGCTTCCTTTATGAGAGCATCCTTTATTTTTACTCTCACTGCGCGCATGTGATATTATTGTGGTTCGCATCGTTGCTTGAGCGTTTTTGTTATGTGTTATTGACGTTCGTAGCATTGCTTTGTAATGTCGTGTTCTTATTTTGACTTGTGTGAAATAACGCAACTCTGTTGTCGTGTGTTATATGTATTATATTGCAGCTGGACATTGTATGTGCCAAGTATTCAAAAGTGAAGATGTAGCCCGCGCCGTATTTGTGCACCAGCATCTCCTTATGATATGACAAAAAAAGAAAAGGGAAAGAAAAGCGTTGCTTTCAGAATTCAGTTGCTTTCTTTTTTTCGGAATGAAGTCGATTCCCAAATCACAACCCCATGTGTATGATGCAGGCCCTTTCGGGCCTCTTTATAGAGGTTGATCATTGATCAAACAAAGAAAAAAGGTGCTGGCATTACGTAGTGATTCGGAGGAAGGAGAAAAAGACGTTATTTTCTGCTACCCCTGCACGGCTCCGCATCAAGGGGGGGGGGGGGGGGGGAGGAGAGAGGTACAGAAATGAGAAGTAGGGAGGGGAAGAAAGTCCTTGGGTATTGGCGAGTAGGGTAGCGGTGAGAAGAGGGGAGTGGGGCGAGGGCGCAGGTGAGGGGGGGAGGACATCCGTAGAGCGCGCAACAGGCCTGTGGCCCCCTGTAACTCGACGATTCTTCACAAACTCTCTGTCGCGGAGCAAGGAGAATTGACGCGGAGGAAGGAGAATTGGCGCCTATCTGTTTCGCAGAAACTCCGCTGTATGCTCAGGCCTCAGTGTTCCGAGCATTGCAGTGTGGAGGCGCTGCAGCCCCAGAAGTATTGTCTGTAACCTGCGTGTTCGTGCTTGTCCGATGATTCGGGCGTCCTCTCTCCAACAAGTTGGCGCCTCGCTTAGCGGGACTCCTCTCCCCTCCTTCACCACAGCCTTTTTACAAACTTGCAGCTCTTACGAAGTCGCTTTCCCGCCGACTCCACTTGCCCAGTTCTTGGAAGGGGCCGACCTGAGCGCGCGGATACGAGTCTTGCTGCATGCTCTTCGTGTCTTAACGCTCTGTTTCTTTTTCCTCTCTTCTTTCTCCCCCACTCATTCTTTGCTGCTCTTGCACTGTGCCTCCCTCACCCATTCCCGTACAGTGCTGTTGAAGTGACCTCCTTCCCTTAAGAATCTCCCCCTTTCGCGTAAGGAGAGCGGTCGGAACGACCTAGTGAGTTCGGCCGGAGGAGTGGGCTGGTGACAGGCCATGGCGTCACCTTCCCGTCCTCCTTCCTACCTCCTACATCTTTTACTCCCCCCTCCTCCTCTCTGCTGGCGCTGAGCCGTGCTCTCGAAAGGGTTGCAGAAGATGGTGCTTAGCCTTTCCTCCTTTCCTCAAGAACTACTTTCTCGCTCTCTCGCGAGAGGCAGGTACGGCGCTGTACTTTCCTCTTCTCTTCCTCTTAAGAATCACTCACACACACAAACCCTCACCGAGAGACACTTCATTGCGGATTACCCGCTCCCCTTTTCCCCCAACGCTGCCCCGTCCACTCTCTCTCTTCATCTCTCCTATTTTCCGTTCTCTTCCTTTCTCACTTCGGCTACATTTAAAAGGCGCTGCTTTGTCTCTCTCACTCTCTCCGTCGTGTTCCTTCATTCCTTCGCTGTTTGTAAGTTATGCTAAATATTCAACCGCTCCTTCTACTTTTACAAGAGCTTTGTATTATGTTTCTCTCTCTCTCTCTCTTTCTCTCTCTATGAAGCGTGGTCCCGCCCCCTTCCGACCGCAGTATTTTAAGGACGCCGAGTCCGTACCTGCCGCACTGTAGCCGCATCCTCCCAACCTGCAAAAGTGAGTTCGACTTTCCTTTTTTCTTTTTTCGCCCTACTCTCAATCGAGCTTTTCGTTATATCGGCGTTTCTTTCTTTCTTTTTTTTTTCACGCGGCACTTCAGTAGAAAGGCCGCAACGCTGCCCAGTTTTCCCTTCTCCACGTGTAGTATTCGTCGCTTAGATAAAAAACGCACAATGGACCGAGCCGCGCTGCTAGTCAACATATACATCTTGTGCTCGTATAATCGTACTAGGATAGAGTTGTTGGGGAGATTCTCGCTCGTCGTCGTTCTCCCCGGTTTTCTCTGGAGATCAGTAACGACGACTGCCGTTTGGCTGAGCCGTCCGCGCACGTTACGGGAAGGCAGAATCAGACTCTCAGTGGTTTGTAAAGGACCATTGCGCATTCTCTCTCTCCTTAATGCTCGGATTAGTTGCACACGGATCGAACGGCGCGCTCTCAAGCGATAAAAGTTAACCAGCAGTCGCGCCCTTTGGCAAGCTACAATGTATTCGTGGCTGTGTAACGCAAATGAGCCCTTGCTGCAGTCGTATTTCATACTCGTCGAGGTATCGCTGCCATCCTTATTTCGTATCGACAACACGAGGCCATCGCTTATATATCTTGGGTGTAACTCACACATTGCATGTCACATGTCACGGAGGTTGCATAAATAAGTAGCTTCATGCGCGTCTATGGCACGTGAGCGTTACGCTCTTTCGCGAGCCACTCGCCTTTGGCGCGACCTTCTCGACACCGCAGTTTCCGAGAGCGGTCACGCAAAATACTGACATCTACGGGTCATTAATCCAGTGACCGCGCGCTTATTGTAAATGACATTAGCACACTACTCTTGCCTAGTGTTCTGTGTCCCGTGCTTTGCTGTTTAAGTTTATGCTAACGTTTAATGATGTATTATTATTTTGGATATTAGTCGCATGACATTTGCCATACACTCTCCTCACGAAACGCTTGTAGGGGCATGTAAGGTGTTCGTTTTTTTAAATAAACGAACACATAAGCTTCAGGAAAATTATTTATGAACCCCTAATACGCAGATGCTGCGAGCTCCACTGTTCCTGGTGGTGCTGTCCGTGGCCCTGATAGCCGCCGGCGGCATCCCTTCCCCCTTCGGCTACATCACGTCGGGCTTCCGAAGCCTGGCCGAATACAAGCTGGCCACCACTGCCAAGCTGGCGTCGTACCTCACGGGAGACCGAGCCGTCAAGGCCACCGTTGACCTGAAGGTGCGTGCATGACCCAGTTGGTTCACTGATCGACGTTCTTGGGTTCGATCGGTGTTGACCCCCATCCATATGTTATTTTGCGGTGTCATGCTCTTATCCGTGGCTGTCCCTATGCTTTACTCTGCGCTGCAGGTTGCCGACGATCCAGACGCAGGTGCAGAGCAAGCCGTGGTCGAGGGAGCAGCCAGCGACGTGCCCGTGCCAGAGCTGCAGCAAGCGCCGCCAGCCAAGCCGCAGGAACTGTCCGTCGCGCCCGCGTCGGACGAAGAAGCGCACGACTTCAAGAAGCACTTCGCCGCCGGCTACGCGGCCCTGGACTTCGCCAACCAGCTCGAGAAGAGGCGCCTAGCCAGTGCCGCCTCGACAAAAACGCAAAACTTCGACGCCCCGGTCCTGTCCCTGCCCCTGGAGCACTACAAGGACTACGTCACGGGTGGCGAAACCGGCGGATCGCTGATGCGAGTCGCCGTCGTAGCGCAGGACGTCCCCAAGCCTTTCTACTCGTCGCAGCCGAGCCACGACTCCGCCCAGGCGTGGAACCAGCAGGGTGCGCCGCCGGCCCTTCCAGAACAGCCAGTGGGTCAACAGCAGCAGCTACAACAGCCGCCGACCCAGGGATCCAGCGCTGGACCGGCACCCGCGTTCTCCGGGGACCACCAAAGCCACATCTTCCCCTACAGCGGATGGCAGTCGGCGCAGCCCTACGGCTACGGCGTGTTCCAGCCGTCTTCGTACGACGTTCCCGCCACCGCTTCCGACGGGCTTCCCGAGCCCTCGACTGGCGACGCCTCCCCGACGCCGTCGGCGGTCGAGCACCACGGCGAGGACGTCGTCATTCCCGGTAGCCAGTTCCCGCAGCTGTCCGAGGGCACGCCCGACGCCGAGTCCGCCCCGGACGCCGCCGAGGCTACGCCGTCCACTCATTCGCTGGAGAGCAATGTCCCGGAGGAACAGCAGGGCCCCAGGTACCGTCGTGACGTCGACGCGGAGGGAGCCGACACGACGAGCTTTCCGGTACCCGGAACGAATCTCACCATCTACGGCCAGGACATCGAGACCTACTTCGGCTACGTCAAGACCCACGACACTACGGAGTGCTTGGCCAAGATCTTCTGCACGATGGCCGGGCATCCGAACGTGTTCGGCACAAACGGCACCGACATGACCGATTTCTTCAGGTAGGCATTAACATTTTCTTGCAAGTTGATGCAACATGTTCTACCTCGTGTTTTCGAAGTGCAAGATTGCTTCACTAAAGAGAACGAAGGTCGTCTGGTGTAGCGTCGCCGCCTGCCTCCCGGATAAATTACCTGTTATACGTTGTCCACGTGTACCCATTAAGCCTTGTCTCTTATCGTCATTTTACTATATGTGTGGAGATACTCCTTTCTTTTTTCACCGATCCAGGTCGTACAGGCCGCTGCCCAGCCACACGGCGGTCACCTTCTACAAGGAAGCGTCCGCTGCGGGAGCCGCGAACGCCGACTGCGACGCCCTCTTCACCAAGTGCGCCATGGGCCTGGATCAGATGAGGGTAGCCTTCAACCACGACGTGCCTCAATAAGCAGGCGCTTGATTTAGTCACTTGTACAGTAAATTCCCCCCCCCCCCCCATTCTGATAGTCATCGCCCACTATTTAAATAGCTATATGACCAATTGTTGTGTATAAGAGCCCTCTTCTTGTGTATCCTTATGATTGTGAATAAAAAGATTGAGAGCTGCATCACTTTCACTCTCGTTATTTTACGTTCAGAGCGCCGGCGCTGACTCGAAACTGAACTTTATTTGAAGAGCCTGCTGCGAGAACCCGGGAGCCTTATTCACAAAAGTCCTTTCTCTTTCGCACGCTGTTCTTGGCTACGAGTTTATCGTACGCAGAACAAAAGTGGCGCTCTCACTGGTCCACACTTTCGGGTGTCTGCTACAGCGCTCGGGTGTACATAAACGGGTTGGGAAAGGCAGGGAGGTTAAACCGGAGAATATTCTGGTTTGATACCCTATATACGCTGGGGGAACGGTACGACGAAATGAGCAGTGAATCCTGTGATACGCATGGGGGCACGTCGAAATATTGTCGAAAATCGTGTTGCATCAACCATACACTGCGCATTTTAGAAAGGTAAGCTAGTATGAATGCATAGTACAGAATGATTTGCATATAAAGTGCAAATGCATATGTTCGCCTTAATTTCTTGCTCGTCATAATCGATATGGTTGTTGTCCGTTCCACTGTTGTCACGTGCTGACGTAGTAACCCTAGATATTGCCATTGAATAATATTAGTAAAATTTATTTGTAGATTAGGAGCTCCGCAACTAAGAAATAACTTGCAACGTTTTCACGAAGTGCCAGCAATGTTCTCTTATGTGAGAAAAAAAAAAAAAGATTCAACGAATACCGGAAAAAAGGCTGAGAAAGAACGGAGTGACGTGATCTCAAAGCTGTGCAATATTGGTCTGATGTCGAGAGCTGTAGGTATAATCAATTCAATGCTCCCAATATCTGCTGATACGGCCGTCGTCTGCTCGCCTGCTAGAAAAATACACGCCATTGAATATACATGTATCTTAGATACTATCTTCGATGCTCTTTGGGTATTTCCTATATGTGCTCTGATACGACTAGCAAGACGTGTATCAGTATCTGTATTCCCGACAGATGAAAGAATGCATCGTGCATCTTAAGATACAAGAAAGTGGCTATCGCAACATCACCGTGCGAAACTATATAAACGTTGGCTGAAATTCGCTTCTCAAGCTGCTGCTGCTGCTGCTGCCACTAAGTCGCCTGCATGAAACGAAAGGAAGCGACATTCTTTTATCTTTCCGTCAGAGCCATGCTGCAAGAGTATAGGCGATGAGGTCTGCGCGCAAACGGTACTGTGTAAACGGTAATACGTTTACGGACAAGGTGAAACTCTACAGCGGTATTTGCGTCATCGTGCATAGGCTTCTTATTGACGTTCTCGTAATTAGATGGCGACCCGCTAGCTAATCGGCAAGCAGAGCAGCGACTCAAATCAATTAAAAAATGACAAGCAAAAAGCGCCGACAGCGCAGCGTTTAAAAAGCTTTCATGTTAAGCAGCTAAATCAACCATAATAAATTGTTTCGGAATGAAAATATTATACTTTGAGCAAGAAAGACGAAAGCTATGAGATACTAACATATTTCATCCACATGAAACAAGCTTGGTCGCAGTTAAGAAATTTACAAACAAAAATTTTCTGTGCTTAAGAGTTTTCTACTACGTTATATACGTATGATGAGAAATCTGCGAATGTATCGAAGTATCTGAAGATACAAATGGAAAATGTCGCAAACTGCGGTAGTATCTGTATCTGTATCTCAAGTGCTTGTCACCCGAGTATGTCGTATCGTATAATGATATAACAAGAAAGTGTCTTTGCCCAGCCCTGCGCCCAAATCGCATTCTTTTACTTTCTTGTTGTGCACATAAAGCAGTCCACCATTTTCCCTTCTTTGATTACTAAGAATAAAAAAATAGATCCAAACAAATTCAACGAAAAAAACTGTACCTGTTGAATTTGTCAGACGTGACGATGGCGCTTGAAGAAACGCTGCGGGCGAGGATAGCGAAAGCGATATTTATTCCCATAAAGATTCTGAACCAAAAAATCTTGTCTTTTCGTCGCGGAGTTTTTCAAGCTGCATACCATAGACAGACAGACTGGGAGCTATTTCTTTGATGATGATGATGATGATGATGATGATGATGATGATGATTTTCATGACGCAGCAGCCGTGCGCATGCAGACTATATAATGCGTCAGGCACAAGCTATTTATGTGTTTCACGTAAGGGTTTGTCATACTACTGCAGTGCTAAAAACATACTTGGGCAAACACTGTGTTGACAACGCATTGCTGAACGATTGCTCAATCAAATCCAAATTTCCCCAGAGGCTTTCGACATATGCGCCTCAAACTCGCGGTAAATGATGCACGGTTATTCCACACACATATATTTTAACGAAACACTCTTATGCATTGAAGAACAAAAGTGAAATACATTCCAAGTTGACACGCCTTGCGAGCTCGCCGGCTACAGTTCGTAAATCGCAACATGTGTCGTAAAGTAATTAGGAATTTAATTAGTGCGTTTCCGTTAATTCGCGGAATGTGCGTTTCGAGTTATCGCGCATGTCCGCCTCTGTGACTATTCCAGCTCAAGAAACGGAATTATGCTATCCACGGGTGATTTGTGAAATTTCTGTAAAACTTAAAGGTGATCACCCGGTATACATAAGTTCCTGGCAAAACTGTATTCGCAAGTTCCGTAGACTGTCACGCCACCCCGCGGCCATCGGCGAATCTTTTTCAAAGAGTATTGCAGCAACCGCAGGCGGCGCGGAGGTAGCGCATTTGCTTGCTTTCTTCACGGCAACCAGTACACGCTTTATTTGTTCTTACGCATCCTTTGTGCAAGATCGTATATGCTGTTTCCCGCAACGCACCCAACAGAGCTGTGGCAACTGAAGTGAGTCTTCACTCGTGCCCCCAAAGATGAGACAAATAAGAAAGAATGGGTTGTCAAGTTGCGGATTGGCAAGCCAGTCACACCACCGTTGAAAGTGCAGTGCGCATTTCGTCGGCCGTGACTTCTTCTGGAGCGACGTAGTTAAGAAAACGAAAGTTATATGCTGGTGTACATAATTTTATTTGTTTTTCTACAGAGAGTCGATGCGTTATAACGATAGAGCTTGCGACAGTGTACTGCAGCACTGCGAATAACGAAGTGGCTTTGATCCCGAGTAACCCGCCGTGGTTGCTCAGTGGCTGTGGTGTTGGGCTGCTGAGCACGAGGTCGCGGGATCGAATCCTGGCCACGCCGGCCGCATTTCGATGAAGGCGAAATGCGAAAACACCCGTGTGCTTAGATTTAGGTGCACGTTAAAGAACCCCAGGTGGTCGAAATTTCCGGAGTCCTCCACTACGGCGTGCCTCATAATCAGAAAGTGGTTTTGGCACGTAAAACCCCATAATTGATTCCGAGTATATGTAGCACGTTGGCGTTGGAAGCATTTGCTCAGGTTTCGTCTGCATCAACTCGTAGTGTGTGGTTGCCACGGTGTTTCCCTTCGCCAGAAACACATGTTTTTGTCCTCACTGCACTCCGTGCGTCAACACACGACCAAGCTTTGCAGCTACAGTGGCCCTGAAAACACGATTGGTACAACACAAAACACAGACATTGAATTCGCGACGTGAGCGCGAAAAGCTTGTCGTGGCTGTTCCCTCACTCGAACGATAATACAATTGCACCAGCGAAAAATAAAACAACCGGCATGGCTTTCTTTACATCTGTATGCGCTAGCATAGCGACGTTCAATAAAGACGTCTGAAAAACCACAGTTGTGATAACCTTAGTGATATCCTTCCTCTAAGTATCGAATATAAATACCTGCTCATAACAACTCAATACATGAAAGGACCTCGGGAATATCACAGAGCAGTAAAATTGCTCTTTGTCGCGAAACGGCAGTGCGCGAAAGGTAGGTTTTGCGGGCCGTCGCGATTAGCACGAAGAAAAAGGTAAAAGACAAGCTAACGCCACCTTGATAGAACCTTCCCGGTTACAAATAAATTGCAGCCCTTGCGGCTTCTGCGGGACATGTGACGTCTGCAGGCAAAGCAAAGCGACAGACGATGCGCTGCAGGCTTTCACGCCGCAACAAATAATGCGCTTGACGTTCATGACTTCTTCCCCTCCAATGAGGCACCGTATCTGTGTTTCTGAGGCATCCATGTTGCGCACGATGCCACTTAGCGACACTTCTTCCCCTCCAATGAGGCACCGTATCTGCGTTTCTGAGGCATCCATGTTGCGCATGATGCCACTTAGCGACAGTGATTGTGAAAAGGGCAAAGCCATCTTGAAGCGCTAAGCCTTTTGACTTTTGGCAGCAGTGACAGTGGTGTACGCACGTTTTTACAAGCATCCATTGCACTTTCCAGAGCCGAGGGATATCGAGAACTGTCAAGCACAGCTGAACGGCTGCGGAAACCACTATCTTATTCACGCATGCGAAAGAACACGACGACTGACCGCAAGCGACGACTGGCGGACGAGGCCTCAACTGGTCACGGCGTCTGGTCCTCATATATCCGGCACCGACACCACGGATCGGCACTCTGGCAGCAGTGACAGCGGTGTACGCACGTTTTTACAAGCATCCATTGCATTTTCCAGGTTGGTGCACATGTTTTTGCATTGATCTGACATAGCTAGTATAATACTGAGCCGCTGTCGCTGCTGCCCTGTGCCCTTTCTTTCCTGTGTATGCCTGTTGTACCTATCATGTCAAAAGAGTTCGCAAAGCTGTTGCAAGATTTTATAGAAGAAATGAGAGCCGAGTGGAAACGCACGAAGGATACTGTCGAACGAAGCATGCGCACAGACGAGCGAAAAATGCGCGCGGAATTTGAAGAAATAAAATCTAGCTTGGATTACGTTAGCTCAAGTCACGATGATACGAGCCGTCGACTTGACTTTGTTCTCGACGAGAACAAAGGTATTAATAAGGAAAATGAGGCTCTGAAACTCAGGATCCACGCTCTCGAAAAAGATGTTGCTGACTGTCAAATAAACATGCTAAAATGGGAGCAATACGCGCGAAATCGAAATATTGAAATCAACGGTATAGTAAAAGCAGATGATGAGAACCTTGCACAGCTCCTGACGAAAGTTGGCGAAGCCATCGGAGAACTCATATCAGCCTGTGACGTGGATATGTGCCACAGGGTGCAGACGATAAAGATAAACCGACCAACATTGTCCAGTTTCAACGTTGGGAAAAACGTGACAGGGTTCTCAACATCACTCAAAAAAAGAAGATAACGAACGCTGCCATCGGATTGTAAAACGACGCTCCAATCTATATAAATGAGCACTTGTGCCCGGCAATGACAAGAATCCTGGGGATGGCAATTTCCCGAAAGCGCTAAAACGGTTGCAATGGAAGTTCGTTTGGACGAGGAATGGGAACATCTTTGCCCGTCGTACGGAGACGTCACGTATCATTGCTATCTGTCGCGAAAGTGATGTGGAAAAGATTTACCAACCCGCCGTGGTTGCTCAGTGGCTATGGTGTTGGGCTGCTGAGCACGAGGTCGCCGGATCGAATCACGGTCCACGGCAGCCGCATTTCAATGGGGGCGAAATGCGAAAACACCCGTGTACTTAGATTTAGGTGCAAGTGAAAGAATCCCAGGTGGTCCAAATTTCTGGAGTCCCCCACTACGGCGTGCCTCATAATCAGAGAGTGGTTTTGGCACGTAAAACCCCTCAATTTAATTTTTAGAAGATTAGCAGCACCTCACAATTGTAGTGTTCGAACCATTCGATGATGCCTATTCGCAATGTTATGTCGGCTAGTTATATCGCCCCTGAGGACATTCAGCACGTTGTGAAATCTAGGAAAAACGGTATTAAGTTGTTCAAAGTAATGCACTTAAACGCACGGTCACTTCAACCAAAAAAAGATGGCATCACTTTGCTGCTGGAATCATGTAGCATAAACTTTGACCTTTTAGTGTTCACAGAAACGTGGTATACTAGTGAGTCAGGACATTTCATGCTGCCAGGGTTCGACCATTTCTTTTTAAACCACACGGAGAGTAGAGGGGGTGGCGTTGCCATTCTAACAACTCTCGAGTTTTGTGAAGTAATTGAAGAATACAGCCGTATCACAAAAAACGACGACCATTGCAAATTTATAATTTATGCTGATGATTGCACACTATTTTTTACAGGAAAAAAGTTAGGTACTCTCGAGGCACTAGCAGCAAAGACCTGTTATAAGCTTCGCGTTTGGTGTACTAAAAACAATTTAACGCTAAATGAAACAAAAACAAAATGTGTCCTTTTTCGAGCCCTTGGCACATCCCTACAGTTATCTCACGATATTACCCTAGGCCCATACAAAATTTCAGTAACCAAATCAATTAAGACGCTTGGAGTAATTTTCAATGAGCATGTATCCTGGAATGAACAAATAGATCAGATTAATCAGATTAATAGATCAGATCAGATGAGACGCGTGGTTGATGTTTTAAATCGTTGTCGATATATTTTGCCGCTTACCATAAAACGACTTATTTATCAAGCTCTCTTCCATGCTCACTTGAACTACTGTGTTTTAATATGGGGAAACACTACATTAAACAATTAAAATAAGCTGAAAATACTTCAGAAAAGAGCTATTAGGGCAATAGAGAACATACCATACCTTGAAGACACCAGCCATCTTTTTGTGAAGCATAAAATTGTTACGGCGAACAATATATACAAATGCAGGCTGTTACAATCCTACATTAGCGCAAATCGCGGGAAGCTTGACACATTTCTCACACTTGCAAATCTTGGACCTACTCAAAGTATTTACTTCCATCGGTATAAACCCCCCTGGAAAACTCCATTCTCACGCACTATTTACGGAACGCAAAGGCTTAGCCACACATTACCAAGCACTCTTAACGCATATGAGCAGCAAGACATTGAAATCGAAACACTAAGCCCCCCCCCCCCCCGCCCCCCAATGTAGTTAGCTTGTTTTTGTAACTGCGGATTCCTTAAATTGTATTGCTTTATATCATTATGTTTTCACTAAGCATAGAACTACGATGCCAATTTGTCTTCTCTTGCTTTATTATGTGCAAAAATGATCCTATATGCACTATTATTTTTCGTACTGGTGTATAATAATTATTTGTTTTCGCTTGTGTGTTCGCCCTGTCACTTTAATTATTCACTTTTTGCTTGTATAATTCTCTTTTTGCTTGCATATTTACCCTGTCATTGCTCCTACAGGGTGGATGGTGCTAAGTCACGCTGCAGTGCCTGCAGCTTTCTCGCCGTCTCCCCTTTTTCACAGATGTTTTTGTGTGGTGAAAATAAAACACTGACTGGCTGAAATACGAGCTGACGTGAAGGACACACATGTGCTCAGGGATTCCTATACTCTCTGTAGGCGCCATATTGAGTCCCTTGCGCGCCACCTATAGGCGACGGAACTTGCGAATACAGGGCTGGGCAGAGATACTCTCCAACTGAATCATGATACGATACAACATACTCGGGCGACAAGTATTTGAGATACAGATACAAGATACTAGCGCAGTTATTGTATCCGATACGACACTCTCCATTTGTATATTAAAGTACTAATTTCTTAACTACGACCAAGCTTGTGTCATTTGGATGACATATCTGTTAGTATGTCGAAGTTTTCGTCTTTCTTGCTCAAAGTGTAGAATTTTCATTCGTAAACAATTTATCAGGGTTGCTTCAGCTGCTTAACATGAAAGCTCTTCAAACGCTCAGCTGTCAGCGGTTTTTGGTTGTCATTTTTTAATTGATTTCAGTCGCTGCTCTGCTTGCCGACTAAATAGCGGGTCGCCATCCAATTATGAAAACGTCAATAAGAAGCGCCCGCACGATGACGCAAATACCGCTGTGGAGTCTTACCTTGTCCGTAAACGTACTACCGTTTGCGCGCAGACCTCATCGCTTGCCCTAGCAGGACGGCCCTGGCGGAAAGACATAAGAATGTCGCTCCCTTTCGTTTTATGCAGGTAACTTAGCGGCATCAGCATCAACTTGAGAAGCGGAGTACAGCCAAGGTTTACAGTTTCGCACGGTGATGTTGCGATATCCAGGTACATACACGACATATACTTTCATGTATCGGAAATACAGACAGTGATACGCGTCTTGCCAGTCGTATCATAATACATATAGGAGATACCACCCTAACGCTATCGAAGATAGTATCTAAGATACATGTATCTTCGATACTGGACAGTACTCATGGGATAGTTACTTGAAGAAATCCACTTTGAAAAGCATACATTTATTTTGGGCGTTTCGGCCGGTTGAAAATAAATTTGTTCCTTTCAAGGCCCAGCAGTATAAAAAAAGGGGGGCTACGATATACGGCACGGCAACAACGGTATTTCGTTAGAATTCGCCTTGCGCACACTGGTGAATTTTTCTATTATAATTTATAAGCTAATTTGTCCAAATAAATTGCCTAAATTTGTAATTTCTTCCCCAACTGGGTGCCGTTGTCAGACGGGAAGAGGACTTGGCACCCGGAGGTGCCGCATCCCAGAGCTTACGTGTACTCATCAACTCTCAACACAAAAAAGGTCAAGGCATACAACCATGGAGACCACATAGCCATCCGTGGAGCAGCGCGACCACACGAGGGTGTGCCACGACCGATTCCAGCGCAGCGTTCCACTGAGCCAAACAAAAGCCCGTGGATCGATGACACACACGTCCAAGTCGAGCGACCTTGAGAGCATGCATCATAGCGTAACGGAGAGCTTTCCACCTGACTCAAGCTTGAATTTCAACTTGTGCGTGCACACACGGCCAAGTCGAGAGACCTTATAGGAGCATGCATCATAACTTAATGGTGAGCTTTCCGCCTGACTTAAGCTTGAATTTCAAATTGTGCGTCGTAATCGAAAATCGAAATGAGGAGCGAAGTTGGTCCCGCGCGTTTTCGGCGCTCTCAAAAGGGCGTTTCCAATAATCAATACTACACTCAGTGCCCGACTTCGTGACCACGAACAACAACAACAAAAAGGGCGAGGGGACGGCTGCCATTGTGGACCTTGCAGAGAAAGCGGAACAGCCGCTCAGCGACAAACCTTTCGGATCACAAGGCGCCGACTTGCTTGCCTTCGTAGAAACGGGCCGCAGTAAACAATGGGAGACGAGCAGCGAGTTTTGGGTGACGAACGCAGTTCGTAAAGCCTGTTTCGTGGTGCGATCTTAGGTCCTCCGCCCTTCGTCGCTCACCTGGCTTGCAGGTGAGAAATTCGTGCGGGTTCGTTGCATCGCTATGTGGTCTCCAATGCGGCAGGTTTGGTGCCTTCAGGGGGCACGCTCGGTCGCTCGGAAAGGTAAACACTCGCCAGCCAGTCTCCGAACGATTAGAGCACTGCGACATTGCGAGACGCGGCACAAAAAAACCTGCAGCAAGGCGACGGCTGCTGAGAACGCGTCCCAATATGTCGGCCATTGATCTGAGGCGCGCTTGAAGATGGCGGAGCGGGTCAAGATAAGTGGTGCGAAACCCCGCGGTAGTTTAGAAGAACTTCCACAGGGTGAGCTTAAGTAGCGTGTGTGAAACCGCAGAACACATATCGTTCTTGAGTGTAGCGGTTGAGGTGCCCTCTTGCGAGGCAGTTACGGTGCTGCTCTTTTTTTCTTCATTTCCTTCTAAGAAGCACCTCCCCCCCGCCCCCCCTTCCCCGATATGTGTCCCCCCGCTGCTTCGGGCACCACTGTCGCCGTCGCTTTGGTCTTTGCGGATGCTGGCTGGGTGCTTGGCTCTTCAAGCGGTGATGCGAGCCAAGCTACGCTGGAACGAATAATGGAGGCGTCTTTGCGTTTGCTGAACCGGAATAGACTCTCCCCTCCCCACTTTCTCCAACCACTTGTTTTCATCCCCCTCAGTTGTGATGCCCGTAGTAGCACCTTCGTCCTCCATGCATCCACTTTCTCTCTTTTCGGTGTCTTCGTTCATTCGCGGGCGAATTATTTAACTCCCCTTTCCTTCTACAAGAATCTCCCTCTCTCTCTCTCTTTGAAGTGTGGCTTCACCCTCTTCAGGCCACCGGGTTTGAACGCACCACACGGTGTATGCGCATTTACAACGAAGCCGACATCATCAACCTGTCAAGGTAGACTGATTTTTTTTTTTCGCTGTACTATAGTGGAAATCGCAAATCGCGAATCCGACTTTTCAAAGCTCCGACTTTTTCACAATCCACCTCTTTCATGTTCCTGTGCTGCACTCTGACGCATGCCGCTGGGAACGCTTTGGAAGGGTGCCCGGGATCTCGCCGGTTGATTTGTGTACCTGCGCCCACGTTGAGAGTGCGTCGGTTGTGCGTTTCGTGGATCGCGATTAATTATTAATGGTTTCTCCGGGACAGCATGTCATTCACCCATCGATTATAGTGGGTGAGCAGGCCCGAGTGCGCTGGTGTAACAGCGCGGCCGAGAAAGGCATGCTGGGTTCCGTCTGCCGACGTGGCTGCCTTGAGTTCGTTGTCGCCGATGTCTGCCATTGCACATCGCTTTTTCTATTCCTTTTACACATTCACTAAACATTTCGCATATTCAAGAAGCCTTCTAGTGCAGCCTTCCACGTGGGATTTGCCAAAGCGGTCCATTTGTTTGCATCCACAGCTTCAGATCGCTGTTAGCTTCGGATATTGTAGAAACGGCGCATCGCTGATATGACATAATATCAAAACGTAGCAAAACATACAGACGAGTCAGTATGACCGGCCGAGTCACTTAAACAACTGCAACTGTGATCCAGACACATATATATTACGGGATCTCACTACTGATGCTCGCTTTTGCTTAACTTGATCATAGTTACAGTCTGCGCGTGCTATAAAGTATTATTAGAGACAATTGTGCTCGGCATAAACCCCCACTTACAGGCCGTGTAGTTCTCTCGCGAAGACGTGGGTGCCGTCACTGACACCGTTGGCAACTGAGCGAGTTGATGGTGCTGTACCGAATGCACTGTCTCTTCTTTCCCGTTTGACGCAGAGGTAAACAGTGCTTCTCTGTAATGAAGAAACGTGTCAACAACACGTACAGACCCACCATCTACGGGGATGCGACCGGCAGCGCTTGGAAACGGTGACGAAAGTACAAGATGTCGACACAGCGCTGTGTTGCCGTGTGCGTGCCGTGCGGAGTGAAGAGCAGTTACATATCGCTGTAGGACCACAACTTAACTATAAGAGCGGTTCCCTTCGTCCTGACTGCTTATTTTTTAAAGTCCCGCTCCATCGGTAGCGGGTTCACGAACTCGACGGGGGTCAAGCCTAACCCAAACTTCGTTAAACAGGATCAACATTGACTTAAACTCCACGTGCACGGCTTGAGAGGACTGAAGCTCGTGCATTTCAGCTTCGAAGGCCTGTCGACGCATTTTGAGCGCGAATAATTATATTCACAAGTGAATGAGACGCAGCTATCGCGTTGTCGGTTCGACGGCTGATCAAGTAGGATTCGGTCAAGCTATCGTGGTCGGCACGCTGATTCTGTCGGTGCCGTTGACAAGAAAGCCCGTCGCGCTATATGACAACTCGCACCCGTCGTTTGCCTCGTTGTCGGCCTATTACGATCAAATGGCCTCAGTGACACAGTGCTGAATAGTCGGGGTCAATGTCTCGTCGGTCTCGTATCCGACCCAGTGTTACCACGCGTTAAAAAGGGTACATGAAGTCAGGCACGCGCTGCCACCACCAGCAACAGTGGGCCGACGCTGCAAGAAGACTGCGTCAGCAACGTGTTTTTGAAGTGTCGCCCAAGTGCAACGCAGGGGTTTATCGATAAAATTGACAGCCTTCAATGCAAGGCGGCAACTACGTGGTTCACGGTGCAGTCCGGACGAAGCCCTGGCCCTTTTCACTTTCAAAGTGGAGTTGCAGTCTTACGCACGTTTACGGCACCACACCGACGTCGAGCTGCCAGTTGAGTTTCAACGCGTTCACGGCACAATCGTTCGCTGCGGTGAGCGTCCGTGCGCTTTTTTTTTTTTTCGAAGTAGTTTGCCTCAATATCTGGCCGCGTAGCCGCGCGCGCGTCCCTTCATGGCCTCCGAGATCCACCACGGCGCGCGCGTTCGCGCGGGGGTAAATCTCGGAGGCCATGGTCTCTTCCAAAACGTTTTGCGACCAATCCGCTAGGGCAGGGCGCATGCGCCGTCGCGCCGTGAAAGAAGGTGGATTTCGGTCGGTTCACGTGGTATACTATAGTCGGTTCACGTGGTAAGACCGCGTAGCGAACACCGCAACGCTACCCAGTTTGTCTCCATGCATTTCGTCTCTTATAGACAAAAGTCACAATGCCGCGCTGCTAGTGAACATGAACATGTCGTGCTCGTATAATCGTACAAAGTCGTCGTTCGTCCCGGTTTTACTCTGGGGACCAGGAACGATGACTGCCGTTTGGCCAATCAACCCGCGCACATTACGGCAAGGTATATAATCAGGCTTGCAGTGGTTTGTAAAGGACATTGCGCATGAATTCGCTCTCTCCCCAATGGTCGGATTAGTTAAATACGAGTGATGCGCTACGAAGTGACGCAAGTTGACCAGTCACACGCTCTCGGTCAGAAGTACTTAACTGAGAAGCTAGAACCGATTCAGCATAGAACTTTCCGATTTAATTTCGCGTTCATAGTACAGTGAACTCTCACCTGAGTGAACTTCGAAGCACCCAAGGAAATAGTTCGCTTAACTGAAAGTTCACTAAATTGAATATTCTCCAGAGCACGGAACAGCACAGGGCACAGCATACATCGAGTGAAAAATTTGAAACGCAATTTATGCAGTTATGTGCATCAATACATACGAAGTGCGCAACAATTACGTTGCTGCCTATCCGATTTTGAGAATAGAAATATATATATAATTTTCATTTGCACTGATGCGGTTAAAGCGCAAGAAGTAACAAATCTATGCAGAGAGTCTACACTGTAAAAGTTTTTACACCCTTAAGAGTGTTTTCTTGCCGCACTGGTAACACCCTTACCCTCAGGGCCTTACAAAAACTTGAAGCGGACGACAACGGAGCTCTAACTAGACGTGCGATGGCAAAAGATGCAGTTGAAGACTACACTCTAAGAAGTATTCCGGGGAAAACGGGAGTAACTGGGCAGTTAGTCCTAAAAAGGGCGCTTTCGTCCCTCAAGGGAGTAACTGCATGGATGTGCGTGCCGTGTGCAAATTTTGGAGAGTAAGTGTTTAGTCCCTGGTCGGAAAGAGAGCAACGGGAGGACGAACGGCAACAGTTACTCCCCATGTGCTCCGCTGTTTCCGTCCGCGTCGTGGAGTGATGCGGCAAAAACTGTATTGTCTATAAATCGTGAATAGTTCGAAGTTCGTGCACTGTTTATTGAACGACATACAAAGCATCACTTTGCCTCTTCGCGAGAAAATTGCGTGAAATATAAAGTTGGAATGTGAAGAGCCATGCCCTTAATGCGCGCACCATGAGTGAGCGATACACATTAAACGCGCAAGTCATTGATAGACTGCTAGATTTTGCTGGTCAATAGTACCTAAGTTCATTCCGTTCCAAGGAGATTATGAACTCAACTGAAGCGATGTGTAGCTCAAACGGGACACACTAAGCGACAAAGCAATTGTCCGTCTCTGTCGTCTTATGTGCCCCTTTTGAGCTCGCTACACGTTTACATCGCGTAGTGCCTCAGTTTTAGGCCCCCTAAGAATACTCGGGTAGATTTCTTTTCGCACTCGCTTATTGTTGAAAGTACACTCAACGTTACACTCTCCCCGCACAGGATGCACACAAAATGCCGAATCGCTTGTACATTGCCGCACCTGCGTGCCGATGCTTAACCTGTCTCAATTTCCTACCCCGGTCAACCAATCTGCCGTGGTGCAGTGGTTAGAGTAGCTGACTTGTGAGTCCGAGGACGTGAGTTCGAATCCTACTTTCGGGCACGTTTTTTTTTTGCTTTTTTTTCAGCTCAGTGATCTTTTTTATTAGCGTATAAATGCCTAATTTCATTAATTCCACCTTTGCGGAGCATCGGAAATAATGGCCATTACTCCCTTGAGGAGCATCGGAAAAGAGCAACTGTTAGTCCTCAGAGGAGTAACGGCACGGGGAGTAACAGTTCATCCCCTCGCACTTACCCCCTAAAGGGAGGAATGGTTGTGGCAGATCAGTTGCTCCGCAAAAGGAGTAACCTCAATACCCCATTTCCTCCTTTTCTTCTTAGAGTGTATGTAATTATTCTGACAGCCTTGGGCGCACAGAAATATCCAGCAGGAGAATTTCACATGGAGAGATATGAAACTCTCATGTCGGATATTTCTGTGAAGCACGTGAAATTTCAGAAGCGTTCCATATCATAAGGTGCGCTGAAAGATGCATCAGTCAACCATCGGTTGCTATCACTGACAAAGAATTTGTATTCTTGAATACTGATTGAAAATTTGCAATCTGTTTTAGTAAATATTGATGACTCGTTTTGCACATGCTCAGTGCAGTTGGCTGGCGCTTTTACGTTCTGTCTCTTTCCAAAAGATAAACAGTTGTGAGTAAGGGATCGCGTGTCCACCTTGTCTGCGTCCTTGCCTATTATGCACCCTACAAGTTTCACCGTGAAATATTCGCCATTCTGAAATACGTTTAACTGAAAGATTTTTGCGTAAAATGCATAGGAAAACCACCGGGCTTCTTTTCTAAACGTTATTCTGAAATATTCGTTAAACCGACGCTCGTACAACTGCAGCCGTTAAATACTCGTCGATGCATTGGTGTTATCGTAGTTTCAGAAATGTAGCGACAACTCGTGGCTATCGCCGGCCCACGCATATTGACGTTTCCTCGTGCATTGCATATCACGAAGGTTGTACAAATGTGTACAGACGCGATCGTGTTCGCCTATGGCTCGGCACTATAGCATTGAACTCGGCCGCTTTCGCCAGCAATTCGGCTTAGGAATTACCTTTCCGACACTGCAGGGTTTTCAAGAGTGACCACGCAAAACTCCGACACCTGCAGTGAATTCATGAATTTTGCAAACTCTTCATAAGTTAGGCTTTAGCTGATTTCGTTTTTTTCGTCGTCGTCGTCATCATCATCATCATCATCATCTTATTTTCGCGCTTCTCTTAATCTAGGAGCTATGTGCTTGTTGTGATGCATGTATATGGTAGGTGCTAATTAACACATTACTCTTGCCTTGTGTTCCCTGCGCTGTGTTTTACCGTTTGATTGTATGCGTGACGTCCGCACATTTCTTTCCTTCCCTTTTTTTTTTTCTTTCGCTTTGCGGCTTACTGCTGTATTGCGCTCAGTGTAGATTGTGCGTTATTTGCGTATTATTTATTTTTCATACGTATTATTGCTACTATACCAGTTTTTTCTTTAAATATTACTCGGCCGACATTTGGTGTACATCGTGCTTACGTAACGCGCCTCTAGATGCCTGTAAGGTGTTTTAAAATAAACGAATTTAACTAAATCAACAACTTACGCAAACGGCTTCGAAGATAAAATTTGTGATGACTAACAGATTCGCAGATGTTGCGAGCTCCAGTGTTCCTGGCGGTGTTGTCCGCGGCCCTAATGGCCGCCGGCGACACGCCTAACCCCTTCGGCGGCATACGTACGCCCTTCGGCATCGTGGGAACCCCGACCGAATGCAAGTTGGCCGCCACGGCCAGGATGGCCTCGTGCTTCGCGAAAGACCGAACCGTCCCGGTCCCCGTTGACCTGAAGGTGCGTACATGACACAGCCGGTCCGCGGACCGGTCGGCCTCATTGTGTCTTTAGCGGTTGTAGAGGCGTTACGTTACGGTGGTTGTATAGCGGCAATCCATGTTGCAACTGCAAACGATCGCCCTCCGTAGATTCCTTGTTGTGTGCCGTACACTTCGTGCTTTCACTTGCATCCCCGTGCGGAGTGAAAGCAACGTACTATCGCATGCGGCAGTCATCGTTGTCATCCTACTTCCCCAGTCATATGCATATGCATGCAAATTTTCGAATTGCAAATCACCGCCTCTTTCTATGCCGTCTTCCCCTCTTCTGATGCGCATATTGTAACACTAGTAGACAACCGGCTGTCTGTCTGCCCTAAGCATTACCTGGTCCGCCCAGCTCCGTTTCTTCATGTATCGACTGTATGCCCCCGTACGCTGTCTTACGCTCCACTTCTCTCATGCGCGGAAACAGTTGGTACCATTTTGCTCACGCGTTTTATTTGCCTTCATTACGCATTCATCGGTGGCCGTCTCTATATGCTGTATACTCTGCGCTGCAGGTTGCTGACGGTCCAGACGCAGCTGCAGAGCAAGCCGTGGCCGAGGGAGCAGCCGTCGAGTCGTTCTGCCCGCTACCGCCGGCGGTCGAACACTACGGCGACGATGTCGTTGTTACCGGTAGCCCGGTCCCGCAACTGCCCGAGGACGCGCCCGACGCAGAGTCCGTTTCGGACGTCGCCGAGGCTACGCCGTCCACCCGTTCGCTTGATAGCTATATGTGTGAAGAACAGGGGGGGATCATTTATCGCTGTGGCGTCGACGTCGATGAGGAGGGGCTCGACACGTCGAGGTGCGCTATACGCAGAGTTAACTGCCCCGCCGTTAGCCCGCACGGCGTCAATATGAACGTCAGTAGCGCCGGGGTTCACGACCTGCTGCACATGGCGGGGCAATTGGCCAAGCTCTTCTGCATGGTGGCCGCGCGACCAACCGCGTCCGGCCCGGACAGCGCTAACACGCCCGAGTACTTGAGGTAAGCGATCTAGTCTAGTACCGCGTAAATAGAACGCCGCCAATTCCCGCCGCCGGAAGTGACGCATGGCCTACGAGAAGCCGCAGCTCGGTGCCCGCGGCTGCCCGAGGCGCGCTGAAACATGTCGGATGTGATGTGCCGGAACTTAGGTCATAGCCGCTAACCAGCAGGTGCGCGCTTTGTCTGCTTATAGGTGCTGTTTAGACGCTGCTAACAAAAAAAAATGAAACAATTACCTGCCCTGCGGCTTCGCCAATATTGGCCCAGTGGTATCCCTTACTCATTTATGACCAATTTGGCCAAATGATAGATATCGTTGCTGTTGGGCGTGCACTTTGAACTCTATTTTTTTCGATGATTATTTACCGGTAATAGGTTGATTACTGGAAGGTAAACTGAAGGCCATTTTTTTTTATTTCGTGCTCGAAACGTTAGCGCCGGTACGCCAGTGTGACGTCGTGGAGTTCTTTCTCGTATTCGCCATGGTATTCGTATTTCTCGCCGCTGTAGCGTAGTAGACGTTCACTAAACTTCAGATATTTATTCTTTGGCTCGATTCTTTAAAATACAGCCCGCATTTACTTGTTGCGCCTTTTATGACTCATCGTGCCTTCTCACGGCATACAGTATCGCTGCAATTTACTGAAACAGCTCAATGTACTTACCACGCCTGGTTTATACCGGCACGCTTCGTAGTGAAGCATGCACACTGTGTATACATAGTATGCACGTACGTCATTCAAGGATACTCCGCGACTTCCGGTTTACGGCGGCGCCATGTTTGGGAACCTATAGGCTGTTGATAAGGTTCCCCAAGATGGCGGAAGGTAGCGGAAGCAGACGACAGCAGCGGATGTGACGTCACGTGCATACTATGTATGGGAACGTCAAAATAAACGGGCTGGAGGGTGGTGTGCCCGTCACGTTTACTGTACTGTCTCGGTGATTTCATCTTGAATCGACTCGTCACGCTATTTGTCGGACGTGCCCCTGGTGATCACCGCTTTCTCGTCTGTGCAGTTGGTACGAGCCTAAGTTCAGCGACCGGGCTTTCGCCTTCTACAGGAATGCGTCCGCTGCCGGAGGATCGAACGCAGACTGCGAGACCCTGTTCGTCAACTTCGCGATAAGTGTGGAGCTGACAGAGATCTTCTCGAAGAGCTTCTTTGGTCGATAATCACGTGCTCCAATGTTCAGTCGCAAAGTGCATACTTTCACTGAAATTGAGGTCAACTGACCGCGACCAACTGTTCAAATAAAAGCCTTCTTGTATGTCCACGTGATTGTGAAATCAATAGATGGTGCTGCGTTATATGCACGCGGGTAGGCGATGCCAAACAGGTTTGACATCAAGGCGTCCTGCAGATATGCACCGGCGCTGACTATGTGAAAAGCTTTCTTTTTTTTTTTTGAAGAGCACAAATCTATACTTAACTGAGCTTGATCACTCGGAGAGATGGACATATATCGCTCGCGCAGAAAAATAAAAAGAAAATCGCACATTTTTGGGAACGCATTCGTGCTCGGAATTCGTTGCAATACGTGTCGCAAAGCAACCAGTTTATAATATAATTAGCGAAATAATGATTAGTCGCGGTTATGACGGAATTTCGATTTTCAGTGCAAACAATCATCTCTTCGTGCAATCCTGCTCAAGGACTGGCCAGGGTCACGTATGGAACATTAAACATTAACGATAAAGTCTACACCGGCTGTCGTTGCTCAAGGCATGAGTTGTTCGAGCACCAAGAAAGCACGCTCACTCACCCTCGTGAACACACCATTGATGTTGATGAGGCGCAGCCGTGCACACACCCTTTATGTAGGGTGTGTGTACGGCTGCGCATTCCTCTCCGCGATTGGCGACACGCACACACAGAATGGAAAAAAGAAAGTGAACTACACGTCTTGCCACACCCCGCAAGCCCACCAGTATTTGAATCGGCAGGGACAAACTCTCTGCAAGAGGTCACTCTACAAGTCGACCATGGGTGACTCCGACTTGGTCGCTCTGTTGTACACACGTAAACAGTGCCCTTCTTTACTCTCTTATCACATCTCTCTCTGTCATTTACTCCCTTATACTCCCTATGGCTCATACAATGGTATGAGCCATTGATGAATACAGTTTCCGACACGCTGTTTCCTATGTTGTATGCGTGATTAGAAAAAATGCAAATGCGGTTCGCATCCCTTTGCTGAGTGCTTGTAGCCTCTGCCTTACGGGGCTATGATCTATTGTATTTCTTGCTTGCTTAGGAGGGTATGAGTGCTTACAGGGGAATGAATGGACATGGGTATGAAAGCAAGGAACATTAACCATATACAGCTTCGCTGTAAAACAAAAACATAGCTTGCAACTATACTTGCAATTCTCGGCTTTTGCAGCATACAATTCTAAGAGAGGCAACGACGTCGAGAAAGCGACAGCACAGTTTTCAAGCGTTTTCACTATACGCTTTCAGCTTCGTCTTGAAAGCTATATGGGCCCATACATTTTAAACTTGGCGCAATACAGGACGCCGTCTGTGTTTTGCTGTCGGTCTGGCGTCTGGGACTCCGCGAATCACGTGGAACCGTCAACCCTGGTGGCAAGGCCTTTGCACTAACCAGCCACTGACAGATTGCTGCAGATATCTTCGCCCTCTGCCAGTTGAGAACGAAACTGGTGTTTGTCTGCAGATGTTCATAAAGGGCTTAATTCGCGACAGGCTCAAAAGTAAACGTGTTCAAAACTTCGTGTATACGTGCGTATACAATCAAATTTGAACGTGGAAGCGCAGCCGCGATCGATTCCAATGCCAGTGCGTCCAGCGAGAGCGACGAGGGCAATGACCTTTTCCTCAGCTATCATTTTAGCAATCTTTCGTAGAAGAGGACAGGACGTTCATTCCATTTTCTTTGTATTCTCCGAGCAATTGTCGCATATATTTAGGGATAACTTTTTTTTTTATTGCTGCAATAATAAACATAAGCTACTTTTACTGGAATTTCAATTTTTCTGAACGTTTTCTAAAAGAAAATAGGAAAGAAGACGCCTTTATTCACGCTCAAGATTTCACTACGTTTTGCGTCTCTATACTTCTGACTCGCCGTACTCTTGTCGAGTTCATGTAAACGAAGCTGTAGTCTTCCCGTGATGTCGCAGACTCAGCTTCAGCGCACTGCAGTGGGCAAACATGGCGGCTACGGTGACGAAATTGAGCCGTATTATCGGGCACATGTTGTTTTGCTTTATCTTTCAGTGACTTCTTTAACCCTATTATCGCCGTTATCGCGTTGTCGCTCGGCTCGCGCAATGCGCCCCTGTCGTGCTGTCATGCTGTCCCGTTTCTTGCTTGCGCCTCTTTTCGCCCTGCTTTAGTAGCCCAAGATGGCGGCCACGATGACGTCAATGCAAACTTCATGCATCACGTGGTAAAGGGGCTTTACCACACGGCGCCCAACAGTTGTCCCCTGCTATACTGTATGTTGAGACACCCGTATACAACAGTTTATCGGTTTCCTTAGCAAACAGAAGGATGTATTCCCGAAAGTTCCTTGATTATATTTTTTTACATGATCATAATTATCTCACGCTGTCTACGAACTTCGTCACTATATATGCAAGAAATTAAGGTCTACAAATCACTCTAAGCTCGCAGACTATGTTGGGCGGGGAACGTAGCTGCGAAGCCGTCAGGTACGTGTTGTTCTCGGCGGGAATGAAAGCACGCTGTTTTGCGTGCGGCACGGGCAAGCATTCTTGCCTCATTATTCTTTGAGCTGCTCCCGTTCCCAGACAGCCCGCATGTCATATAGGTTCAACCATGCGTCTTTTATTTATATTTTGTGCGTGTGAGGAACGCAGCAAGCTTTTACATTAGATCATCATCATCATCGTCGTCGTCGTCGTCGTCATCATCATCATCATCATCAGCCTGGTTACGCTCACTGCAGGGTGTTGCGTTTCGCCTGCGACACGTGGTTTTGCCGGCGCGACTGCGGCGGGGCGGCAGACATTTTGGCCCGATCGTCGTCGCCGCAACACTCATCGGCAGGTGTTTCCAGGCGCGACTGCGGCGATGCGACCGCAAAAGATCATCCTCTCATTCCAGTCATTGTGCCCGAAACAGGCGATGCCAAAGCAGGGACCATCCTCTCATTACAGTCATTGTGCCCGACCGGCAGCGCTACAACAGGGTGCTACGAGATCGTGCTCGACAGGGTGCTACGAGATCGTGCTCGTCATGGTGCTACGGCATCGCTACGACAGTGTGCGTCACCATTAGCCCATTGTACATTCACGTGCTCGTCTTTTGAGGGGTTCCTTCTTGCCCTCAACTGCGAGAGTATAAAAACAGCTGCCCCCGGACGCAAAAGAGAGGGCTCCGATTTCTTCTGTTGAGTGAAGTGCTCTCCCGTCTCTCTACTTCGGTCAACCTGACCGCCAACTCTTTGCGATGTTAAAATAAACAAGTTGTTTTGTTGTTACCAGTCGACTCATGCTTTGCCGGGACCTCCGGATGCTTCCAGTTGTACCCCAGGCCGCCAGGCCAACGCTACCCTTGGGGCTTGCGACCCAGGTACAACCACGGGCGTCAGCGCCGAGTTCCCAACAGATCGTACCAGCAGTCCGATCCAAACATCTGGTTGGCAGCGGTGAGATCGCCTACGACTTCAAACAACTGTCTGCCAGCGGTGAGATCGCGACAACGGAGGCCAGCAGCGAAGAGATGCAGTTGACTGTATGCTGAGCAGCTCAACGACGATCCGGGAGCAGTGCAACGAGCCCTGTGTGATGACTGGTTGCCTGCAGCGGAACGACTGCGCTGGACTCTTGGCTGCGAGGTTTGGTGAGTGCGGGACTTTCTTCTTCTGAGCTTTGCCAGGCTTTTGTTAGTGTCAGAAACAGAGCTGGTAATTGTGGTTGTCGTTGCTGCCGGGTTAGTTTGCGGCAAGACAATAGTAAGCAGTAGAGAAAGCAGCATTCAGAGCAGCCATGGATTTGAAGTCGTTGCGCAAACCGAAATTGTTGGAGCTTGCAAGAGAGTTGGGTCTGGATGTCTCAGACAAACTAAGAAAACCAGAACTGATAAAGGCTATTCTTGAGTTAGAGGCTGAGGATGACGAGCTGTCGGAATGCCTTGAGACCATTGAAGAGAGAGAGACTGCAAAAAGACAGGAGCGCGAACTTAAAGAGCAAAAAGAAAAAGAAGAGCGCGAACGTAAAGAACAGAAAGAGCGAGAGCAACAAGAAAAAAAAGAAGAGCGTGACCGTCAACACGCTTTGGAAATGAAGCGTCTCGAGATAGAGATGGAACGCGCTCGTAATGGAAGTCAGGCACACGGTGCAGGAGAACGAGTATTGTTCAAAATGACTGACCTGATGCGGCCGTTTAAGCTTGGAGAGGACATTGGTTTGTTCCTGGTTAACTTTGAGCGAACGTGCGAGAAGCAGGGGTTCTCTCGGGAAACGTGGCCACAGCGCTTGCTCACTTTGTTACCCGGCGAGGCGGCCGACGTAGTCGCTCGCTTGGATAGAGAGGAAGCAGAGGATTTCGACAAAGTAAAATCGAGTCTGCTAAAAAAGTACCGGCTGTCTGCGGAGGCGTTCCGTCGGAAGTTTCGGGAAAATGAGAAAGGCAGAAGTGAGTCATATACAGAGTTTGCGTATAGGCTTATGTCAAACATGCAGGAGTGGCTCAAAGAAGAGAAAGCGTTCGGTGACCACGATAAAGTTCTGCAGTGTTTCGGGCTAGAACAGTTTTATAGTCGGTTACCTGAGAACGTGAGATACTGGGTCTTGGATAGGCCAGACGTTTGTACGGTGGCTAAAGCCGCTGAGCTAGCCGAGGAGTTTGTGACGCGTCGGGCTCGCGGAGCTAAGGACGGTCAAAAGGGTGAATTTGGCTCGAAGTTTGAGAGGCCAAAGTTCACACCCATGAGATTAAAGGGGGACACGCGTAGTGCGGATGCGAGCGAAAGCAGTCCGACCAAACGTAAAGAGACGGCGGCAGCCAAACGCAGAAAGCGGTTCGAGATGAGGCGAGCGCGCTTGTGTTATACGTGCCAGAAGCCGGGTCACTTTTCGGCGCAGTGTCCGGAAACAACACCAAAAGTTGTTTTTTTTTCAATAGGCAGCACTGACGAGAACATGAAGCTTCTCGAGCCTTACATGCGAGACCTCCTCGTGAACGGGAAAGAGTGCCGAGTGCTTCGCGATTCCGCAGCAACGATGGATGTAGTTCACCCGTCTTACGTAGAACCCCATATGTTCACGGGCGAGTGCGCATGGATCAAGCAAGCCGTGGAAGCTCATAGCGTGTGTCTGCCGGTAGCAAAAGTGCTTATTGAAGGACCTTTCGGAGCGCTTGAGACGGAGGCGGCAGTGTCATCTATGCTGCCCCCCCAGTACCCGTACCTATTTTCAAACAGGTCCGATCACCTCCTGCGCGAGAAGGGGCTTTTGTTTGGTGAAGCTAGTGTTCAGGCCTTAACCAGATCGAAGGTTCGGGAGCTCGCTGCAAAGGCGGTAGTTGCGGGGCCGACGTTATCAAACAACGAAAAAGGGTCAGAGGCGCAGCAAGCTGATATTCAGAGCACGCCCGAACTGAATAAAATTGAGTCTGTAGCGTTGAAGGCGCCAGATACTGGAGAGGGAAATCCCGATTCGGGAAAGTTAGAAGAGCTATCTACTGATTTGCTCATCGCGCCTACGTCAGACGGACTTGATAGGTTGCTAAAAGTCAGCCGGTCGGCTTTGATAGCCGAGCAAAAAAAAAGGATGGTAGCCTAGAAAACATACGCTGCAATGTCAAAGAAGGTATCGCCAGGAAAACTGCGCGTTTTGTGGAAAGAGGTGGAGTCCTGTACCGGAAGTATCTAGACCGAAGAGGAGTGGAGTTCGATCAGCTGATCGTGCCTCAATGCTATCGTCAGGATCTGTTGCGCTTGTCGCATGGGGGTTCGTGGTCCGGACACCTAGGAGTTAAGAAAACTAAGGACCGTCTCTTGCAAGAGTACTATTGGCCAGGGTGTTTTCGGGACGCAGACCATTTCGTGAGGACATGTGACACTTGTCAGCGGGTGGGCAAACCAGGGGACAAATCGAGGGCGCCGTTGAAATTGGTACCTATCATTACGGAGCCTTTTAGACGGCTCGTTATTGATACTGTGGGACCTCTGCCGGTAACAGCCACGGGGTACAGACACATTTTGACTGTGATCTGCCCAGCGACAAAGTTCCCTGAAGCAGTGCCGCTTAAAGAACTCAGCTCAGTTGAGATAGTTAATGCACTACTGTCCATATTTGCGCGAGTTGGTTTTCCTGCGGAAATCCAATCAGATCAGGGCACAGTGTTTACTAGCGCTTTGACGACAACTTTTCTCGAAAGGTGTGGGGTAAAGCTGTTACACAGCTCCGTGTACCACCCACAGTCGAATTCCGTTGAGAAGCTCCACTCCGTCATGAAGCGCGTGTTGAGAGCCTTGTGTTTTGAACATCAAACTGACTGGGAGCTGTGTCTGCCTGGGGTGATGTTTGCTTTAAGGACCGCGCCGCATGCGGCTACGGGGTTTTCGCCAGCTGAACTGGTGTACGGTCGCTCGCTTCGATCTCCGCTTCGCATGCTTCGAGAATCGTGGGAAGGTAGGGGCGACGACCCAGTCGTGGTGGAGTACGTGCTTAAGCTCCTCGAACGCTTAAGAAGGGCACAGGAGTTGTCAGGTGAAGCAATGACAAAGGCCCAGCAGAGGGCCAAGGTTTATTATGATCGGACAGCCAGGGCCCGTCGTTTTGAGGTTGGCGATGAGGTCATGATATTGCGCACATCGCTAAACAACAAACTAGAACGTGCAGTGGGAGGGCCCAGCGCGAATTGTTCAGAAACTGTCGGACGTTAACTACGTGGTAAGTCTGCCAGGAAAGCGGAAAGCACAGCAAGTTTACCACTGTAATCTGCTCAAACCTTATAGACAAAGGGAAGCAGTGGTGTGCATGATGGTAAACGTTCCTGAAGAGCTTCCGGTCGAGCTTCCGGGACTAGGCTCAGTGACGAACAGGGAAGACACCGGTCAAGTCATTAGTGACCTTATCAGTAAAGCACCGCTGTCGCCTGAGCAGAAAACCGAACTACACCAGCTATTACAAGAGTTTCAAGGTCTGTTCTCTGAGAGGCCTGGTAGGACTTCGGTACTTACTCATGATATAGAACTTACCTCCCCAGAGCCAGTACGATCCAAGGCGTATCGGGTGTCACCCCGCCAGAGCGATATTATGGAGGCTGAGGTAAAGAAAATGCTACAGCTCGGTGTTATTGAGGCAGGTGAGAGTGATTATACCTCCCCTTTGATTTTAGTTGAGGTACCGGGCAAGGAACCTCGTCCTTGCGTCGACTACCGCAGGCTTAATTCCATCACTAAGGATCAAATTTATCCGATCCCTAACATCGAGGAGCGCCTTGAGAAAGTTAGTAGCGCTCAGTTTATTTCCACCCTAGATCTTGTCAGGGGTTATTGGCAGGTTCCACTTACAGAAGAGGCTAGTAGGTATGCGGCGTTCATTTCACCAATGGGAACATTCCGTCCTAAAGTGTTGAGTTTTGGTTTGAAGAACGCGCCATACTGTTTTTCAAGTCTCATGGATAAAGTGTTGCGGGGACCGCAAGAATTCGCTTTACCGTATCTAGACGACGTAGCGATATTCTCCGCATCCTGGTCTGAGCATATGACACACTTGCGGGCAGTGCTAACCCGCCTGCGCGAAGCAGGCTTGACAGTAAAGGCTCCTAAGTGCCTGTTAGCACAGGCCGAGGTTGTCTACCTCGGTCACGTGATTGGTCAGGGTCGTCGCCGCCCCTCTGAAATAAAAGTGGCCGCTGTGCGAGACTTTCCGCAACCGCGCACAAAGACCGATATTCGGTCGTTCTTAGGTGTCGCCGGCTACTATCAGAGGTACATCCCTAGGTACTCTGATATCGCGGCTCCCCTGACGGATGCTCTAAGAAAGACAGAGCCTCAAACAGTCGTCTGGGACGAGACAAAGGAAAGAGCTTTTAGCGCCCTAAAGAGTGCCCTAACAAGCCAGCCTGTGCTACGATCGCCAGACTATACAAAAGGGTTCATTGTTCAGTGCGATGCTAGTGAGCGAGGCATGGGCGTTGTACTGTGCCAACGGGAAAATGGAGAAGTAGAACACCCCGTCCTGTATGCTAGTCGTAAGCTGACCAGTCGTGAGCAGGCGTATAGCGCCACCGAGAAAGAGTGTGCGTGTCTCGTGTGGGCCGTTCAGAAATTGTCATGCTATCTAGCCGGCTCGAGGTTTATCATTGAGACGGATCACTGCCCTCTCCAATGGCTGCAGACCATCTCTCCCAAAAATGGCCGCCTCCTGCGCTGGAGCCTCGCTTTACAACAATATTCCTTTGAGGTGCGTTACAAAAAGGGGAGTCTCAACGGTAACGCCGATGGCTTAAGTCGAAGCCCCTAACGTAGGAATCAGCCTCAAAATTGTTTGTTACTGATGTTTTTTTTTCTGAGGCAGGATTTTTTTAACATATTGCTTTTGTTTAGTGTTTCAAAGTGATGATATGCTTTCTAGTGCAAGTTTTCAATTTGTGGACGCGTTCTGAGTGATGCTAGACTACTGTAAGGAACTAGGCAGTGGTATAAAAAGGGGAAAGAGCCTGGCAGGGCTTAGTGAGGGTTGTGCCGTGCTTGCTGACTGAGCGGTTGAGTTTCAGCGTAGTTCTAACGCTTACCGGGAACGAGAACAAAAATGTGAACTCTCCCGAAGTCACTTTGCAGTGTCCCGTGCGAACCTGAACAAGAGAACGAGGCCTTCTCTGTGCGCTGCGCTCAAGAAACGTCGAGGGACGCCCGACTTCGGTTATGAGCATCATCGAGCGACATCCCTCCGGACAGCGGATGCAGTCCCCTGTCCATCGGGATCTCCTTCCCCCGGCGGGGCGGTCTGTTGCGTTTCGCCTGCGACACGTGGTTTTGCCGGCGCGACTGCGGCGGGGCGGCAGACATTTTGGCCCGATCGTCGTCGCCGCAACACTCATCGGCAGGTGTTTCCAGGCGCGACTGCGGCGATGCGACCGCAAAAGATCATCCTCTCATTCCAGTCATTGTGCCCGAAACAGGCGATGCCAAAGCAGGGACCATCCTCTCATTACAGTCATTGTGCCCGACCGGCAGCGCTACAACAGGGTGCTACGAGATCGTGCTCGACAGGGTGCTACGAGATCGTGCTCGTCATGGTGCTACGGCATCGCTACGACAGTGTGCGTCACCATTAGCCCATTGTACATTCACGTGCTCGTCTTTTGAGGGGTTCCTTCTTGCCCTCAACTGCGAGAGTATAAAAACAGCTGCCCCCGGACGCAAAAGAGAGGGCTCCGATTTCTTCTGTTGAGTGAAGTGCTCTCCCGTCTCTCTACTTCGGTCAACCTGACCGCCAACTCTTTGCGATGTTAAAATAAACAAGTTGTTTTGTTGTTACCAGTCGACTCATGCTTTGCCGGGACCTTCGGATGCTTCCAGTTGTACCCCAGGCCGCCAGGCCAACGCTACCCTTGGGGCTTGCGACCCAGGTACAACCACGGGCGTCAGCGCCGAGTTCCCAACAGATCGTACCAGCAGTCCGATCCAAACAAGGGCAAAGGCCTCTACCATACTTCTTCAACAACCCCGGTGATGTACTAATTGTGGCCATGTCGTCCCTGCAAACTCCGCCCACCTAACTTTCTGCCGCCCCCGGCTACGCTTTCCTTCCCTTGGAATCCAGTCCGTAACCCTTAATGACCATCGGTTATCTTCCCTCCTCATTACATGTCCTGCCCATGCCCATTTCTTTTTTTTTTTATTTCAACTAAGATGTCATTAACTCGCGTTCCCTCACCCAATCTGCTCTTTTCTTATCCCTTAACGTTACACCCATCATTCTTCTTTCCATAGCTCATTGCGTCGTCCTCAATTTGAGTAGAACCCTTTTCGTAAGCCTCCAGGTTTCTGCCCCGTAGGTGAGTACTGGTAAGACATAGCTATTATACACTTTTCTCTTGAGGGATAATGGCAACCTGCTGTTCATGATCTGAGAATGCCTGCCAAACGCACCCCAGCCCATTCTTATTCTTCTGATTATTTCCGTCTCATGATCCGCATCCGCCGTCACTACCTGCCCTAATTCCCTTACCACTTCCAGTGCCTCGCTACCTATTGTAAATTGCTGTTCTCTTCCAAGACTGTTAAACATTACTATAGTTCACTTTACATTAGATGTGGGCTTCTTTCTGCGAATCTTGGTTTACTAGAATTGGGAGGCGCTGCTGGAACGCGAGCATGAATGGGATTTCTTTTTTAAGCACAAGCAGCACCAAAACTATTAAGTACGTGGTATCCTTTCGTGTTTCCCGTGCGTTGCATTTCTTTTCTATTTTATTTAATACATACTGCAGAGACATACGTCCATGCAGAGAGAGCAACAAGTAAACAAAAGGAAAAAATAAACAGAACATATGTGAACACAAGAAGTACAAATGTGCATATACAAGTGTCATAAAGCCAAGTGATTCCAGTCATCGATCGATGGTGCGCGGAAACAGCGAGTACTTAAGTATGTTAGTTGGGACAAAACAGGGGGTTAAACATTAAGATGACTGCGGCTAGTTGGTCTCATCATCAGTGGACCACTTTCGTCACGCCGGGCTTGACAGTAGCATGACGTCACAAAGCAGAGTGCACAGGCTTGCTGTCTAAGACGCATTGGCCAATCCCGGCAGCCGAGGCAATGGAAATCTCTCAATGAGCATTACAGATTTTAGGTAAAGGTGTGTTTAACAATACCGTGTGTCGATGCATTCTTGAAAGCTAATCGCATTAACGTCGACAGTCATCTTTAGGTGGGTTTTGTCTGAATTGTTCAAAGACAACATCGCGCGTTCGCCCTGCATTGTTAGCATTTCTGGTAAACAGTGGAGACATACATCTTGGTTATGCATAGTCTGGCATCTTGTCACAGTATTTTACTTCTTGAGCGGCAACTGAAAATTGCGCAGGTCATTACGACGCAAGCACGAAACAGGGATAAACTAGGGTGCCTCGATGTCCGCCTCCGCCACAGGGTGGGCGCTTTTATAGTGGGCGCCATCTCGGTTGGAACGTTCCCGTCCGCTGGGAGATTGGGCTCAGTTAATCAGTTAATCTCTCTTAAAGGTAGGGCTTGCGCATATATTGTTAGTAACAAATATGTGAGACTTCTTTTTTAACGTTAAGCTTAAGCTACGCTGTTCGGTAGTTGAAAATGCAAAGCTATTCAGTGTGTTCATCTTTGTTTTCGCAACACCAGTATACTTACGACGCTGCGTTAACTTAGACTTAATCTTGACAATGTGAAACATTTTCTCCAGTGGCAGAAGATTACCTAAGCTGTTGCCGACGTCTTTTCGGCACTTTCACAGCACTCGCCGTCAAAAAAAAAAAAGAAAAGAAAAGAAAAGAAAAAAGATAGAAAGAAAAGGAAAAGGCAAAAGAAAAGAAACGCTTACGACAGGATTGAAATATGACTGACAACACACAGCGCTAACTGAAACTTTTTTTCATTATTAATTGTAATTTTGTCAGCTTCAGAGGTTCATGATTGGCAACAGCTCATCAGTTACACCAGAAAAAGACACGGTGCTTCTCACTTGGAGTTTTGTGCCTGTAACAGTCTTGCTGCAACACGACTGGCCCGGTTCTTCCGGCTTGCTAAACCAGCGCGTACTAAATGTGAAGTCGAACGGAAACAAAGCGGCTTAGCAGCTTGTCAGTTAAGTCTGGATGCCAAGCGCAAGAAAGTTGTCGTGCACCGACATGTTTACAGCTGCTTTCAGAGTCTTTCTTCATTGGCCGCTTTAGACGGTTATCTTCGTTCTCACACATATATGCTTGAAGACACTTTCGCATTGAAAGACAAGGTTAAGCATCTCCCGTCTTGCATACATGAAGTTATTGCCACCTTTATCGTACTCATTCAACTGGGTAAGTTGAGTTGAGTGGTTGTGTAGCTATACTGGTGGGATTAGCCTTGCACTTGCTGCCGGCAATCGCTCCACCGAAGCGACACTTAAATAAATCACGTAAATCAGACACAGACCTCACAATTACGAATAGTCACTCCTAAGGTCACCATGTGGAGGCCAAATCCGTGTCCTGCAGGTAAGTCAACCGGGTAAGTCCGTGCTACTCTATTGGTTGTTCAGCCAGCAACAGTTCAGCGCGATTTCCACAAAGCTCTACATCAGAAACTATTGGCTTCAGTAAGAATACAGCCATGCGCTAGTATTTTAAGGCGTAAGCCTTTAGTGGCTCATGAGTGGCCGGGCAGTCCGTGGTGGACGCAGGAAAGCGGCGATAACTGGCGAGGGGAGCAAGGAGAGGAGGCGCCATGCCAGTAGCGCTGTGAGAGTGGGTGAGCGCGGACATGCGCGTGGGGGTGCGCACACATGGGCGACAAACCTTGAAGCCATGTGGCTGTGATTGCATCCCATACTCGCGGCCACGGCAGCGTCCGTTTGCAGAACAGTTCAGACAACAGCAACAGAGGCAGTCATAGATAGGTTTTCGCCTATCGCAGTTTAGCTCAGCCGCAGTGCCCATAGATTTGTTTTCCCTAGGAAACTGGCGCCAGGTCGACATTTTCATCGGTGCTGTTATTCACTGCCTTCTGGGTCACCAATGCTTCATCCGCGACAATTCTAGCTCTTTCGTTGTCCTTTGTGTTCACACGAGCTGCGCTGACGCGCAGCAAAGGCCATGCCTCGGCCATTTGCGCCGCCGAACCACGTGGAAACTTGAAAACAGTGGCTGCTGTCGCGGAAAACGAGAGAAAATGCCTCGTCACATGCTACGACAAGGGAACAACTCACCTCGCATATCTTGGTGCTGTCTGTCGGGTGCCAACGGTCGCGCTTCACTTGTGCCTGCCACTTATTTCTTTTTCTTCGCTCGCTGCTGCGAGGGGAGCGAAACATCCGTTTGCCTCTCGCGTGTGAAGGAGCACACAGCGGCACACCACAGCCTGTCACAGCTTTCGTTGAACAAGTGATGTAATGTTTTAGATAAAACACCGACGCGTTTACAGCACCGTCCCCGCGCTAGCCACTGCATTTCTTACAACGCAACGCCAGACATCTTCGAACCAACGTGGCTCCCCGCGAAGATGCGGCGGCACGGCCTGGATCGAAAGGTGTCTTCTGTCTGAAAGCGGCGGCGCTGGCATCGAGGCGCCCTATAGAATCAACAACGCAGCAGCGTGAGCAAACCATGGCACCTGGCAATGGAAGACGCGCGCGCTCGTGCACCATGGCTGTGTTCTAATACTCGCCGCAGACGGCAAAGTAGACGTAGGGCAGATTTTTTATACTTATATAATTAATGTAATATTATTTATTAGGCAGATCAATAAATATTGGGCCCCTCGGTTAACCCCCTTTCTTGTCGTTCATTACACCACGAGGGTCTCGAATCCGGCAACGTTGACGCCTACCCGCCGTGGTTGCTCAGTGGCTATGGTGTTGGGCTGCTGAGCACGAAGTCACCGGATCGAATCCCGGCCACGGCGGCCGGATTTCGAAGGGGGCGAAATGCGAAAACACCCGTGTACTTAGATTTAGGCGCACGTTAAAGAACCCCAGGTGGTCGAAATTTTCGGAGTCCTCCACTACGGCGTGCCTCATAATCAGAAAGTAGCTTTGGCACGTAAAACAACATTGACGCCTTCAGGTAGCACGTGTGTGTTTATTGACCAGTTGCCTTCACCCAAAAAAGAAAGATCACGTACTCGTGATGCCTGCGGCAGAAATGATGTTCCACATCCGCCGCCAATGCATGCGAGTGGTGGCGCTGGCTAACAGTCCCAGGGTTCTATTAGGAAACATAAATACCCAAGAAAGTGGATGTGGAAACGGCGCCGCGGTAGCTCAATTGGTAGAGCATCGCACGGGTAGTGCGAAGAAAAAAAATTATGGGGTTTTACGTGCCAAAACCACTTTCTGATCATGAGGCACACTGTAGTGGAGGACTCCGCAAATTTCGACCACCTGGTGTTCTTTAACGTGCGCCTAAATCTAAGTACACGGGTGTTATCGCATTTCGCCCCCATCGAAATGCGGCCGCCGTAGCCGGGATTCGATCCCGCGACCTCGTGCTCAGCAGCCCAACACCATAGCCACTGAGCAACCGCGGCGGGTGGGTAGCGCGAAGACGTGGCATCGTTCCCCACCTGCGACAAGTTGTTTTTTCATCCTTTTTCATTTCCGTTAATTTATTATTCCTTTAATTCAATTAGTAAGTACAAGTAATTTCCACTGTGCTGTCCTTGGTGTCTTTGTTCGTTGGCTTCTTGTGCTCTGAAAAGGAAGAGGAAGACAAAAACGCATTGTAATGCAAGGGACTCATAGTACTATCTGTGGTCAGGCATATCTTTTTTTCCTCCCAAATCATGACCCTTTTCCCTTCCCGCAGCGTTGGGTAACCAACCAGACTCTTGACTCGTTAACATCCCAGCCTTCCTTTTATCTCTCTCTCTCTCTCTTGACGATTAGGCTGAGGGGGCTCTTCATCCACAGCTGTTCCGCGCGTTCTCCTAAAGATAAGAGTTCCTGGAGGGACAAGAGAGTGTGTGTGCGTGTGTGTAAAGGGCCGGGGGGGGGGGCAGGGGTAAAACGTCGATAGCCTGAAAACAGCAAAAAAAAAAAGACATTGTTTGAAAGAGAGCAAGCCAGATTGCCACCACCAAACGAAGGGGCTGCTGGAATTTCTAACATCTCGCCCGCCAACCTCGGCCACACTCCTCACGTGACGTCGGTGACGTCAGCCCACCCAGAGAAAGCCTTTCCAAGCGGGCCCCCAGAACACGTGTGCGAACACGCCTGACAGGCTGCTGAAAGGCAGCGTTATTTTGCTACAACTATGAATCTGGGAACATGTTTCGTCGTACTTCTGCTACTCGTGATGGGCTCCAGCGGCCAGGACCACTTCCCGGGCAGCTCGCCGCTCTCCTGGCTTCGTAACCGCGTGTTCGGATCGAAGCAGAACGAACAACGGTTCATCAACCGCGTGGCCGCAGCCACGCAAAGCCTGGCCGCCCTGATGAACGACCCCGTTGTGGTCGCCGAACTGAACAGGTTTTTTTTTTTTTTCGGCATATTCAACTCGCTCACCGCGCACGTTTCTTGCAGCCACTTTGCATGCGGTGCATACGACGGCCGGCGATGCTGATCGTTTTGCTAACAACGGTGTTAATATTGCTATCAGTATACGCAGTTTGAGCGTGAGTGCGCCTAATATGTCATCTGCGTATTGGACTGACATTTTTGTTTGTCTTCATCGTACTATTCTACTTACAAGGATAAGCTGTTGACTGGTTGGTTTGACATAGCGCCATCGTTCATCCCAAAGGCGAAACAACTCGTTCCTGCCTTGTCTGTTTCATTGTCTCGTCTTTGCGCTTGGAAAACGGCACCACGTCAAACTCCGATAGCCCAACGGTTCATCCTTGTAAGAAGAAAAGCACGATGGACGCCACAACACAGACAAGACGGGAACAAGCGCTGTTGTCGCATTTTCTTGCCCTGAAAAATAGCACTATCTATATATTGTGCTATTTTATAGTGTCCGCGTTTTCGAATAAAGAGTCTCCCTCTTTCCCCAGATACTACGGACTGCTGCTTCGTAACCCCGACGTCAACAATATCGTGGAGTCCGTACGACCCTCAACCGCGCGACCGACAACGCGACGCATCTCTGTCGCACCACCGGAAACGCCGCCACCACCGACGACGACAACGACTTCGTCGCGGACGTCTACCCCGACCTCGCAGACGACGGGCGAACCGCAGTCGCCGACGACCACGGCCATTCCGACGACCACCGTTGGTCCCGTGAGCCCCAGCGCAGGAACCAAGGCCGCGGTTCAGTCGAAGGAGCCCGGCAGCCTCGTGAGCAGAGTGAACGGGGTCGAGTACCGCTTCTACTTCGACCCGAAGTTGGTGGTTCGGCCGCCCGACGGACCGAGCGTGCGGGCCCGGGTCCGCCGCCACTTGAACCTCGTGCGGCTCAACGACGCGGAGAACTGCATGTCGTTCCTGATCTGCGAGATGTCCCGGTACCCGCTGCGTTACGGTCCGCTGGGCGTCAAGGTGGATCGCTTTTTCAGGTACGAGGCGTTTTCGGCTGTTCGTTAATTAAACGGAAGAGGGCATAGGCAACCGGGCGAGTTGGTATCGGTGCGTGGCTAATAATAAAAGCGAACCGAAGGCGAGTGACGCAGCACAGGCGCTAACTGTCAACTGGAAATAAATAGCGGGAACGAGTTTAATACACACCTCTGCACGTGCCTTCGGGGAAACGAAGGATCGTGACAAAGGATCGCGGTTCGATTAGTTACATAAACACGCAAGAGAAGTAGGGCGGGCGTTAAAGAATCACAACTGTGTCGAACCCGTAAGCCCAAAACACCCGTCCACGTCAAAGAAAATGAAACAACCTTGCTTTATTTCTGACCATGAAGAGTACATTCGATAAAAGGAAGCAGAAAGTACAATGAAATGTTAGTTGAGTTACTTAATAGTGTAGCAATTCACCATTGTTTTGGTGAACTTTCCACGACTCAAACTTTGCCTTTGGCTACACGTCGTTTTTTTTTCTTCGTATATGCGTCATACGCACACGCATGCGATGGTGCTTCTAACGACGTCCTCACTCATTTACGTGACCAGAGTTAGAATATACCCTCACTGGGTACGTCACAAAAGAGACATGCTCAGAGCGTATTGACATCAAAGTCACTGACATGCACGATAACCACAGCTTCAATTTATTTGTACTCATGGAATGCGCAAAACTTCCAACTCTTTCCTTGATAAAGAGATGGACGAGTTACTGAATCATGCATCACCACATAGGTGACTATGCGCTATGATTAGGTTATTAACTTGGTCAACCCCAAATGATCGCTTTAGCATTTCAAAAACGCTACTGTGGCGTACTGCGAGTTAAACAAGCACTTCGACGTATCAACTAGATATAAGAAATAATGCATGGGGTGTTAAAAGTACTGTCAGAGGCAGAAACGGCTGCACTGGATAGTCACGATGCGAAGGACGCCAGCTGTGAAACTACATCGAAATGCGAAGAATGGAATAAAAAAATATCATGGCCTTTCAGAGGGGTGTAAATTCAGTTATATCAGGGTTTCTAAGAACAGGTGGGGGGGGGGGGGGGTCACAGGACAAAATTTCCTGATGCCAATTATTCCTGCGACGCGTGCGGAAAGCAGATGCTTCTAGCAGCAGCTGGGAGGGGGGGGGGGGGGGGGGGGGGGGAGGGCTGTAGAACCTTCCGCTTGTTCGGAACTAAAGCGACACGTGCGTGTGGGTTTTGTAAATCTGGTGTGCATCAGTTTTCAAAAAGCAAGCTGCTGTGGGGCAATAAAGATAAGCCTTGGGCGGGTTTCGGGAAATGCCTATAGTTGAGTAGAAAGTGCGAAAAAGAGAGCGATGGCTACGAAGAGATATCGTGCCGAAAGTTAAATGAAGAAAGACGATTAGCTATAACGCAACAACTGAGTGAAGAAATGGACACTAAAATTTGTTGAAGGACTAATGATAAATCGCAGAAGAAAACAAACCATAGTAAAGTGCAACCATGACCCATAAGAAAGAGATACGATTAACTCTGCTGTGGCAAGATAAGCGCTGTTGTTTGAAGAAGTAAACAGTAAACTTTCTGCGGGACGAATGATAAATCACAGAAGAAATCTAACCATAGTAAAGAACAAACATGACCCATAAAAAGGAGGTATGATTAAATGTGCTCTGGCAAGATAAGCGCTGTCGTCTGCAGTCTTGTCATTTGTGTATGACTAGTAGATTCGAGAACAAGCACACGAGCGGGCCACCCATGAAGAGATAGTGAGACGCGAGCTGCGGTCGACGGGGCGACGCGTCTTTCGTCTGCCCTCTCCCGTCCCGCATTAGCTAGCTTTGCGACTTAAATCAGCACTAAAGCGATTTATGCTGTGACGCCACCTAGCGGGGCGCGTGATGCAGACATGCACGCACAAGGAAATGAAATGTCTGCGCGCTTACCAGCCGTCTTCGATTATTTCACTGTTGCATCGAAAAGCGCTTCCCCGGATGTACACCGATGCCGACAACCGCGCGCGCCGTCGCAGCATGTGACGACAGTGACGGGATTCCGTGTAGATGACGCCGCCAAAGCTATAGCACCGTGCCATGTGACGCCACTAAGCGAATGCGTCGCATGCGCAGGGACTTTAATGCCGCGATATGCATGCGAAAGCATCAAATGGACCATTGACGGGAAAAGCCGGCGGCCTCTGCAGCAGCGAAGCTGCACCTATGGGGAACCAGCGCTGGATAGGCGGCGCGTCGAAAAGAGTGCGTTGCACGCCGCCCTGGCGACGAAACGCGGCATATTCCAGCCACACAACCAGACGACACACGCATACGCAGCCGTATTATAGTTTGTATGTTTCCGTTTTCGCGCCGCTTCAAGTGGAGTTTTTGTAAAGAAGCTAGCGCCATCAAGTGAAGAAATGACGAAAGAAGCTTTTTAAGCTTTATACATATTTCACAGTGCGTCGCGGCGAGCACGTGTTTCTTTAACGGTTGCGTCGTGTATCGATGCCATGCTTGCGTGGCTGCCTGCCTCGCAAATCTAGCAGTTATGGCTCCGGTCGTGCTGCGCTATGGTTTCGGAAGTATTAGTTGGCCTGAAGATATTCCATATTTCTCTGGCTAGACATAAAAAATTCTGATGTTACTTCGCCACAGCAGTCAATGGAGAAGAAAGCTTTATCGCATCAGCTGACTCGCGCAAGCAAAGGTTTGAGTGCTCGGCTGCTTGATCCGTAACAATTCTGGCTACATTTAGCACTAATTACATTAATTTGCCGGATGCATCTCAGCGCCGAGTCCTCATCCGCATGCGCATATTTATAAACACATAGGTGGCTTAGTCGCGCGTGCGCCGGCACTATGCGCATACAACTCGTATTACAAGGCAGCTTGGCATTGAATGGATAATTTTTACCTTTCGTATCGTTCACTTGGTGCGGTGGCGTTGGAAGGGGCTTGGCGGTGGCATTGCGAAGGAAAAATGGTACATATGCCGGATGGTGCATGCTATTGCTCATTTTGTTTCCGACGAAATACCGACAGCAGATTCTGCTGTTTGGTACTGTCTGCCATGGCTGACCGTCTTCACTATCGAATAAACCAAGGATACACGCAAAATTTGATTTAGAAACCAGCCCGACACCGCTTGACAGGGCGACAAGACGGGAGCTTACACCGCTCGCCTGACTGCTTGGATCCAACGCCGCCTCCGTTCTTGTTCGTAGGGTTTAGATGGAAAGACGCAGAAGGATACATCCTCCCTCATCCCGACTTAGTTGTGGCACTTGTATACGCAACAGTATCGTCGGCGCCCTTTTGTTTGCCTTCGACTTTAAGGGCACGCAACGCAATTTTCGTCCGCGGGGGAGGCTGCGTTGTGCACATTCTGACCGCCAGGGCGGCGCTGCAGGCGCCGTGAAAACTCCAGCGCTGGTTCCCCATAGCTTCCCGCTGGCTGCCACGTCACGTGACGCTGGCTCGCCCTTAGTGGCTCGGGCGAGCCACTGTTGCGCGAGGAGGGAGGGCATGGAGGGCAGTGTTCGTAACTCGAAGGTCCGTTCAGCGGCGTTCAATTAGACATTAATGCTGTATTGCCGGAAACGTGCTTCCCCTCACTCCACCTAAATCTCCGTGTACCAGGCAGCCGCCTGCCCAACCCTTCCCCTCTCACGATGGAATAGGTGCCGCCACCTACCCCCCCCCCCCCTCCCCGCATCGAGAAATATTCCTGTCTACGCTACTGCGCCCTAGTTCTTGTTGCTGCAGTGCTGCTGCAGTGCTCTCGCCTGCGATAACATTAGCCTGTTAGTATTAGTCTGATAGTCTTATAGTTATTAGCTTGATAGTATTAGTTAATAACCTCATATGTTATTAGACGATAGCCTGCAATAGTCTCGCTGACCTGTAACCTCGCAGGTATCCCATGTGGGACACGGGCTCTTCGGCTGCGCACTACGCCGCCATGGCCCGACACGGCCGCCGCGACGGGGGCTGTCGCGGCCGCATCTCCTCCTGTCGGCACCCGATTGGGCCGCTGTTCCAGCGCCGCTACAGCTTCCGGTACGGACACTTTTGAGCGGCGCCGAGCGTAAGGAGCACGTTGCTCCGTTGCGTCCAAAGGACGCAGGGCCTACCGGCAAGCTCACTCACAGCGATCACTTCATCAGACCATAGTAGGGATGAGTCCACGTGCCTTTCCGATGGAAACGGAGCGTGTGGTTTCTTCACTTGCGCGCAATAAATGCAAAGAGCTCACTCTCCCAGCGTTTGCGTATTGTTTTGAACGGATCTTGTTATATAACGCAAACAACCACACACTGTAGGCAGTAACACTCAAAGCTTCACCGAGATATGTACTGTGCAGGCATGACGCAAACTGGAACTGTTTTTATATTTACGCCGGTTACTAGTTCCGTATTCTGGTGTAGCGCACGTGAGAATACATCATTCTCACGGTAAAGGCGTAGTTGTTCGAAATGCCACGGACTGGTCTTTTAAAAATATGGTATAAAGAAACGGAATATGTCCCTCAAACACAGTAGCTGCGCTCAGACGTTTACTCTAAAAAGTTTGCATCCTTTGGTACGGTGTCTTGTCCCACAATAGTAATTGTCATCTGCCTTGCTTGCGTTTGCTTCCTTGGAAGCTCTGCGCTCGCTAATTTCCCGGCAAGAATGCAAAGTCACGCTGACAATGCGCATGCCGTTACTGACCTGGATTTACCAGGTTCGGAGAGTTAAAGGAAATTCAGGCAAGATAGATGGCGATTGTCCTTGCGCGACAAGATAGGACCAGAAGGGGTTGCAATCGTTTTAAAGTGTTATCTTCAGCGACGCATATTAAAGGGGCAACGGAAGAGAAAATGGCAACTGAGAGATTCTATTTTCGTAAGTCGCAACCACACGATAGAAACCGATATGCAAGGAAAACATAGGGGTGATTACATGTTTGTTTATTCTACGCGCTCTCGCACCACGCATAAGCTATGGCGTAATAATTCGAGTACGGGGGTTCGCATCCCGCCTGCGGACAGTTTTTTCGTCCACTTTCATTATTTATAATTACTACATTCATACTTACCAAGAAATTTACAAAAAAAGTAGACGTTTGAAAGAATAAGTTATCAGGCTAAGCTGATGTAGACTCTTAAATTAATGACACCTTATCAGTCCCAATTATTACATTTACTTAATCACTTGAGCTGGTACCTTAGGTTCCAGCCTTTTCTCGCTGCTATGGGTCGGTCTAAACGCTGTTAGCTCCGCAACACGTGCTTGGAACTAAGAAGTATAGCATATCAGACATTAAAGGGTCATGGCACGGTCGACCATCAATTAGGTAGGATGTTGCAGCGTGTGACGCAACTACTCGCGGCGCACCGAAGCGTTGACGGCAATGCATAGACCACTTGGTTATAAACCGAGCTGCTGTAACGGCACGTAGGATTTCTGACGTTTCGGTATTGTTTCCGAGCCTATTCAGCAGCTGCCGTGTCAACGCATACGGTCGCCATCAATATGAAAGGGAAGTCCTAACGTTTTTTCAAGGACCCGTACGGGATAAACGCACATTCCCTTCACAAAAGAATTCGATGAGACAAAGTTCGATAGAAAAGCTTATTATAAATGGCCTAAGAAAAATAATTTAGGTGCTAACACTCCGCCCGACGATGCGCCCAGATATTATTCGCCTCTCCTCGTACATTCCTTGAAGCGAGGACAGGTTGCACTACGGAAAGGGATTCGATAATAGCTAAAATTCTGGGCTATAAATAAGAAACCTTGTGTTTCGGAGATTAACTAGAGGACGGAGGGCCGACTGTCTTTGGGGGCCCACCGTGAAATCACAAAGGAGGCAGTGCAATGTGACATGGGTTGGCCTTCTTTAGAAGTCGGAGAAGCGCAGAGCAAGATTAGTGTTGAAGGAATACCAAGGAACATGGATGGAAATAAATGGCCGGCTAAAGTGCACAAATATCTGTACCTCAAAAACACGGACACTGAATGGAGGAAGAGGTCAAGGAAGGTGGCGACGAAATACAGGGTAAGTGAGAATGTAAATATAGACAACCAAGAGTCATAAAAAAACTGCGAGAGAAACAGAGAAGGTAAATTGGATGCAAGGAATGGAAAAATGGATACCTTCAATGTTTACAAGAATGGCAAAAAAAGAAATCGGAAGGGCAAGTCTGTATGATAACGCAAAGGGAAGTACATTGCTCCTTGAGGATTGAGCTGGCTGCCTGAGGACAACAACGTACCGGAGCAAATATGAGCCACAGGATGAGGCAAATGTGTGCTGCAAGAATAGCTCGGAAACTGGGGACATTGTAATTGAATTCCAATGTTCTCCCAACGAGACACGCAGGGAGTGTCCACCTTCCAGAAGCATTGGGATCAAAAGGAGGTGGAAGTAGTATACGGTCGGCAGTCGACACAAGAGACGATTAGAGTATTGCTGGGGGAAAAATCGGAGAAGAGATTGATAGAACCGGAGTCATTGCAAGCGTAGGTAATGGTGCAGTGTAGTGATTGAGCTCTTAAATACGGAAGATCGAAATCAGATAGGCAAAAGGCTCAATAGTGATAGATGTAGCGAAACGTGATTAAAGCAAGCAGGCTAGGTGACTTCTCGTCTCCACCCAGTTTCAGACGGGATGCCAATCATCATCATCAGCATCACGACAATGCTCCGCTTCTTTCCGAAACTTTCTTTTTCGCCTTATCTTCGGTCGCCAACTCACGCAGCTTTACATCAAAGGCATTACAAAAATATATCTGTGCTTCGTCAACCTACAAAGCAGAAGCTGTGCTGGCTTCTGCTTCCAAAGGAATAAATCAAGCAGGTAGTTGTTGCAGTTGACAGGCTAATTAGCGCTCAACTTCGTATAACAGCTAGGAAAATTTTATGTATGTTGCAAATGCTTTCGTGTTCGTAAAGTAAGCAATCAGCGGTCAAACAAATTCCTTACAGCTGCCTGCGCATGCAACCCCTCAATTTAATGCAGATGTAGTGCCTTCGCGCTCCATATTCTAGTGGGCAATAGCGGTTTCTAACTGTGGCTTCGCGGCTATGGTGCTGCGCTGCTAAGCACGAGGTCGCGGGTTCAAATCCCAGCAGTGCCGACCGAATTTCGGTGGGGGCGAAGTGCAAATAAGGCCCGTGTCCCGCGCAATGCAGGGCAGGTTAAAGATCCCCTCAGTCAGTGATTTTAGGTGCACGTCAAAGAACCCTAGGTGGTCCAAATTAATCCGCAATCTCTCACTACGGCCTCACAATCAGCGGTTTTGGCACGCAAAACCATATAACTATTTTTTTTGCCAGCTAACCAACTTCACACGTGACAAGCTTCGCCTTACTCAAGCAACTTGACCAGCTGTTTAGGCGCAGTGTGCATGTTTAAAATATGACGACTGTGGTAGACGTTGAACGAGCGCCAGTCTTGTCTCGTGTGCCTTGCAATAGCTGTAGAACCCCTTACAAGCCATTACCGGGTCTTTGGGTTGTGAACGAGTTACTGCATAAGTCATCTTTCGAATGCTGCGCGGACCCGTGTACGTTTGACACAGAGTCGGGACACGTGACATTGCACGTGCTTCAGACACGAAAGCCGAATAAATATATAGGTTGGAATACTCTTTATTAACGCTATATACAGACACATGAAACCGCAAGGTTCCGCACGTGCTGGCGTGACACAGTGGCGCCGACGAGCTAATAAATACGAAGTAGTGTATCAAATGCTACACAAGAACAAAAAAAAAAAAGACATTATCGAAAACATGCCGCTACATACAGAGTGCACGAGGTTTCGCGCGGTTGCCGATAAGTCATTTCCAACAGAAATAAATGTTGGAAGCAAGAAATCGCGCCACAGTTTCCGCCACAAAAGCTTCTACATCTCACGCATAGAGTCACTTTTTTTTTTTTTTACAACATAACACGAACAACTGTTATCACAGCAGGTTGCCAAAACGCGACAGGTCGGCCAGCTCCGCACGGCCTCTACAAGTCACCGCGACGTAGGCGCCCCTGCCAAACGCTGCTCGCTGTGGAAGACTGCATCTCGGGTTTGTACCAGAGACCGACCGGTCCACACACAGTCTGCAGCGTCGTGTGGCCTGGACCGCCGTGTTCGCCGCAGCGCGCCGAGGCTTCAGCCGAAGTTCGCCGACAGGCTGATCAGGTCGACGACCGTCATGGGGCAGCTGTTGTACTTGATGCGGCAGCCTTCGCCGCCGTGCGTTCGGCCCACTTCGTACGCGCGGCTGTAGTCGGCCGCCACGTCGCTGGAGCTCATCAGGCTGTCCATGTATCTGAAAATATAGCGTTAGTGAAGTTCTGCTTCTCTCTCTCTCTTTCTTTGATTATGTCGATGAGGGGGTGACGTTCAGGTGTATTGAGCAAATTTACTTTGTTATAGTGTAAAAAAAGATAATAAAGACAGAAGATCTTGCAACGACTTTCTGAAAAAATGGCACACTGAAAACCAAGGAAAGAACGAAACTAAAAAAAAATATTTATGAAATTGACCACTCTTGAATTGTTCAGTTAATTCTCGCGATTGACGTGCCGTGGTGGCTAAGGCGTTCCGCTGCTGACGCCGAGGTCACGTGTGCGGTATCCGGCCGCATTCTGACAGAGCCGGAATGTGAAAAAAAAAGAAAAAAGAAACTCATGCCACATACGTCTTTCCGTGTCAAGGACATTCCTTATGCAATGCGCGAGATGAATCACGGGAACCGAGGATGTCGATATTCAGTCTCGTAAAACCGAGCTACGCCATGCACGTTAAGCCAACACAGACTGAAGCTTAAAGGCAATAAACAGTTAACTCCCCATTCCGTTTTCTCCCTTCCTAAAATAAGAAGAAAGAAAAAGAGAAATAAATGTACATTTTTTCTTACAGCGAAGCTGTCTATGGCTAGGATCCGGGGATTTCTTCGGCTTAACGTCGACAAAGAACAATGGTGGGCCGATCCTGGCCGCAGTACAGGGCACAGCAATGGCTCATAACCCCGTAAGGCAAAGACTACTCCCGTGAAGGCGGTTGGCCAGCAAAGCTGCCTAACCACCTTCACGGTGCTCAACTTCTGTGTAGATGGTTGGTCAGCAAAGCTTACCAACCACGTATACATAGATGTGGATTAGTAAGTCTTGCAAGAATGTTCCACGGGTGGGCCACGCACGGCTAGGACTGTCGAAAGAGGCGTTTCGAACTTCAAAGGGGCCAATTCTAAGTTCAAGAGGCTGTTTCTGGACCAAGCGTTCGAACTCACGTGTAACGTGTGCGATATCGCTTGTGGTTCGAGAGCGATCTGTCGTCGGTCGCAAACTTCAGAGACGAAGCAAGGAGATCGCGGGCACTAGAAGCGTTAGGGGAGCCGTTTCGCTACGCAGATATCACAAGCTTCAAATTTTGCGGTACGTGCAAAGAGGCAAAGTGTTCTTGCTCGCAAAGTCGCACGGATACGCATGCCGTCTGATCCCGGAACATTTGCCAAAGTGGAACGTCGTGGAAGAGCGTCTGGTTGCTCCCAGAATCCAATTCATGAACACAAGGCACCTCGCTCACGGAGGTGGTCAATTTGGCATTAAAGGTCAAATCGTTAACGTCGTCCCCACAGACGTGCATCAAAAGCTCCAGAGTCTTCGCAGACATGTGCGCAAATGGTCGCACACACCATGGGATCGTTGTTTGACGTGGTTGCCCTAGATTAGGCGCCACAAATCTACAGCTTCGCTGACCAACCACCTCCAAATAAGTGGGTTGGCGGTGATCTTTTTTTCTTCTTCTTTTGTACCTTGTTTTGCGTAGTGGCACTGATTGTCAGCATGAGTGAACTGTTCCATATCGCCCAAATCGTCACCCTGCCAAACTCTAGGGTTTTCCAGCGGCGCGGAATCGAAGCCGCGGTCTCGATATGACTAACGCAACGCCACAGCCACTAAGCTACTGCGGCGGGTTGGCTCGGCAGGCAAGCGGGTTCGTCGTGGCATAAACACAAGACGCTTCTGGCTGCATTTTATTTCCGGCCCGCGAAGAACTGCTGCTACTACGGCGTGATTTACGGCAGTGGCATTGTGAAACTAGTCGCGAAATAGATCTGTACACCTAACATTTCCGATTAGGATCACGTTCACTCAGAATGTCGCTGTTGTAAAGGGGGCAAAGTGCAGTGTTAGGACGGCGTGGATTAGCGAAGAGTCGACAATATCTTATCCCAAAGCACTCCAGATCTTGGCAGTACAGGTGACGCACAGATTAGACAGAGTGCGCTACACTAGGGCAGCACTGTGAACGTCAATCGAACAAAAGAAGAGCGACGGCGTACACAGGAGAATCTTATGGTATTATCAGATACGTATTTTTTTTTCTTTTTGTAGTTGCACGCGTAGTGTTCCCTCAAGATTGTTTCAATTAGATTTTTTTTAATTTTTGCCGTACTACGAACAAGTTGCAGTAGGTGTGCCGCTTATTTCCTCGCACGCTCCGCGATATTACTTTAAACACTGTTACTCACTTATCACATTTTAAAAAGAACCGTTTTCGTAAGCTTAATTAATCATTAAGTTTCACATTTGTCTACTTGATATATTGAATATCGTTTTTGTATTTTCTGTCTATATCTGTGTAATTTTTTTCTTAGTGCAACAATGTTTACTGCTGCTTTATTGCCTGTTCTCAATACATACTCGTGAAGCGTTAAGTGGGAGGGAACCTGACGGGAAGCATCTTCTTGCACACGAACCGCACGCACAGATGCAGATGTATAGTTTTTCTGGCACTGCATAATCGAGAAAGATAGAGAGATGGGAATTCATGCAAGCAGAACCAAGATAGGTCAGGGCTGGTGCGACAACTCTGCTCAACACTGCGTAATAATTGGGAGCATTAATTAGTAACCGAGACAACCTCAACACGTGCGGTCATAAGTTCTCGTTATGGTATCTTCAATGTTGCGGTACTCATCGTCCATATTCCCGCGCGTTTAATCACAAGTGTCGTCTGGCATGCTAATACATCGGACAGCGCCACCAATGGCAGCATGGCAGAGGATACTGACTTGCAAAGCTTGCTGATGAATAACCTTACGTGCCTAGACCGATGTTTGCGCGAAATTTCAACATGAAGCTGCAGAACTAATTTTCAATATACTTTAGTGGTATGACTAGTCCTTGAACAACAATATCTCTAGTTATAAATTCAGTAAAAATGCGTATTGCGACGCAGAGAACATTTATTTGCAAGTCGTAACAGGGTATGTGTATTCAAATATAAGGCGAGGGTACCAGCTAGGGGACCCGAGAGAAAGAACTTAAGTATGTCCACTAATATAAGGCAATATAAGCTAACCGAAGAATTATTAAGACTGGGTGGAGATTTCCCGGAATGTCGAATAATTGGGAGGCCCCGAAATAATCGGATTAATCAATAGGAGTTATGCGCGAATTTCTCCTTATAATGTGGCTTCACGGCAGCAAGCGTCGCGCTGTTGTGGGGCCACATTATAAGGCAAAATTTACACTGCCGTGAAGTCACACATCAAGGCGAAATTTGCATATGATTCGCACCCAGTCCTTGTTTATAACATTTCCAATTCTTGTTGCGGGTTATATGCGGAAAACATACGGTACTGCCTGCCCTGCCAGAATTGATTAGTTGACACAATTTAGGCTACCGTTTAAAATTCGGGTCACCAAAAATGTGACGCTGCAGCCGCCATATTGCAACAGTGACTAAATTTATCAACTTCGCATTTAAAAAGGGGGCTGACTATAGAGGCTAAGAATTCCGCGGGGGGACCTCGCCTTATAGTTGAATAAACACGGCAATGATGGATGTAGAAGCGTCTGTACATTTATGAACTTACAGAGACACCAAAGAGAAACAATATTTAAGTTCCGACCCGCCCCCCCCCCCTAAAATATTATTTAAATACTCAATTTTCGCTAATTGAGCGTTAGGTTGATTACCGGAAGAGAAAATGAAGGCCAAAGTTTCTTAATTTGCACGCCAAAAAACACAGCGCCTGTGCGACGTCACGGATTTCAGCGTTGTACTTCGACCAATGTGGCTTTGTAAAAGTTCTTCAAGCTTGCTAAGCTTAGTCCTTGGCTCTCTTATAGTACAATGTAGTCAGTCTCAACCAATAAACAAAAAAAAGTTAAAGAAATTTAGACGAGGAGACGCAATCTGCTTGGGTACCAGAGCAAGACCAAAACAGAATTTGCGTTTCCGCGCCAGTAATCTGCTTGCATCTCGAAACTTCAAAACTAGGCCCTAACTGAGGCCATCGGAATCCGTGACGTCACAGCGAGCTGGCACGGCAACTTCAAGTCGGAGTCGGGCCAACCGTCTAGCGTTTCTGAGACATTTAATTCTGGCTCATTCTCAACCACGGTGACAAATGATCCATTTGCGTTATTTTAGAAGGGCAATTCGCTAATGCGGCTCAGCTTAACACACACGCTCTCTCTCTCTCTCTCCTATCTATCTATCTATCTATCTATCTATCTATCTATCTATCTATCTATCTATCTATCTATCTATCTATCTATCTATCTATCTATCTATCTATCTATCTATCTATCTATCTATCTATCTATCTATCTATCTATCTATCTATCTATCTATCTATCTATCTATCTATCTATCTATCTATCTATCTATCTATCTATCTATCTATCTATCTATCTATCTATCTATCTATCTATCTATCTATCTATCTATCTATCTATCTATCTATCTATCTATCTATCTATCTATCTATCTATCTATCTATCTATCTATCTATCTATCTATCTATCTATCTATCTATCTATCTATCTATCTATCTATCTATCTATCTATCTATCTATCTATCTATCTATCTATCTATCTATCTATCTATCTATCTATCTATCTATCTATCTATCTATCTATCTATCTATCTATCTATCTATCTATCTATCTATCTATCTATCTATCTATCTATCTATCTATCTATGTTCAGTGTCCTTTAGCAACAGTGGCGATCCCATGGCAAGCACGAGTGTACCTGATGATGTAAGGGGCCATGAAACGGACGATGTACCTGATGAAGACGGAGGCTCTCTCACCGTAACGACCGTACGTGTGGTCGTTGGCGCCGATGAAGCAGATCATCTTGAAGACGCACTTGCGACCGCCGTAGGTGCGTGACACGTCCGACGGGGCCGTCGTCGAGTCGGGGCTGTCCCGGCGGACTCGCGCCTTGGCCGGTCCGGTGCTCTGGCTGCCCGCGCACCGATGGAGAAATGCGGCGGGAAGACGTGGTTACAATAACAATTAAAAAAAAAAGAACCTTTCGGTATTTGCGCGAAATGGTCACTACACCGAGAGCTTCCTTATAAGCGGAGCTACCGCAAAGCCTCACATTAGTCGACTAAGTTGCTTCAGCGTTTCGTTTGTAGTACTTCGCCAGCAAAACTTCACTGCAAACCTTCCAATATATATATACTTCCACCAGCAATATTCCTACCGGCAATACTTCTACTAGCAATACTCATACTAGCAGTAGAATATTCTCAATAGCTTACTAGTTTTTAGCTCATTATATTACGGAACATACTGCAACTTGCGAATTGCAGTCAGCGAGTTCGTAAGGCGTACCAACCTGGAACAAATTCTCGAGATGACATCAGTTTAGAGATACATATGCCGCAAGTGTGCGACGCAATACGTTATCATTGCAGCTATTTTTGCTTTAATGCACAAAAAAAACCATTTTGTTAATAAAGTGACTAGAACAACAGTGTATCTTTACCGCAAGTATGACGACGCATACCTCGAAACCAGACCCATACTCAGAATTTGTTCCGAGTGGACGCATTCCTTGCAGTCACAACGGCTACAATTCGCAAATTTCAATATGGGCCGTCCATAACGCAATCACCTAAAAAGTTATTTAGCGAATTAGTCAATCATGCGTGTTGCTTTATAGTGCAAGTAGTTAACCACTTCTTCGAGTAATCGAGTTTAAGGAATAATTATTGCATACGCCTCCATAGTAAAAACTGGACATGTTGCGGCAAATTACGAGCGCACTACTAGCCAGCTTAGAAGATGTCGCTCACCTGTCCTTCTTGTCCTGGTCGCCGAAGGCAGTCGGGTCGAACAGGGCAGCAGGGAAACCCGCCACGTTCTCCTCAGGACCGCCCTTTCGGCCCTTATCGAACCGGAACTTGCCCGTGGCAGGCACGTAGACAGGCCTGACGGCAGGCGGTGGCGCCATTTCCTTCACGGCGGGCCTACCGATCCCATCGGCTGCGGGCGAGCTCCCTTGGCCTTGGTTGGCCGAGGCGTACACGTCGCCCTTCGTTTCCTTCGCGACAGGCAAATCTTGCTCGGTGACCGGCTTCTCGGCGACAACTGCGGCGCCCTTATCCGCTGTTTCAACTGAACCAGCGCTGGTTACGGGGGAGGCCTTCGGTTTGTCACTTCTGGGTGCCCCATATTGTTGGACGGCGGGAACCTCGGTCACGACCTCGATTTGATAGGAAGGCTTCGGCTTGGCCTTGATTGTTCCGTAAGTCGGGATGGCCGGTTGTACAGGTTGAACCTTTTGATTTGACGTCTCAGGCTTGGCTTTCGGAACGGGCGCATAGGCTTGGGCGACCGGCTGCTTCGGTCTTTTCGTCGTTGCGACAGATGAGGACGTCGTCTTAGGCTTGTCTTTACGAAGCAGTCCATAGGACTCTAGGGCGGCAGGGCGCTGGGTCGTCGCGTCCGTCTTATGCGACGCCTTGGGTGTGCCTTTCCGAACAGATCCGTATGCTTCGATGGTGGCCTTTTCCGGTTTCCTTGTGCTGACGACCGTTGGGGGCAATTCTTTAGGCTTGTCCTTCCTAACGGACCCGGACTCCTGGACGGTCGGTTGTTGCTTGTCGGGACGAGCGGTGGCGCCGTGCTTTGTCACCGAGGCGCGACTTGGATAAGCTGCGAGCTTCAACGCATTTGAAACTTGCTGAGGCGTCATAGTTGACCAAGGAAAACGGGGGTACACGACGGGCTGTTGAGGTAGGCCGTGTACGACGGGAAACCCTAAGGGGGCATGCGGTGACGGTCCGTAGTTGGGAATGGGGTATACCGTTTGCGGGTAGCGCTGAATTGAGTAAACTCCCGGGGAAGAAACTGGCGGATTGGCCGCCGTCTTGGGCGCTGCCGACGGCAGAACGGGAGCTTCGGCTTGTTTGCCGTCAACGGGAACGTTAGCTGGAACGTCCGGGGATCCCTCCGCTGTGCCGTTGATGGGTTGCTTGAAGTCGAAGCCAGAAAAATTGGCCGGCGGCGCGGGTGTCGGCTCCTTTACCTGGCCCGATATTCCCAGGAGGTTGTCCACGAGGCTGGGCACGAATCCCGGGTCCGCCCTGACGATGTTGCGCACGAGGTTCGGGTCCTGGCGCACGAAGTTGAGGAGGGCCTCGATGTCGCCGCCGCCCACTTTGCTGCCCGTCAGGCCCGCATTGCTGTGCGCCGTTCCGACGGGCGTCTGCAGCGGTTTCGAACCGGCGATTCCTTGGATGAACTTGACCACCAGGTCCGGGTTGTTGCTCACGATGGTGGACACGGCCGGCGACTGGGCGATGCGCAGTATCTGGTCGAAGGTGCCGCCGGTAGGCGGCTGTGCGCCGTGGAGCAGCTTGTCCGGCGACACGCCTTGCGTCGGCTCCGGTCGGACCACGGCCACTCGCGGTGGGACCACGAAATGGAGCGGCGGCGGTGGGGGCACGAAATTCGTCGGCCCAGAGAACACGAACGGTTGCGGGACGGGCACCTGCAGATATGCGAGTGACTGTGGTTATCGAACTTTCTGGGTTATCTCCGAGAGAGATGAGCGGATGTAATGCAACTAACGAGCTCATTATCTGTCACTGTCTCTCATTTCAACTTTCGGCGATACGCTTTGCGTACTAGTCCCTGCCACTCAGACTACACAAGCATAGATCCTGGGACCTTGCCTCTGGTTATCGACCTTTCTGCGTTGTGTGCGAAAGAGATGAGCGGATGTTACAGAGCGCATTGTCTGTCACTGTCTATCATTCGACTTTCGACGATACGATCTGCGTACTATAGTCCCAGATGCTTAGAGCACATAAGCAAAGATCCCGGGACCTTGGCCAAAGAATACCGGTATGCACAAGATCCCGAAACCATTAATGCGCTTCTTCATGAGAACTGTACTGCACGAGCTCTTGTGACTATACGTGAGTGAACATTCATCTGCAGGTTTGTGCTTACACTGGCTACCCTTCTCCTTATCGTTCTTTTCCCCTTCACCACGTGTGGTGACCGGGTAACCGAGCGCGACCATATGGTTAACCTCCCTGCCCTATCCCTTATTTATATTATAGATATCTCTCTCTGCATTATCTGTACCCTTTTATGAAAACAGACCCCTATAGTCATACCTCGAGATGTCACTTACGAATGTGGCCGATTGCGCTGCTTGCGACCATTGCTATTCCGGAAAGAAAACTATCATTCATGTTTTTAAGCCACTCCGCCCAGCATATACGGTAAGATAAGGCGCTTGCCAGTATGCTGAGGTTTTTGGATGACCCCGACATGCCCCGCCAAGGTATCGAGACGTTATCAAAGAACTGTATGAATGAAGCAACAAAATAATAATATCCGGCTGGGACACGTACGGCAACTAATTTCAAGTTATGAATTTGGCAGCTTACCGACACACTAAAAAAACAAAGCGCATTCAATCACTTTATTAAGCACATTCGTGAGGAATCTATCTATCTATCTATCTATCTATCTATCTATCTATCTATCTATCTATCTATCTATCTATCTATCTATCTATCTATCTATCTATCTATCTATCTATCTATCTATCTATCTATCTATCTATCTATCTATCTATCTATCTGTCACTAACTAACTGACAAACTAACTAACTAACTAGCTAGCCTGCCAAGATAAATCGAGTTGCCTTTTGCTGGATCATCTTTAAACCAACCATTAAGACAATAAAAGCTTACGCCAGTCATATGTGTGGAACAGATAACAGTTTGTCTATATGGGCTATGAAATGACGTCATCGAGGCCGCCATGTTGTACAATCAGTACGATGAATAGCTGCGCTTTATATCTATCCCCTTATCTCTAACAGCACATTGGAATCTTTGAATAGGAAAAAGACGGCGTACGCGACGTCACGGGAATACTCCTTATTAGTGTAGCAGAATGGGTACCATGGGAAGGAAAACGCATTCGATGATGGCACAGTATATGGTGGTGTGATCAGATTAAGATATTTGCGAGTATATGCCAGAGTGCGCTGTCGCAAGACATGGATAGGTGGGGATCGCTGGGCGAACCATTGGCCCCGCAGTGGAACTAAATTACGCGGATGATGTGACACAGGACCAACGGCATGAAAGAAACAAGCAGTTATACGTGGCTTCACGGCAGCTCAGCACGCAATGCCGTGAAGTAACACATTAAGGCCAAATTTGCACTGCCGTGAAGCCACACCTCAAAGCGATACTCGCATGTTATTCTCCTCCGATATTACTGTTAACTCACAAGCCATCGCAGCAGAGGGCGACGAGGGCACTGTTGCGGTTTTTGAGGGCGACAGAATTGGATAGGCGGCTGTAGCCTGAACAGATGTTGATAGTGCGGCGAGTGTCACTGTGCTGTGCGATGACAGTATTCGGTGCCAGTGACCGATTGTGATTGTGTGTCTACGCTCCTTCCTTTCCTATTTCTACTTTGTTACCACTTTACTTCCCCCTCCCCTCTCTCCCCAGTGTAGGGTAGCCAACCGGATCTTTCTCTCTGGTTAACCTCCCTGCCTTTCCCCTTTCCTCTCTCTCTTTCTCTCTCTTGTTAAATTTTTGGTGCATATTATACGCCCAAAATATATGGTTGGCCATAGAAAGGGCGAATATACAAATGATCAAAACTGAACTCGGGCGACTAAGGGATACAAAAAAAAAGAAGATAAACGAAAAGAACAAAAAGAACGTGTGCGCTCTGTTCTCGCCCTTTAGTTCGCGTTGAAGCGAGAGGCAGCACGAAGGTCAATTCGCTTGCTGCTGCTGGTCTCATCTTGAAAGCGATAGCCTTAGCGTGACGGACGGGTTTCCTCGTTGGGTAAGCATAGAAATGCTTACGCATTGAAAAAAGACGCAAAGGAAATATAGCGCAGGAACAAAGCATCACCTAATTGAGGTACACTCTGCTTGAGGTACACAATCAGAGTGCGTTGCACATGCTACATGCGAACGTCCAATCACAATGCGTGTTATCAGAACCGTCACTGTGTGTAACAGTGACGGCCTACAGTGACGAGAGATACAGGGACTCTACACTGTGACGTAGGGTGGGACGGTGACACTAACACTAGGAGCAGTGACGAGAGGGTCAAAACACAAAGCAAGCTCCGCTATATAGAAGAAATGTAACGCATCCCTACTTGCTGCTGGGCTATATATTTGGTTTACGCCTGTTACGCCGCGATAGGATGCGAAACGGCGCGATGCAAAGGCAGCAGACGAAACGGCATCTTGACTGAGAAACGGAACACTTTACAGAAAGATGGGCCAAAAGGACCAGGAACGTCTCAAATGTCGTAGGTTTCAGTTACGGCGCAGCTTTCTTCCGCCTCGCTTACCTGGAACGGAGAGGCCGGACCCCTGGCGAACGCCGTCTGAAGGCCGCCACCCGCGACGCCGTAGGGCTGATGCGAGGGCAAGCTGAACGCGTGTTCCAGCGTTCGGGGCACCGGGGGCAGCACGACGGGTGCCTGGTGAACGCGCTGCAGGTCCTTGGCCGGGATGTGGAGGAACTCCTTCCTGACGCTGATGCCGCGCTGCGGGCCCCGGTTACGGACGAGGCCGGCCAGGAAGGCGATGATGCGGCTGAAGAGGGCGATCTTGATGCCGACCGCCCCGATGCCCAGCGCTAGCGGGCCGAACGGCAGGCCGATCAGCGCGGCCGGAAGCACCAGCGAGCCCAGGGAGCCGCCGCCGAAGACGCCGAAGGTTCCGTCCGCCGGTGCAGGCAGCGTCGTCAGCGACGTCAGCAGCAGCAGGGCGAGCAGTAGGTGGGAGGGAAGCATGGTGCTGGAACGGCTGGCCGCCGCACACACCTGCACGCGCGGCAGAACGGGAATCGTATATATATTCGCACGACCCCGGTCGCAGGCCGTACTCAATCCGCAGTGCGGCGATGAGTAGGTAAGTAATAGAGAGTTTTAGATAAGGGGACGCAAAGGGCTAATCTAATCTAAATGCCCTAATCTAATCTAATCCAAATCTAAAGGCCCCTAATCTAAAACTTCGATTTCTTCGATTCTACGTGCCAAAGCCGCGATGTGGTGTGAGGCACCCCGTAGCGGGGGGACTCCAGATTAATTTCGACCATATGGTATTTTTTTAACTACAAGGTTGTTTTTTTTTTTTTTTTTTGCACTCAGCCTCCATGGAATGGAGCCGCCACGGCAGGGATCGAACTCGCAACCTCGTGCTCAGCGACGCTACGCCACGACCATTGAGCAACCGCGGCGAGCAGTATGGCGATATAAATGAGCAGAAGAATGCGCGCTGTCGCCAGCATGGCCTTGTAATGCACAAACGCAGTTCTACATCAAGTATATTTTGAAAGAAAGAACGACAATGGTACGTTATGCGAGTTAAGCCTAATTACACAACATCCAATTATTTAAGCTCTCCACCACGTCAATAGCGCTATTATATGGGCTAAGTACTGCATTTTCATTAAATAATATAACTTCTTGGGTTCTACGTGCCAAAACTGTATATACAATGACTATGAGGTACGCCGTATTGGGGAGGGAGGGCGCAAGCAGGGGGGTGGGGGGGGGCTCCGTCGACATGCGGCAGCCGCGGCAGAGATTCAATCCCGCGCCCTGGTGCTTTTTTCCCTCAGATAAATCGCAATTTTCAAGTACGAACTCAGCGTATCATACACGATAAAGTGGGCATTGCAGGCTTAAAGAACAAGAATAGAAAACTGAGCGCTTCGAATTACGTGCGATGCAGGAGCGCAACGACCGGACACAGACAGGACTAGAAGGGATGACGCAAGCGCCCGTCTTTCAACCGAAGGTTTTTTTATCGCGGAGCGATACGTATTCGTCTCGCGTCTGTATAAATTTCCGGTTGAAAAACCCAGCGTTCGCGTCGCGCCACTCACATTACTGTCTGTGTTCCGATATTTGCGCTGCTACGTCGTCAAATCATCGTAAGATGCTACAAAAATATTCTTACCGCACGCAGTCAGTATGGGTTGCGAAGAGGGATGCCTTCGCGGGGTTGCGCTTTACGCTGCGCGATAGTCGGACGACTAGTGGCGGTTGGAGCGGTAGAAAGTGTTGGCGCTGTCGTCTGCGACGCCAATCGGCGTGCCCAATTGAACAGCGAGAAGGCGGAGAGAGAGAGTTGGGGCAGAGGAAAGGCGGGCAAGTATGTGCTGTCCCCGCGAGGACACCCCAACCGCACAAAGAAGGTGCGGGAAAGCGGCGGTCAGTATGCGTAAACGGGAAAGTGGGAGGGGCGGGTGCAGGGGGGGGGGGTCGTGTTGCGGGGGCCCCTTTTCATTTACCGGCGACCATAGAAAATCGGGAGTTTGCGACGTTTTTAAGGACTTCGGCGAAGTTCGCTTCCCCTCGAGAAAGGACAATGGATTGTTACCAGGCGCGCAGAAAACTTGAGCATCAATGAGGCCTGTTTCGTTGTCCACCTTTCCTTCCCCACCCTCGCTCTCCCTCTCTATCTGATGATGATGATGATGATGACTCTGTTCTCTTCGCAGAGGGGCACCGCGCATTTGTTAGCAATGCGTTGTTTGATCAACTTCGCGTGACACACTGACCTCTCCCCGCTCGTATTTAAGCACCTATTATTAGGAACATTCCTGGAATCCACCCTTCTCGTCTTACAAGACGCGAACCATTTCTTGGAGGAAATTTCTAAACTTCTAAACCTGGATGGTGCCTTTCTCGTTACTATAGATAGACGTGGCTTCGCTGTACATAAACGTCCTACATGGTGACGGAATCACGGCTGTTATCATAGAATCTTACAGAAAGAAACATGCGCGCCGACTTTCCTAGCCTTATCGTAATAGAGACCCGTAGAAAACTTGTTCTAGAACGAAACAGCTTTGAGCTTGAAAGACAACACAGAATGTTACGAGAGAGAGGAATATAGGAAGGCAGGGATGTTAACCAGTCAAGGGTTTGGTTGGCTACCCTACGCTGGTGGGCGGGATAACAGATGTCGGCGTGGTGCTTGAGGGTGCTCGGATAAGCGCCGCGGAGGAGGATGTCTGTTAAAAATCATGAATCATTAAACCGTGTGAAAGTGGTTGACAAGCGAAGCTGTTCAGCACATGACACGGAGGTTACGCATAATTTTGAACAAAAGTGCGAACTCATTTATTGCCTTGATGGGTGGTCATCGCGACGAAAGGTACGCGCACTCTATTATTGTCTTCATCGGTTGTCATTATTTCACTCGCGACTGCAACCACATTCTTTGACAATGTCAGATCGACGCACGTACGCTGCTGGGTGGTCGGTTGGGCCGGATCGACGTGACATCGCATGGGATGTGCCTGCAACACAGAACGCGTAAACCGCTCCCTTTTAGATACCGACACATCCACATTGAAATCACCGACAACAGGGGTAGTGTCATCGCAGCTAGTTCACGCAAAGGGAGTAGCCATGAACCTTAAGGGACAATGAATCATTGCATTTTATGCTTGCTTACGGGGTCATGAGCCATTGCTTCGGGGGTATGAGCCGTTGCTCACGGGGCTATGCGCCATCGATGATGACAGTTTTCGACATGCTGTTCTGTGTGTTGTACGTGTGATTAGAAGGAATTTAAGCACTGTTCGCTTCATTTTGCTGAGTGCTTGTAGCCTCTGCCTTGCGGGACTATAAGCCAATGCACTTTTTGCTTGTTTACGGGAGCATGAATGGTTACGGGTATATGAGCCATTGATGGTGGTAGTTTTTGTTCACGGAGAACAAAAATGCACGGAATCTTAGCCCATATACAGCTTCGCTGTAAAAAAAAAAAAGCCCCCTATATGCAAAACTGCGGTAATGCACTGACAGCGAATTAATGCAGCGCTGACGCTGCCCTACATTCCGGACGATAAGTGTGGCATTCGGAGGATTCAGTGGCTGTGACATTCGAACACTAAAGGCCCGACAAAGCCATGATAAGACGCATAAGTGCTACCAATGAACATATAACGAACGTCATTAATCACAAGGCATGATAACATAATGAAAAGCACCCCATCTCTCGCATGGCCTGTCTGCGTGCACTGCTTTTGGCACTTTCTTTTTCCTTTGTTAAATAAAGCCTGACGATAAAATGAAGAAGGGATCGCCAGACCAGTCTGTTTTTGATGACTTTTTTTTTTTACTGTGTCAATCATGCATGACAGGAGAATTCGTCACATTCTCGTCGAGAAGCTCTATTTGTCATAACACAGCAAATAGAGTTGTTGAATGAATCAACGGGCATCTCAGCGCACACTGCAAAACGTGCACCCACACTCTCAAATTTGTATAGTTGTGCTTTTCTCGCTTGCAACTGCAATCAATGAAGAATGCTTGTTGTCGAGGCGAAGATGATATGCGAAGAAAAAAAGATGTATCAGTGTAACCTCCGTAAAGCCGACGGAAAAGGAACTTCGTTTTTTTTTGTTTGTTTTTAGATCCCACATGAGGGCAGTGTCCATGTTCAAAAGTCGCATTTATGATGACACGGGTTTCAAGTAAACCAGTTGAAAGTATGCGCTATGTGTGTTTTGTTCTTCGTCCCCTCAATGCCTATTAGGCGCGTTTATACACGCTTGCCAGTTCATGCACATGGGAGCGACTTCGCCTGTTTATATAGAACGTTTGTGCCCAAAAAGACGGCTGTTGCCATTACAGCGAGAAAAATCCCGAACTTTGGGCTGCCAAACAACAAAGCCCCCGACTTCTCCCCGGCTGTCATGTCCGACAGGAAAATAATAGAAACGAGATCTCCCCGGTCTTACTACTTAAAAATAGCCCCGAAGTCTTAACCCCCGAATTAAAAAAAAAAAAAAACACGCATTTCTAATTGAGGCAAAATACCCGTATTCATAAGCTCGTGGAATTTGCTGAGTCATCGTTGTATTCTCAGCCTAATGTTCAGGTAATGCAGATACATCAGTTCAGAAAATATCTTTCATTCACTAGCAGCTGTGATAAAAAAAAGAAAGGAACGCTGTGATGCCTGAGCTGCAGTTACGAAAAGCAGAAAATAAACACTGAATGAGTGAGTTTCAACACATGCACCAGCACAACAGCTTCAGAGCAGAGAAAAAAAAAACATTATGCCCGTTTTCCTTGTAAATGATATATGAATATTGCCCAAACTTTTTACAATATGTGGAAAAGAGGAACGCGCGCTATTCAAAGGTGTTTGAACTTCCCAAAACGCAGTTCGCGTCACTCAAGAGAAAAACCCACCCCACCCCACCTTGCCCAACCCCGACCAAAAGGCACCGCGAGGAATTGTGTTAGGCCTCTCACTTAGCCATTCAAGAGGGACGCTCAACAGCGCACAGACAGCCGAAACTACAACGAGCCAGGTGCCTACCAGCTAGAAAACCCTACCACCAAAAAGAAGCACCCCGTTCGATTATTTACGCCTGCATCGTCGCTCCGTGTCGAAGCGGTGTCTGCTGTAGTACGAAAAAGAAACATGCATTTGCACTGCTAATCTTACTCACCTACTTTTCCTTTTCTTATTTTTCTCAAGAACCACCGGAATTTCTTGCGCAGTGCAACATCCGAACACAACGGCCGAGCTGGTCAGACGTCGTTCCGAAAATTCACTTTGTGTGCCGCCGAGCGAAGGATTGCTCAAAGGATAACTCGAGCGCGATTGACAATGTGGAAACTAGGAAAGGGAACACGACACTCAAGGTCGTTTTGTACCTTTCTTTGACGGATACCTGCGCCAGGACGGTAATAAATAAACAGGTGACCTCAAAGGCTGACGCCGCCGACGCTGGGGCGAGGCGCCCTCCATGGACATCCAAGAACTCTCGATGCACTGCTCCTTACGGAGGCTTTCACGAAATACATGTCATAGCTTGTGCGCGTGCGAGCGAGAGAAAAGGCGATGAGCTGAAAACATAACGTACGGATGAACAGAATCATCGCCCCTGGATGATGCTGACGTACGCTGCCTGACAACTACTCTCCTCCCTTTTCCCCTCTATCCCCTCATCTTTCATCCCGCGCCCCCATCCCCAATACGCTGCGCCGTGCTCCCATGCGGGCTGCAGAATTGAGCGTACTTTCCCTCTCGCAAATAACGAAGAAGAATACGCGACATGTACAGCCAAACTTCATTGCAGGGTCTTGTTTGGGGCTACAGCACAGTGTCGAATACTCAAAAACTTCTCGCATTGGAAGAGAAAATGCTACGCATTATTGTTAATGTATACTTATGGTTCACACACCACTTATATTTACGGACGGTTCAGTGTGTTGCCCGTAACGGAACTCGTTTGATCGAAGACCACAGTGTTTCTGTATGAGAGAAGATTGGCCAGAAATGATTTCTTTTAGCAAACATGTATACACTTGAGCTCCCCGAAAAAACACATTACGCGAATAGAACCCCTGACGCATTTCTGTTGTCCCATTGCAAAAGTAACTATGATGTTGCAATGTTAAAAAAGACTCACACCTAAATTTCTTAATATGTCATTCTCCGACAAATGAATATGCGCAAGTCTTGCCCAAAATACCGTTCTAACATTATGTTCATACCTTTGAAAATTGTAGGCATATGCATGCTTTTCATTATTATTGTGCTAAAATATATCGTATGTCCAAGCATCATGTCACGTAGATTTCTTACATGTGCTCTACTACTGCTGACTTCCCGAAGCTGCGAGGACAGTCAAGCGGCGCTGCTTTATTCTCATTGCCCTCAGTTCTGCAAAGAGAGAGAGAGAGAGAGAGAGGGAGAACGAGAGAAAGAAAAAAAGACTGGAATAAACTGATTGATGCACGTATGAATGGACTGATGGATAGATGAACCGATTGACTGATTTAAAGCAGGCGAGCTGTCAGGTGAAGGAACGTGAGTAATATTACCATCGAATATGTTATTATATTGGTTGTGGCCATGGCCCGGCACCCAGTGGGCGTCATTGGTGAAACTGAGTGACACGAGAGGTATGTGAGTTCACCGAACCGGATGGACACAAGACCATTCAGAATCGAAGATCCTTGGACAATGCCCGTGCAAGCTGCTGACGCAGAAAGCCACGAAGGCTATTGGTGCACACATTCACGTGTGCGCACAACTAATGCTCTCTTTTTCTTTCCACTCCTCTACCTCTTTTCGTCCTCATATCTCGTTTCTGCAGTACACGGCATCAAACCGGACGGGCGTCTTGGTTAGCCTCACTGCCTTTCCTTGCTCCTCCCTCTTTACATTAGTAAAACCTTGTTGTAACGAAGTTGAAGGAGGAGGCGCAATGACTGTTATATCCATTATTGCGCGCTTTGCAATACCAATATCTATGAGGATTTCGAGGGGAATTGCGCTTAGTTTATTATATATCCATTATTTCGTTATATCCAGTTTCGTTATAACGAGGTTTGACTTGATCGCATTGTCTGATTTTTGCTCCCCAGTGAGAGCTGCTCCCTAACAGTGAGAGGGTCAGCATACATTGGAACGACGTCATTCTTGGTCAAGGTGCGAACAGCTATGATCGCCTGGTATGCGGCCTCTAGCTCGAGTAATAAACTATCTCAGCGGTTTCTGATGAACGTGGTAGCGAGGGTCTCGAATAACGACCCGGTGTGTTTGGCTGACGAAGGCAATCCGTCCACCATTTCTCTCAACAGATGTGTCTGTGCGGATCACACAGCGTGCCATAGAGGCTCTAACGCAAGAGATGGCTATTTACTTCTGCAAAGCCTTATTGCTTTATTGATGGCAACAGAATTAAGTATACTGACATGTCGGAAGAAATGGACGTATCTCCACAGAAATGGGAACGGAGAGTTACGAGTCCCATGACTGACGGAAACACTTTCCATCAGTTGGCGGCTGTCCATTTCTCACTTCTATGGAACGTACTGGTGTTTTAACTGAAACGAAAACAAACACGGAACAATGTTAAGTAAGAGCAGGGCAGAAAAGAGCGTCTCAACACACCCGCAATAAGTAGGAACAAACTATAGCCCAAGAACAAGAGTGATGTGCTTTAACTGTTTTGTTTACTCAGGGGGGGGGGGGGGGGAGGGGTATCGAACAAAATGCGCAATGTTCACAAAAACTGCCCTCATGGTTCACACTGAAACATATGTGCTCTATAGCACGTTAGTAGGTTTGCTCGAGCAGGGCACATACTCGTCAAACTTTGCTCGGAGAAGAACAAGAACAACGTCGATTCAGAAACCTTTTTTCTTGTTCCCTACATTCCCTATAGACGACGCAAAATAGCATGTATGCGTACAATACTACCCCGGCGAATATATAGCACCTCCCGCCCCCCTAACTACTGTTGCTGCAGCACTGCTTCACCTCTTTTACTGCTTTACTGACAGCAAGCAATATCCCATGCACTGGGCTATCCGTGACTCCAAAACGTTCAAGCGAAAAAAAAATGCTTCGACCCTATTATCAGATTACCCTTCTGCGATACAAAAAAAAAAGAAAGAGACACATTTACTGTGGTAAGAGGCTATAAATAAACCAGGGAAAGAACTCAAAAACGAAGAACGAGTGACAGCGATGCCTTGAGACCTTACGCCCCAGCTGGTTGTGACGTCATGAATGCATCGAAGGTGTGTGCTGGGACGGCTCGGACCTCGCTAACTATTTATCAGTAATGAACCACCGCCTTATAAGTATTCTTAAAGGAGCAAGTTTCACCGACTGAAATAGGAGAATGCACCTCGACGTCAACAAAAGCCCTTGCAGCGGCTTTTTGATCAGGACCCTCGGTATCGTGAATGATGGGATAAAGTTCGATTTTATTTACTTTGATATCCTTGACGGCGTAGAATTCCAAGAAATGAAACTTGAACTTTCACAGTCTCTTATAATGATGAGCCTATTTCGAGAACTTAACGAAAAATAATTATGAAAGAATGCTTTATATATGAGTGTAAATTAGTTTAATATTTCTCCGTAGATTTCCTCAAATTGTGGCAGATGTTTTAGACATTTCTGAAGAAATACACGAAACCGCGGTGCCCCGTTGCACTACCTCTGAATGGCCGGAACAAAAAAAAAAAAAAAAAAAAAATCGAAAATGCGTTTTGCAGATTTCGGCCGATACGTCTAGGAAACATGGGAAGCCTGAAATGGAAGGTTGCGTTTTAAGATCGGTTTGCATGTGCGCCACGTTGAATTCCTGTACACAGTGACTCTATACAAGCGTACGTAAAGCTCCTCAGTGTTTAAATCTAGCGCCGTCTCCCCACCCACTTCCCAACTCCGCGCCGCCAACACTGCTGCAACGCAGATACGATCTCGGGGTGTTCTTTTTGTTTGTTTGTTTGTTTTCTTTCTTTTTTTTTTTTTACACGTGTCGGGTGGTAATCGAAGTCTGGTGCTTTCTTTCTTTTTTTTTTTCAGGAATCACGTCTTGAATGCTTACTTCAACATTAGGAAATCAGAAAGCGTGTGTGTTATTCACTTGTTGCCAAGCCGAGTTGCCAAGTCAATGCATTAGTCGGAATGCGCCTTCAAAGGGGCTACCGCCTGCTAGACTTCGGGCGCGCGCTCTATTCCTTGCTTGCGCCCGAGCGTGCTTAGAAATGCTCGTCGCGCGTGGAAAACCTCTCGGCAAGCTCGGCTGCAGTGCACGTACACCCCCCGTGCTTCGAGTCGCGCGCCTACCCTGGTGTGCTGTGCGTATAGGCGAATATTTTATACTAGGTTTGATACAATCCATGGTTTATACTAGGTTTAATACAATCCATACAATCCACGCGTTAACTTATACTTTTCCACGTCTAAGCACAACTCGGCGCCGTTGACAAAACCCGGATAACGTGTGACGACTTTTATGCAAGCGTCTAAAATATGGAACACAATAGAACAAATGGGGCACAGTGAAGCTTTCTCGTGCAGGTTCGTGCGCAAGCGCCGACACTTTCGCCGTTTTACTTCAGATAATACGATGATGAAAAAAAAATTTTAAAAGCGGTATGCGAGAGCAAAAGCGCACTTAATTTGTTTTCACTCGTATTTTTATAGCAGCGGCCGAATAGTATGGGCGTACGTAAAATAAGCTCATTTCCGGCGAAGTGCCGTGGCACGACACGTCTTCAGTGGGCTCACTTATGCGTCATCCTTCGTAAGCTATAATTATAGCTGTGCAGTCACTTTTAGCACGAATTAAAAAAATGGCTTTGCTACTGGTAATTCTGTGCATGTTGCGTTGTCAGTTTGGCTGAGAGAACGAGATTCGTTCTTATTACGCAAGTACTCTGTCAAAGTAAATAACTGATGCCTCGGTTGTTGTTTTTTTTCAGGTTCTATTCACTGTCCGGTATTGTTCCTTGTCATTACAGGAATTTTTTGTCGCCACAAGAAAGTACATTTAGGATATGTAATTTGCTTTGCCTGTATTTATTATCTTTGTGTTCGCTTGCTTAAGTTGACTGCTTCAACTATTTGCCTGTGTTTGCTTGTCTTATGCTGATTCACAAATTCTGACAATATAGTAGGGCTGTAGAACAAACGAACAAACAACCAAACAAACAAACAAATAATTGACGTCGCTGTAGCGAAATATTTCAACTGAATATGCTTCGTTAGCACTGGTTAGTACTCACGGCTTAATTACAATCTTAGCCTTGGCTTAGCCAAGAAATGACCGAAAAAAGACTTTTAATAAAGCGCGTGCTTAACTTCCAGGCGAAACAAAAAACATCCTACAACAAAAATCAAAAGAATGCGTCGTTACGTGGTGGCGCTAGCTCAATAGGAACGAGGGCACCAGTGAGAGACCGACAAATTTCAAAGGAGACGAAACGACAAAGACCAACACAAACAACAAGCACGTAAAGCACGCACGCGGTACTACTGCCATCTAGTTTCAATCTTAAAAACCATTTGGAGTAGCACCCACAAAGCCTCCGAGATAATGCCGGCACCAATATCTCAGAGGCAGTGAGGAAAGTGATTAGTAAATAAAAAGTGGCACAAGATGGCGTCACCAACATTGTTGCACGTTTGAAGACCTTTCTACAACTGCTTTTGCCTGTTTTAGGAACGCCCACCTTCCAAAAGCGCTTGAATTCAAAGCGGATGTAAGCATTAACTAGTCAGCAGACGAGTAATGCGAGAGACGTTGAGAGTATTGGATGAAAAAATAAAAGAAAATCATGGACATGAGTGATAGCACCGAAGTCGCTACACACATTGGTAGAGTAAGGGAGAGAGAGAGAAATAAGCAAGCGAAAGACCGCGTGGTTAACGAGAACTTATTATCTCCAGTTGGCTACTCCGCAGCGGGGAAGGGGAAGTGGTACTTCAGGTACCGCATCCATGATTGCAACCGCGTTCGTCTCATTACAAAGTGTTGTTCTGGAGCTCACTTGACACACGTCCTGCGTACTCGTAGTACGCGTATGCGTATTCGTATTTTGATACTCTAAGCTACGTTATCAACTGTACAAAGTTTGCCATGCGGTTACATATAATAAGAAACCGAAGCTTCCTCTATAAATTACGCTGGCTGTATGAAGCCGACAAAAAAAAAAAGGGATTGAGTGTTGATAGGTAAATGCGAGAGGAATGCGCATTACGTCGCTCCTCTTTGAAGCCCCGGATCCATGAAAACGCGCTCATCAGTATATATATATATATATATATATATATATATATATATATATATATATATATATATATATTTCAAAGTGTTGTTCTTGAGCTCACTTAATTGACACATGTCCTGCGTGTGTATATATATACACACGCAGGACATGTGTCAAGTGAGCTCAAGAACAACACTTTGTAATGTGATGAACACGGTTTCAATCATGGATCCGGTATTTCAGAGAGATGTGACGCAATGCTAACGAATTCCTTTCGGATTTGCCGATAAATCACCATTCAATCGTTTATTCTTTTTTCTTTGTCGACTTCATACAGGCAGCGTAATTTATACAGGAAGCTTCTGTTTCTTGATAGATGTAATTGTGTAGCAAACTTTCTACAGTGGATAACGTAGCTTATAGTATCAACTCATCTTCGGTACTAGGCGCGAACACACACAGAAACAAGAAAGGAGACGGGACAGAGCGCCACTTACAACTGCTTTAATCGGAGGCACACCACACACTTATACGTATAGCCGTCTTAGACGCAAGGAACACAATCAGGTCAAGATTGACATGGAAGCGTACTGGCTAAATATTTAGTTTCAGCCTGATATAAAAAGATATTGATGGGTCGCTGACGCACATGCTTCATTACACATGCTTCGCACAAGCCTCTATTATTTCCCGAGCTTTTGTATTTTTACTTTTTGCTAGAATCCGCGCCCCTGCAAAACATTGTTCACAAGAGCGTGACTGGCAGGACTTAGTGTGCTTGGGTATGCTTGGTCCTTCTTTATGTTGCTCTACATTTCTTTCATGTTCCCTAATTCGGTCGTTAACGCAGCGCCCAGTTTGCCCTACGTAGGAGTGGCTGCATAAAAGGGAGATTTCGCCCACGACACCTTCGGCGCACTTCATAAACGGTCGCCCATGCTTGGTGCCGCATCCATTTTTATCTTCACATATTCTTTCGATACGAGAACAAAGGCTTCCGAGCTTTTGGGGGCTGAAAACACAAGCGGCACCCCATGTCTGCTAGCAATCTTCTTCAAATTGTGGGCCATCTTGTGTACATAGGGCACCTCCACAGGTCTCACCACCTCTTCTCGACGGGGATCTTCCCCAGCTTTCACAGCCGCACTCTTCATTTTTTTGTAGTAGGCTTTCGGCAACTGCCATCACAATCGAATCAGGTAATCCAGCTGAAAACAGCCTGGCCAATTGGTTCTGGAAACTAAACTGCATCCTGTTAGGGCACGATTTACCTAGGGCGGATCTCAGGCAAAGAGAAGCAATCCCCCTTTTTGATAAATTCGAATGGGCGGAGTCGTATGGCAGGAGCCCTTGTTTTGCACGAGGTGCATATGCCCAACAAATCTGATCAACTCAAAACTCCATTTTTATATCTAGAAACTGTAGGCAGTTACCCCCAGGCACTTCAGTGGTGAATTGCAAGCCATTTCCATATTGTCGGAATATGGATAAAATATCGTGCACACTCTCTTCGAAGTTCAAACTTCCGTCCTTATTAAAAAATATCAAAAAAATCATCCACGTATCTAAAGACCTTAAAAGCATGCCTAGGAGGTAAAACCTGATGTAAAACTTGATCCATTTGTGAAAGAAAAATATTACACAATACTGGTGCCACACAGGATTCTATACATACGCCGGCTTTCCGCAGAAAATACTGCTGGTCAAATGTTATAAAAGTCGATTGCAAGTAAAACTATAAGAGGGTTAAAATATCGCCAATGGAAACTCTCGCATTGTTTTGAAAGGAAATGGGTTCGTTGTCTTTTCTATACACTCTCGGACTGCAGCAAACAGGGCCTTGTGAGGAACAGAGTAAAACAAATCCACCATATCCACGCAAAAGGTGCGCCCAACCTCACATTGCGATTTTATGAAGTCACACACTTCGTCAGATTTCTTTGTAAAAAAAAATCGCTCGTCCTCTTCAAGTGTACTCAAACGTTTCAACAAGAACTGGCTTAGCTCCTTCTGCCACGACCCTTTTTCCGTGACTATTGTTCTAAACGGCATACCTTGCTTATGCGTTTTTACTGAAAAGAAGGATTTCAAGGCAATATTTTTGCCTTTTCCTATCTGTTTGTCAAGACGGTCTAAACAAAACTGCTCACATAATGCAACAGCTCTGCTCATAACTCTAGTTGCTTTAACTTTGATAGGCGCAAAATTATTTTCTAGTCACTGCGCAGCTCTTTCCGAGAAATTACCTTCAGATAACACGACAAACCCGCCCTCCTAGGCTTGTAAGAGGCTTAGGTGGCTATTTCTGAAGTACGTCACAATGGCTCCGGTTGAAGTTTCATTAATTGTGACGTGAACGCCCTCGGTCGCAGGACTTGAGAAGGCAGTTAACGCCTTCAAAAAGGCACATTTCTTGCTCCTCTGATTCGGCCTTGCTGGCAATTCGTCGACTGATTCCAAGCAGCTCATGCGGCGGCACTTGCGGTTCAAGTCCATATTTGGGTCCCTTTTCCAGAACAGATGACATCTCGTCGAGTAGGTGAATGTCCCTTTCCACCACCAATCCACCCCCACTCATTTGGTTCTCCTTCTAACTTCTTTCCTGCAGCAATTTGTCTAGCATGAACATCCAGAGATGTTCAGTCATTAGCGAAGCTGACCTCTTTGCGGACCGAAAATTCTCCTCAGTAAGCCACGTAGGGTATTGTTTTTGACAGGCGATGCGTAGAAGATCATTCAGCAGGCAAATATGAGGCCAGAGTTCAGACCTGAGGATCCTACTTATGCGCTTCACGTGACCCCAGGAGGGTAGAACTGGCCGCGGAAAAGAGCACTTACTTCAGCGGGCACCAAACCATTCTTGATACAAAAGGCGATGTTCCTTGCGCAACAGGTATATGCGACAGCAGATGAAATGTACTCTTTCATGAAACACGGTGATGACACATATGCATATAGAAAGGCCCACTCTACGAAAAATATATCTTAAAAGGACGTCGTGTTGGGCGAGTTCGTCACAATTCATCTTGGGTATACTAGGCGCGAACACACACAGAAACAAGAAAGGAAACGGGACAGAGCGCCACATACAACTAACTGCTTTGATCGGAGGCGCACCACACGCTTATATAGCCGTCTTAGACGCAGGGAAAACTTGTGTTCCTTGCTTCAAAGGCGGCTTGTGTTCCTTGCGTCTAAAATGGCTATATAAGTGTGTGGTGTGCCTCCGATCAAAGCAGTTGTAAGTGGCACTCTGTCCCGTCTCCTTTCTTGTTTCTGTGTGCGTTCGCGCCTAGTATACCCAAGATGAATTGTGACGAACTCGCCCAACAAGACTTCCTTTTAATCTATAGTATCAAAATGTTTAAATGCACCACAATGTCTTAAAGGGCGAGCTTGCCGGGACGTGCCTACTCCCCGTTTCAAGCGGGATGCTCCCAACATCAGCGTCATCATGCATGACGGCGACAGAGCTTTTTTTTTTCTTTTTTCGTGATACTTACTGCGATGGCAAAATAAAATGGGTCACACACAAACACACACAGAACAAAAAAAAAAGAGGCCAAAACACAAACACGGCAAATGCTACGTTATCCGCGTTTACATGGATGCGGCAGAAGCGCGTCGCATTTTTTAGCGCATCACGGTAATTACACGATGCGTCAGCCGTTCACATGTGCCGCGTTCTCATGCCTGCCAACCTGTGAGCATTAAAATTCATAAACATTAGGTGGACATGACAAGCCGGGTGAGGGGAGTTGAGGAGGGCGTTCTTATTTAATAAAGCTTGCCCTGAGCACATACCTTTTATTTTATTTTTTATTTTAGGCGCTTTCATTGACGATGATTTGCCTTTAGAAAGGCAAATCGCACATAATTTTACATCACAGTGATATTTTTAGCGACTTGAAGCTAAACATTTCGACAGAATTACTTGTCTGGTTGGGAAATTGATTAGGACTCCCCACCTTCAGTACTCTCCCCTCCTATTTACGAAAGACGCTTTAAAAGCTGCACGCCGCCACCCCCGAAGAATACCCCCTGAAGAAGGAGCCGAATGGGCTCCGAAACGCCGGGCTAATAAAATGCACTTATTTGGTTGGAGTCAATCTGAAAGTACTTTTTAGCGACGTTTATTATTGCTGATTCCACCAGCTTCAGGAACTTCTCTGAATAATTTTTACTTCTCTGAATACAGTAAGAACCCCCTGCGGTATATGGCAGAGTTGCCTGGTGCTGCCCCAAAAGGGCAACAGAGAGGCTACAAAAATTTGTTTCCTGTATGCATCTTTTTCTTCTGTCGTCTGGCGCCCACCCCCATTCTTCGACACCTTTACTACCTTTTCGCCAACAGAACCTATATTTCTCGTAATGACTGGCGCGACATTCTTACAATCTTAGAACGAATTCATGTTCGTAAATTTTACGAAAACAAATTCGGGAGGCTTGGCAGATGTGCATTGCCGTTCGCTCGAAACAAGCGGGAACCTGTTTCCTGTCATTCGGGCTCCGCGGGGAAGGGGGGAGAGCGCACTCTCTCATCCTCAGTGCGATTCAGGGGGGGGGGGGGGGGGGCACCGGTTTCTGCGCGAACGCATGGGCCAGATAACTGCTGCTCAAGTACCAGTAATTCCATAAGTAGACTCACTTTTAGGCAGCCCGTACACGAATTTGTTTCGATTTATTTGGCCTGGCTCACCATGTGTTCATCTTTTGTGCAACAATAGTGTGGTGGTGTGATATCACACTTCTCTCCATCGGCGAAAACAACGCTGTACTACGCGCATGCGTTGACACGCTGCTCCCTTGCTTCCTCACTGTTGTTGACATGGTGCCCTAGATCACTGAACGCAGTTGATCATTTATAAGCTCCTCAGTTGTCCGTAAGCCAAATTCTGAACGATATTACATGCATGTGTCAGTGTATATCTATGTATTTCTTACGAAACGAACTCTGCGCAAACTTCAGATTTCGTGCTGCTTCAGAAATGAGGAAAATATTCGATATTCCATTCGATATTTGGGGGGTCGTGGTTCCCGAGTATTTGCATTCAATTCAATTCGGAAGTCTCACTAATGGAACACCCCTTCTTTTTCTTTCCTTTTTTTTTTGCAATCTAGAAGCATAATTTGCTGATGCAGCTCAGCACAACTTTGCTTTTTGCTGGTGAAGTTTAGAGTATACACGCAGTGTTCTCCAACGTGCCTAATTGCTGAGCTCGATGATTCGGACTCGTATATACGCGACGAACCCACTACTCTCTGAAAATAACAAATACATAAATAAGAAGTTCCCCAGAGGCTGTTGACTCGTACACGAGAGCGGATGCACTAATGCGTCCTCGCTGCAGTGTGCGCATGCGCACAGGCTGCCAAGCAGATTAGTGAGGCACGCACGGGTATATGCGAGGGGAGGGGGAGTGGAGGGACGTTTCCCAAATGGGCGCTTTTGTGCGTGCGCCACTCTCTGCAGGGCACAATGGACCCTCGAAAATTGTTGACCGGTCGGAGGGCCGGATGCGCAACCCTTTCAGTCCAACCCGCGGCTCGAAGCAGCCGTCCGACCTTCATAGAGCAGCTTGATCGTTCCCTTTTTGGTATGACGCAGATAGGTCGCGGGCCAGCGCGTCCCCTGCTGACCAGTCGTAGCCATTTTTCCCGTTAACGCCAAGTTCCTTTTGTCTGCCGCAGACTCGTGGGAGTGCCCCTCCCCTGTCGGTAGGTTTCGCTTTGTTGTTCCACTCGAAATGTAGAGAGGTGGCGCTGAAATGGAAGAAAAAAGGAGAAAGAAATGCCGACGCGATCTCTAAGGGATGTATACGTGTCCTGAATCAACGGTGTCAAATGAGATACCAGGCGTGCGATCGGCAATGGGCAATCCAAGCCAAGCGTCTTCTTTTCCGACACGTTAGACAATTTCCGCGGACGTATTTTGCAGCCGCTCCTGACGGGTGTGATTAACGGATAAGCGCCTCGCGGGATAAAGCGACAGGACCTCGTAATAAAGTGCATGCAAAATTCTGCACGTACCCTATTTTAATCGTCCTCTATTTCTCTGTGTGCGCTATTCTTTGCCTTTATGTCTCCCTTAGCCCGTCCCCAGTGCAGGGTAACGAACTGGATATTTATCTCCCGGTTAACCTGCCTGCCTTTCGCATCTCCATTTGCGTTTCTCTTTCCCTCTGCAAGCGCGCTTCTCCGAACATCAGGGTTGACCCACACAAGATGGCGGACTGTCGCCCTTGAAGTGGATATAAAGCGGAAGCGCACGAGCTGGTGTCGCTATCCCACCCCTCATCTCTCCCTCAATTACCACGTCCTCGCTCTTGGTAAGCCTACCCTCGGCTCCGCCGTGCAGTACGCTGGAGGTCGGCCATATTGTGTAGGGAAACCGAATAGTAAGGAAAAGCGTAATTCCAGTATCTCGTGTGTCTCCTACTGCACGGGCACAGCGAATGTTTACCGATCTCACCGAAACTGCGCACTCCGGGCTGGGCAAAGATGTACTTCAAATTGCAACCGGATACAGATACTGGATACTTAGCCTATAAGAATCTGAGCTACTCTAGCTGGTTAGGTTCATTCGTTAATTACGTTCAGCTTATTAACTGTATCCGATACATTACACGCCACTTGTATCTTAAGAAACTTCGATAAAGCACGTGAGCAACGCCTTTCCGAAACAGTCTATAGATGAGGCTAAGCAGCAACTTATGCGTTACTGCGAGGACAGATACAAAGGAAAGAGTGCTCAACTTTTAGGCATAAGATCGAGAAACAGCCTGGTGGCGCGATGCAAAAGAACTCATCTGTCTTAAAATTAACGTGTAGAGTGTAAAAATGGCTCAAGAACTATTGAGCATGTCGCAGGAGCCACTGTTGCGGTTACTTGCGTTTTCTCATATCGTTATAAGAAGAGACTATTATTGCAGCGCTACTTTTGCTATTGTGACAGCCGAAACAGCGCAGAAACAATTGCTGACATCTCTAAGTGCCCATTCAGAGGTAAAGGCACAAGAAAGTAGTTGCGCTGCCCAAGGCGTCGAGTTTTAAGAATACACCATACAGGAGAGGCGAATGAACCATCAGGTGGAAAACAGTTTGAGGCGGCTGGAATTATATAGCTGATACCGTGGCATGTGATATCACACCTTCGCCGCTGCGATCTCGAAGGCCACGCACAGACGCTCGAACGAACGCAAGGGCGTCACGTTTCCTTGCACACCTCCCGGTGCTCGCTAAGTGAGACGGCAGCCATGCTGTTCTGAATCGATCACGGAATCCAGAACATTTCAGATACCGGACTGCTTACTGCACATTCGGTGCAGCTCCCGAGAAAAAAAAGATCTCGCAATAAACGTCTTTGTAGACCGCGTGATTTCAAACAGCGTGGCGGCGCCTAGGGAGGTATGTGTAAGGAGGGCGGTGACCGGTTGACCGTCGGTCGGTGGGTCTCTCGCCATTGTGGGGCACAGCGGATTGCCGGCTTATTAAGCACAGAAATGACCCGCAGCCTAGCGCCAGTGAGTGCAACATCGTATTTTACGCAATAACGCAATAACTCACGGCAAACAACTTGTACGTATCAGGGTGTCTACCAAGTTGACATTTCCAAATTCCCCGAGTTTTCCAAGTTTCTTCTGAGTGCCTTTGCAAAATTTCCTGAATGACACAGAACTCTATTCGATATCAAGACGGGCTGACACCAAGTCACCCGATGCTGTCACTATCTAGTAAGCATGCTTTAAAAATTAAAAAAAAACGACTTATTCCAGTTTGAATAGTAAGCAGTAGCGTATATTTTATTCAAAAAAAAAAAAAGAACAGAAGCGAGGGGTTAGTAAAATGCACAGCGAGTAAAGTATCTTCTAAAAGTAGTAAAACCCATTACAAATCAAAAATAACGTACAGCGCGAAGGACAAGGACTGCGAGAGACGGCATACACAGAGCTGTGTATGTCGTCTCTCGCAGGCCTTGTTCTTCGCGCTGTACGTTATTTTTGATCATGAATTACCAACTAGCTCAAGCAACCACTCTAGTCCACTAAAAATCGAGTTGAACATTTTCAAATACGAATAAAAAAGGAGATGCATCCACAAACAAATATTTTCTAATATGAGCTATTTTTATCAATTGATTGCGAGTTCAATGGTACAAGGCCGGAACTTAGCCACAAGTGAGGTTCTCTCTCAGCAGCTGGAAAGTCAACCTCAACTGTCCTGACATACTCTCAGCCTGCGCACAACCCCCTCAGTGTTGCGTTTCACTGTTTTAAAGAATTCATATTGGTTTGGATGAGGGACACCTGCATCTCGGTGTCCGACAACACTTCGTTTTTTGAGCTCAATCTCCTTCAAAAAGTCGGCAGCACACAACCTTTCCCGTTCTTTCCTCTATGCGTCGGTCCTTTTTGTTCTCGTTCTGCTTCCGCCACGCGTTCGCCCCACATACAGTTCGAAGCAGCCTCTTGGTCAGTTGTACAGTCAATGTCCGATTTTTCGGACTCCCTAAGGGCCCAAGGAGGATATATCCTCCTTGTAAGGGCCACGACAACGTCCGAAAAATCGGGCAGTCCAAAAAAATGAACGTCTGTCTTTTACTGTCATCAAGGGCTCAAATCGCCACAAGCACGTCCGAAAAGGTTCTGAAAGCCTGCATATCGGTGCTTGTACTGTGACAGGAGATGGCGGGTGCACGTGTTTATAATTAAGGAATACGTCCTGGGTCCCATGCAATTGCCCCATCCCAAACTTGTTAAGCTGCACAGCGCAACACTTCTGTATTGAGGCAAAGTTTACTTTGGGAAACGGGCATCACGCTATCTGTCGTGCTTTCCGAGCTGCGAAGCCATTGGCGAGGTTTACAAAGGCTGAGCGGCGCATTGCTAACATCAGCGAACGTCGAAGTAGCTAGGCCTAGCGTTGCCGTGGTGGTGGCTACGGCTGCCAGCGGATCTGCATGCGAGAGCGCCGGTTCGAGGCGGCGAGATGATCAAAATGGCGATGGTGGTGGATCTGATTAATGCCGTTTAGGACATACGGTCACGGCAAAAAAGTCCGAAAAATTGGACGGCGAAGGGTTCTTGCATCCGAAATTTCATACGTTCTTATGCATTGATTCTATGGAGTACGTGGTGGTGCCACGAAGCCGTCCGAATTATCGGGAATGTCCCGAAAATCGGGCGTCCGAAAAATCGGGCGTTGGCTGTACACTGGCAACTCCTCCAGCCGACGACACGGCGTCAAAGACGATTCGTTACGATTCCTCTCTGTTAATCGAGCCAGCGTTGGCGCGACTTTCGTTCCCTTTCAATAAAATGGCGGCTAATTTTCCCTGATAGAAGCACAAATTACCTGAGTTTTCCGTGAGTACTTTCGGACCAGTCGAAATCCTTGAGAATTTCCGGTTTTCCCGGTTGGTACCTAAAGCACATGGGCTTGTTAGTGGAATAGCACGTAATATTAAACGGGATCTTTGATTTTCCTAAATCTATTCTATTTGGCCTACCCATTCTTGGGCTAATGGGCATATGTAATTGGGTATGTGCCTTTGCGCACGTGTCCATTCTTGGCCAATACACCTCATTGGATATGTACCACTGTACCACAGCTTCCGGCGATGCCTGCGGTGGTGAAGCACCAGTTCCCTCGGTTTCTCACCCAGTCAACGAGACAGTTGACGCTTGTACAGTGATGTGAAGTGCCAGTGCATTATCTTTGCGTGTACATATACGTTCGAATTACGCAAGGATTGACTGACAGGCTTGTTGGTTCATTATCACAGAAAGAATAGCGCTTCAAGACGGGACACAAAGGAGGATCAACACACTGCCTTAGTGTCCCGTTTTGAAGCGCTGTTCTTTCTGTGAAAACGAATTACCCGACGTGGGCGCAAAATGTTATTTTTGAGGTTATAGGATGTTCAGCTTGGTACTTTTACTTCATCTCACTGCGGTGGTTATAATCTAAACGCATTGCCCATCACTAGTTAATGAGTTACCGCGAGCACGCAAATGTGAACAGCCTCGTTGGCGGCGCCGTCTTGTGGCGCATAGTTTGACCAGACAGGACACAGCATGGTCTCCAAGATTGCGTGCGCTGGCGCCCGCGCGCGCAATCCCGGAGGCCATGGATACAGAGCTGCAGTGACCATAGAGTTTCTCACTACATTACCTAGAGGGAAATCTGGCGCTGCTGCGCTGTGGCAGAGTCCTTCCATGTCTGTGGTAGCCACTGTAGCTGTGGTATGCATGGGAATGCCGGTATATTGTGACTTCGGATTGGCATCGTTTTCGGAGATACAGGACACCTTGAAGATGCGTTTGGCAAGCACTGTTCCGTATGTCACAATGATTCATTTTCTACTAAAACAGCACGGGAAACGCTGTTTTGGTTTTATTATTACGCAAAAACATGTTTTGTTTAACTATGAGAACTTGTTATTGCGTGTACGATTATATGATCCGTAAAAAGTATCAGCGGGCCGCTAAAGTTGGAGGACAGACGACAAGGTTCGCGATCGCCTTGAAACAGTTTGTCGTCTGTTCTTGCTTTTCTTCGCTTGGTCATGCATTGTAGGTGAGTAAAGATGTAATATGCGTCAATGGAAACATTTTATAAAGATTTTACTTTGAGAACGCGTTATTTGTGTAGCCATATCCACGTTTTAGACGAAGCCTCGTACAACACCAGCCAGCACGAGCCTCGCAGACACATATACCGTCATTCCCATGACGGCACGGTGCCCCCTTAAGAAACTCACATAGACGGTTACGCCAAATTTCCCTCTATGTGTTATAGTGAGAAACTCTATGGCAGTGACCAACCTAATTCTACTCCTGGCGTAAAGTGCCGGCGTCGACGTGATCGTCTTCGCGAATACCCATGCAACAAAAATAAAAATAACCTTCACAACGAGCTTGTGTCTTTTCTGCACTCGGAACGGGGATCGCGTATGAGTTCGGAAAGATCAAATATCGCTTGTACGTCGCCGTCAGTGACCAGAAGCCTTTTGTGAACGTGTTCACAAGATGCATCACTAGATGCTGCTATACACTCTAAAATTTTGGCACCTCAAAGGTGCTGGTTTGTCCCACGGCTAACGTCCTTAATTTTTTTTAAGGTTATAGAAGGCTAACTGTAGACAACAGTGACCTCTGCAATGAGAGAAGCCGCAGTTGAAAAGTGTGTAATAATTCTTGCCACCTGGCGCACACCGCAATGTCGTGACACGAGGGTTAGACACCGATATAGCTGATAAAGTTTACCCCAGGCACTTTTCGCTTACCCGCCGTGGTTGCTCAGTGGCTATGGTGTTGGGCTGCTGAGCACGAGGTCGCGGGATCGAATCCCGGCCACGGCGGCCGCATTTCGATGGGGGCGAAATGCGAAAACACCCGTGTGCTTAGATTTAGGTGCACGTTAAAGAACCCCAGGTGGTCGAAATTTCCGGAGTCCTCCACTACGGCGTGCCTCATAATCAGAAAGTGGTTTTGGCACGTAAAACCCCAAATATTATTATTATTACTTTTCGCTTCTTCCGTCAAAGATATCATTATGTTTACTTGCCGTAAAAAAAAAAAAAAGGAATAGTCAGGAAAGGAAAAGTTCATTTGTCTCCATCAACGATTCGATCTTGCCCTTGAAGTGTGAGTCTGACCTCGAGACAAGCCAAGCACCCTTTGTGCACCTATAAGGGTGTTACACATTTTCTTGTATACGCACGTGTACCAGCATTGTTGCTGCTGTCCGCGCCTCCTGTAACCTGGCATTCCGCGAAGGGCAATGCGTAAACGGACAAGGCGCGTCCTGCTACGTGTCCACGACCTTACGGTGGCGCTGTAGAACGAGGGGGTACAACCCGGGCATCTGTCGCGCGACAAGAGTCTGGCGGGGTCACCCGAAAGGGGGAACCATGGGGTCAAGCAGCGGTGCGTGCCGCCCCTGGGTCAGGGAACGGTGTCGGGTACAGCTGCCTGCAGCCGAGAGGGAAAAGCAAAAAAAAAAAAAAAAGAAAGGCCTTATTCGCTAAAGTAGCGACCTGTCTTTTTTTATTTATTTATTTATTATTATTATTATTTTGACGGAACGAAAACGAGGGAATCGTGTTTATAGCGCTGAAAAGCGCGTATTTCACGGGAGTGCAAAGTTGACCTATAGTTGGTCGAGCGCCATTCCGAGAAAAACTGAGCGTGGCAACAGGACAGCAGAAAGTTGAAACAACGTCTTTCAGTGATCCTTTTTTGTTTTCCTGGAAGCATGTACTCTACGTTTGTAATTGTTTATTAGCTGCGACAACATGTGAAGTTTGGCTGCTCTACTGAGAACGCTATCTCAAACTGTTTTGCCGTGTGACAGGGGAACACGTATTTAAAAGCTACGCAAGATAACAGTCAGACGCCGAGTTGGCATGTGAGCCTTCGATTACGGCTTCCTCTGATGTATCTATCAGTATAGGCATATCGGTATCAGTGGGCAGATATCAGCCGCAGATCTAATAACCACTACTTTTCGTTTTTACAAAATGGAGCTAGTAAGGGCACACTTCAGGCCGGGTGTCAGCAGTATCCAATTGACAAAAGAAAGGAGCACACCTGACCTGTTACGCCAGGTGCACTTTTCATTCTGATACTGCAAGCCGTCATGACGGCGATTAAATGAACTAAAGTAGTTAAAAAAACACTTTGCCCCGATTGATATATCCCTTAATCAAGTGAGGTCAAGCAGGGACAAGAGTGAACAGGGCACCTACCAAGCCAGAGAAACAGCCAGAAGAACAGCTACAGTAACTTAAAACGTTTCCCTCTGGAAAAAAAAAAAAAAAAAGAAGTGCCCCAGCGAATTGTGCAACCATCAAGTCGCTTCTCATATTTGGTATATTGTTCCTGGGCATTTTCTTTTCTTGTTCTTCTTTTTAACGAGTTTAGCGCTCACAGCGACAGCAGTTAAGCGCTTGAAACTTGATTGGCGATGTCTCACTGACCGTCCATCCGTCTATTCCGTTACGCTGACGTCGAACGTTGTCTTCATTAGCGTTAAGCGTGTCGTTGTCAGACCACCTCCTTATCTTCCTTGGCCCACCTCTTCCGTTAGACATTAAAAAAAAGGGACAGAAAGATGACTTTGAGAGACACTGCCACTACATTGCTCATACTTCGGAAAACAATCCAAACCACAGCAAACCGGCTTATATGGCGCGACATTTTGACCCACAAGGTGGTGCCAGTGAACACGCGTCATTTCTGGGTAATCAAACAAGTCTCAACGTATTGCCTGCATAACACGTGATATAGTCGATCCATACGTTCCTGTAAGCCCCACAGCTAGACCCGGCTAACACTTAAGCGCGTGATATTCGCCGGTGTCCTAATGAAAGTGTCACACACGAACGTGCGCCAAGTGAGCGGAGGGTGGCGAATGGAAGCGTTTGAAACGAAACTTTGCCTACCTCCGTCACTGGGATTCGAACCCGCGTCATTGTACCACTGCACACTCGGTCGCGTCATCCACTGCATGCACCATCGAGCAAGGATAGCGCTTGGGAAATTTTCGCAATGTCATGCCCTTCACGCAGACTGCGATGGCGGTGGCACCTGTGCCTGTGTTTCCGAAAGTCACAACAGCGACTCCTGCATGTACAGGGAACGACGATGACGGCGCGTGAATCGCATCCATGGAAGCTGTTGTTGAAAAGATGGCGACGGATTGGTGCGAAATTTTCCTTCGTCATGTTCGTGAAAAGAGCGCCCACGGCGCAAATAAGGCGTACGTGGCAGTCACGTTAATAATAATAATATTTGGGGTTTTACGTGCCAAAACCACTTTCTGATTATGAGGCACGCCGTAGTGGAGGACTCCGGAAATTTTGACCACCTGGGGTTCTTTAACGTGCACCTAAATCGAAGTACACGGGTGTTTTCGCATTTCGCCCCCATCGAAATGCGGCCGCCGTGGCCGGGATTCGATCCCGCGAGGCAGTCACGTTGATGAGCTTCAAACATGGCACATGGCCGGGTTGTAAAATCTGCCACGAATCGGGCGACTGGCGGTAAACAACGTCGAGGGGGATCGGCTGTCACGGCGAGAAACGACGTCGCACCGACAACGTCGCCGTTATGTTTTTGTTTCTCTTGTGCAGGACAAATGTGCAGGACAAAATTAATACTTTCCCGCAAAATCTCGTAGGGTGGCAATGATGATGTTTTTGCACGTGACATCCGTTCTAGAAGTTGGAGCGCCCGAGACGAGTAATCTCCGGCTGGACTTTTTGGCCATTCCATGCACCGTATAGTGAGAATGACTGTATAGAGGTTTGGACCCCAGATTCTGCCTTGAGGGCAGTAACACTGATTTCATAAGAATTATAAGGTGAGTGCATTTAAAGCAGCATGTGTATATGCACCAGACCATCCACAGACTTCTCTGCAAATGAAAACTTGTCGAGAGAGACTGCACTTTTAGTGGGATAGACGTATGCTGCTTTTGTTCTTGCTTTTTTTAAGCATTATCTAATGCAAGCAATTGTACCTACTTATTTTTACCTTATATTATCAATCAATCAAAAAGGGGTAGCCGTCGCCAGTCAATGGCAACAACTCCTATGTAGATTTTTATCTCAATAAAAAAAAAAGGCAATTACAAGAAAGTGCAGCCGCTGTGAGAGGTCAACGGATGAGTTAAACGGAAAACTTTCGACAAAAAAACTGTGCTTCGGTGCGATCAGGCAACAAAAGAGTGTCGAACTTAAGAGTCACGCCAAGATGAACGGGTCGCACGCAAGGGGGGTGGGGGGGATTAGGCGTTGGCTACACAGGCTGGCTTTAACCGTGTAAAATGTTACGTGGGACTCCGGCATTCGTGCGACTCACACAAGAGACGAGTACGTGAAATGCGTCGACTACTTTTGGGGGGAGGCCCAAAGAGGGCCGGCCGGGCTTACTCAAGCGCGATTCCGCGAGTATCGCTAACCCATTCGAAGGAGAAGGACGCGTCCGCGCCCAGAAACTCCAGCGCGCGCGCACACACACAAAAAAATTCCGGCTTTTTCACTGACCACTGCTCCTCGTCGACGGCAGCTGGAAAGGGGTTCCCCCACTGACCATCCACGCTTTTATGTTCGCGTGGACAATCGTCTGACACTTCGCACGGTGCAGCAGCAGCAGCAGCAGCAGCGGAGGCGGCCGGGAAGAAGAAGCGTGCTCCTTGAAATGTCGTAGTTTCGGCGTATAACGTGCGCCGAGGCCTAGACTCGGCAGTTTGGGGTATACTTTGCGACGTGAATTCGCCGAGACAAACGCTAAAAAAAAATTTAATTGCGTGGTTTTACGTGCCAAAACCACTTTCTGATTATGAGGCACGCCGTACTGGAGGGCTCCGGAAGTGTTTGCCAAGACAAAAGCTAAGTAAAATTAAATTACGGGTTCTTACGTGCCAAAACCACTTTCTGATTATGAGGCACGCCGTAGTGGAGGGCTCCGGAAATTTCGACCACCTGGGGTTCTCTAACGTGCACCTAAATCTAAGTGCACCGGTGTTTTCGCATTTCGCCCCCATCGAAGAGACAAAAGCTCCATGATAACTGTAATATAAGGGATCTTGCATAGAGGTGTGTGCGTTGGAGGGGGAGGCCTGGACAAGCACGGGGTTAAAAATAGATAATAAATCACGATTAAGCGTATATAAACCAAGATCGTATAAGACCACGTTTCTTTTGTAAGACATGGTGGAACTGCTAAACTAGGCTAAGGGCAAAGACGTGTTGAATCGAGATACTAAACAAAGGTACAGCGTTTATTTTTTCGTTTTCTCTACTTCATTTTGTGAAATGTAACATAACGAGATGCTGGTGCCCCCCCCCCCCCCCCCCCCCAGAAGCATCGGATACTCCCCTGCGCCGACGTGTGACAAAAAGAGTAGCAATCTGAGAAGAAAGAAATTAAGCCCTAATGAGACAAAACGCATTTAAGAACGAGTTCCCACGGATAGTTCAGAAGTCGCGACGAAGCACAGTGTCCTGTCTTTTCTTGTGCCTTAGCTTGTGTCCCAGTAGTTCGCACTCTGAATTCACAATTCAAGTTTACAAGCTAGGACAAAGGCCCAACGCAGTCCTCGTGTGTGTCCCTTAAGGGTCCCGATTCATCGCGTCCTTTTCTGTATGTAGTCCTGGTTCGTAGCGCAGAGTTCCACCGCACCTCATTGTAATTTTATAAAACGCCAAGAGTGTTAGCCCAGTTCTTCGTTATCTTGTATGAATTCCAGAATCGCGGACACTTTCACCCTGGCTATACTCAACATTGCATCCTGCATGTAACGTCCCCAACTTGCTCGTACTGTGAAGGACCGTTCAAATTACGAATAATCAGGGGCTCCTCGAAGGGAAGGCGAGTACAGAATAAGTGGAAGGCGCGGTTTACGCATCCAACTCAAATATTGCGAGTTTCTATTTATTTCCACGCCATCGCAAGCAACTCGCGCGTGCCTGCCGCAGAGGGAGGTCCGTAAGATTGCTTGGTCCTAGCTCCGTCACTTATTTCCGCAAAACGTGGAAAGAATCCTGCTTATTGTATGGAGTAGTATGCGGTACTCCAGCGCTGCGAGTTTCTTTTCCTTCTTTGCGTGTCCCGTGTTTCGCTTCTTTTTTTGTCCAGCACGCGGAGCCCCGAGTTACATAGAAGACATTTTCTTTTTTCTTTTTTGAAGTGAGGACTGACCGGTGGAGCGAAGTGGACACTGGCCGGTAAAAAGTCGAGCCCTGCGGGGTACCCCACGCGGACGGGGTAAACTTTCCCCTTCTCGAAGGCGAAAGGATTTGAGCGTGGGAGCGGCTACCAACTTTCCCCTTCCTGGCCGTGTCTCTCCAAAAGGAAGCCGTTTTTTACCCCTCGCAGCTTTCGCTTTCTGCGCAGGGAAGCTTTCCTATAGACATGCCTGGAGATTTATGCACATCCTGTTCTTTTCTTGTTTTTAATTCCACACTATGCTTTTTTTTTTTTTTTTTTGCTCTTGCTTTATAGTTCTGTAGGTCAGCAGGACCAACAGACCGCCGACAAGGGCACGGCCTTCTTTTTTTCGCCTTCCTCTTTTTTTTTCTTTTTTTTTTTTTCGTTCCGAATGGTCAAGCTGCCATGGCGTCCTTCTCCTGGATGTCTCCCGCGGAGAGCAATTGTTGACCACTGCTCGAGCGAGTAGTCCCCGGTGGCACTCTGCCGGGATTTTAACTTTGGAGGCGGTCCAGAGTGCACGGACAGTGTATACCGAGGAAACGCCAAAATACGAGGCCGAAAAATAAAATTTCGAAGGCTGTGTATACGTATATATATAATACGCAAAACACGGGCGTCGATATACACCATCTGGCCTCGGTGCACGCGAGAAAAGCTGTTCTTGTTTAGAGACAATTTACAAGTACAGCATATACGATGCAGTTGGGCATGTTTTCACCTGGAAAAAAAAAGAAAGACACCCTTGTTCAAAGTAAACTACAGGTCGGCAGGGTACGGCCAACTCGAAACAGTTTATCGCGCGTACCATACGCCGCCTAACGTCTCTAGATCTTTCTGAAATATCTGGGGACCTTAATGCCACCGAGGCGAACTCGGCCTTCACGAAGCGTTTCTCAAAGTATGTGCTTGTTCGTAGATGCGAGCTACACCGTTTCAAGCAATCAACGCCGTTAACCAAGCGTGGTGCCCTGAAGAGGATCTGCACGATAAGAACGTTTGCGCACTTAAGGGTGTTTGGTTTGTACCATAGACCCTCACCTTTAAGAGAAAGCGTTAGCTCGGGCGAAGAAGAGGGTTTCTCTTGAGTATGAGAAAACTGACCGGGTACTCCCGTCTGTGGATGCACAGCTATGTATATACCGACGAGTAGTTCAGTTTAGGAAAGCTACATATATACATTAGAGTTATTAAATGGAGCGACGGAATAGTCCGGAAACAGGTGCTGTTTACCGCATTGCTAGGTGCATTAGCGCGCGGTATTAAGGCGAGGATAAAGCGGGGAGCATACTTATTATCTTTCGCAGCATTGTAATGTGGTTGGGCAGGTCATGTAATGCGCAGGTTAGATAACCGTTGCACCATTAGGCTAACAGAATGGGTACCATGAGAAGGGAAGCGCAGTAGAGGACGGCAGAAGACTAGGTGGTGCGACGAAATTATGAAATTTGCGGGTGCTATAGTTGGAATCGGTTGGCGCAGGACAGGGGTAATTGGAAACCGCAGGGAGAGAGGCCTTCGTCCTGCAGTGGACATAAAGATGATGATGATGATGATTACTGTGGTTGATACGAGCAGCTATACGCGATCGTTTCGCATAGACCAGCGCACTCCCTGAAGAACTGAAAGTAGAAGAACTGAAGCTCCCTTTCACATTAGATCAGCTGAACAATCGCCCGCCTGCAGGAACCAGAATTCTCGGACACTGGCCTAGGGTCGATTTACGCTCGATCCGCACCGCCCGCCGGCCGCACGCGTGCGGTCGTGCGCAAAACTGCACATGTAGCACACTGGAGCACAAATTTCGATTTACACTGCATGTGGGGGTCCATGCGTAAACCGAAACTTACGTATCACTGCGCGACATGCGCAATTTTTCGCCCGACCGCACGCGTGCGGCAGGCGCGAAGTGCGGCGTGCGGCTCTAGCGTAAATCGGCCTTCACACGGACATATTCAGCGAGAGCGCTGCTTGCGCAACAAGTTGTAACTGTGTGGCTCTGTGATCCGTGTGACGTGATGCATGACCTCTCCGAGATTGGGCGGCAGACGCAGCTCGATCTCGGAGGCCATGCGCGGCTTGTCTCTGTAACTGACACTGATACGGTGTGTGACGACGTGGTGTCTCGATAGGCTGCATCACAGTCACCACACACTTTTATACTGTTCACCCGTACCTTCTTTAGTTCTATCATTTTTATGTCTCGCATTTTTCATAGCCCTGTACCCCTTCCCCAGTACAGTGAGCCGACCGGAGTTGTTCTCTGGTTGACCTTCTTGCCTTTCCATTACGTTAATCGCTCTTGGAGTGCTGCGGTAGGAAGGCCGTTTCATCCGGGTGCGAGAGAGTGTCGTCGCTGGACGAGTGTGTGTAGAGGTCACGTGTTGCCTCTTCCCGCACAGCTTTTGAACAGACGTTCGCATCACCTCACAACAGACCAGACGGCAACACGGCGACGACGAGGGATCTCCGGTCGGAAAGGGTAGTGCCGCTGTTTTCAACTACACAAGATACGCTTCCCGTTGCTTTCCGAGTTGCGCAACTGCGCGTTTTGAAGGAAAAGCCAACTGCCGATGGCTTTTCACCAGCCGCCGAGTGAGGAACAGTAACTAACTTCGATAAGAGCTCTGCGCGCATGATTGTTGTTGATGTTGTTGCTCAAAACACGTAAATGTGTGAGGAGAATAAAACAAGAGCCTCATAACTGCTGCTTGAGATTGCTCTGATGGTTCACACTACAGAACAGCGGTGCAATAATAGTATAGCAATTATTAATCTCATCGGTGACCGCACAACGACGACATGGACGTCGTGTGGTCAGCGACAAGATTTACAATCGCTATGCTATATGGTTCACCCGGGCAGACGTTTTTCTCCGTCAGACCCATGGCTGCATCAACTGTACAATGATTACACTCAAGCGTCTTTAAGGCAAAACGAACTCGTATTCCCTTATTACATATATTTATATAGTTTTTGGAGCTCGTCGGACGAACTGAGGCGATGGCGAGCGCGGAGCACCCCTCCCTCTCTTCCGGCCGATCAAAGGCCGTCCTCCGTCCCGCCCGGGGGCGCTCGCAGCGGAAGCCGACCGACAGGGCCCCGCGGGGCTTGGTGACCACGGCCCCGAGAGGACCGCCCCTGCCTCGCGAAGAGGCCCTCGGCCAGCGCCTCGGACGCGCTGAAGACGAACTAACAACTCTTTAGCCAACGCCATTCCACTTGGCAGCAACCGGTCCTCGGCTTTCATCTTCACAACACCCACAACCCGGCCGTTCGATCATGCAACGGCCACGGGCGTCGAAATGCGCGGCACCGAAGCCCAGACGCACAAACAGTGTTTGAGCGTGTGTGCGGTCCCTTCGGCACTGCACCCGCCCGCGCACAAAAGAGCCAGAGTCGCGCCGTCGTCTCTAGGAACAAACAGCCACACAAAAAGGGCGGCCGCCCAGATGAGCGCTTAGTTCTGTGCAGTGTAATTGGCGCCCGCTGAGAGTGGAGCTGGAAACGGGGCCGTATCTCGCCGCTGGGAGGCGTGCAACCTTAAACGTGAATCTCGACCCTTCTGAGCTCATCCATATCTAAGAAAATCAATCAATCAATCAATCAATCAATCAATCAATCAATCAATCAATCAATCAATCAATCAATCAATCAATCAATCAGTTTGTTCCAGTTTCTACAAAACTGAGGGCAGCGAGAAGCAGGCTCTCAGCGACGCTTGGCGGTTCGCACGTGGTTCTTTAAATACATGTGGAAACGAATGGTCGTTGGGGGAAATGTACTGCTGGTGAAAAACAAAACACAACAAGACTGCCTCGCTGCGTCGTAGACCAAGATATATTTCATTTGTTTATATAACCTTAACTTTATCTTTATGACTTACTGTCATTATTATTACGTATGGCGCTTGATTTACTGGAACGTCAAAAAATAACTTTTGTCAGCGTTGCAGTTACATATCGTCTACGGGCCACTTGATGTTAGGCTAACACCGACTTATTGAAGCTCCCTTTAAAAAAAAGTCATGAGACTCATTCTGTTTTTTTGTTTGTTTGTTTTTTATACGAGCGATGCCTTGTCATGTGAGGAGGACCGTGGACACCACTGCAGGGCGGTTCGCGTGCAGCATGAAGTTTGCTCGCTGAGCTCGCGTGGTCTGCATTCGCGTTCCCTGTCAACTCTTTCTCCCGCTCCACACAATTCGTGCGCAACGCAAGGTTTCTGTATACCGCGCTGCAGCTAACAGACGCGACGAAGACTGACGGGTGCCACCGGACTCTCTCGGTGCGCGCTTGAGCGCGCAGAATTGTCCGATTATACGCAACTCGCCAGGGGCCTTCTCCAATGCGCCACCTCTCGTTGGACCCCCCCCCCCTCTTCCTCTTCCCTTTTTCCTGCGACTCGCAAACAGAGAGTGGCCCTCTTTTCCGCTCGGATTCTTGGTCGCCGAGAGACTCTCGCGTCAGCGGGAGAACGTATATATACGTGCACACACACTTCGAAGAACTCTTTCCGAACGAACGCCCACCCTCCCCCACGTAAGCACGAACGCGCGAACAATCTCTCTATATCGACATCTCTCGCCGGCGGCGAAGGTCTGTCTTTCCGGAAAGCCAATATGCGGGGGGACCAACCCTTTCGAGATGGCGATGAGGTGCCCGTTCTCGCGCATCTCTCCTCAGTGCACCCGCAGGGTGTTTAAGGTTGACTGCGCTGCATAGATTAGGAAGAAGCGAGCGACTACGGCTCGGACGGTCGGACGGCTATATTGCGGTTGACGAAGTGAAGCCGTCGGTGTGTGGGGGGGGGGGGGGAGGGGGGGGACCTATACTGTTATCGACACTTCGCAGGACCTGTCTGCTATATATGGACTGCGCTTTTGCTGCGTGCGCGCGAGACACAAAGCACAACTCGCCTCCTCTCGACGGACGCCAAAACGGCATCCTCCACTCGAGGATGCCGTTTTGATTGTCATGTCTGTCCGCGACGGCAGAACCACTCGGCCACAGTGAGGAAACCAAACTTCTTAGCTAGCACGTGGTGCATAAACTGCCATTGCTGCCCAGTTTGCTATATTTCAGTGAACGTTGAAAACCTAATGTAACGCAACACACGTAGGGCTTTGCAAGACCCGGCATATATGCTTGCTGCATGTTTCTTGACGTGCAAGCGGCGCTCGAGGACGCGTGCTGCGTTGATAGTTAACTTCTCCCGGATCAGTGACTGGCGGTAAAAAGATAAACCACTGATAAGAGAGAGAGAGAGAGAGCAAATGATAAATGAAAGGTAAGGAGGTTAACCAGGGCTGATCCCGGTTCGCTACGCTACTCTGGGGAAAGGGAAAAGGGGGTAGGAAAGATTAAAGGAAGAAGAAAAAGTCCACTGCGGATATCGTTCGGTCACTCAGTCCGGATCACAGACGCTGACTCAATCCGGTAGCTCTCAAATATCGCAGCAGCGCTTTTGTGGCCTTTTGTAGCTGCGATATGCGAGGCCATAGTACCAAGAGCTTGTTCAAGGTGAACACGCCTGAATTCACCCAACATCGATTGTATTCTCTCGATCCATCTATGCAACTGTGGCCGTTACCGGGGTTTCCGCGTAATGAGGAAACAATGCTGTGCCGCCTACGCTTGGGCGTCGCATTCACCAATGCATACAGGGTTTTGATCGGAATGATAGCGCCGAGTGCAATACCTGCGGTCTCGAAAAAACTATAGAACATCTATTGTGCTACTGCCCATCTTTTGAAAATGAAAGACATGACCTTTGCACAACTCTCACAGAGAAGAGATAAACTATGCGCTATATAGGGAGAAGCTAGACGCATAAGGGTTTCCACTTTTTTTGAAAAACACTTAGTTCACAACAGAATGGTAACATCGAGCGAGGCCCGCGCTAACGCCACGATTTCACTCTGCCACTGTGGCAGAGCTACCTATAAGCTTCCTCGTTCTGTGGCGCAGTGGCGCAGCCACAGTGACACACGGAGTTCGTAGAAAAGAAGGAACGCACTACAAAGAACACAATCGTCGTGTGTTTCTTGTTTTCTACTGTTTTCGCGTGTCACCGTACCTGCCAGAGTGCAACACAACGATGAAGCTGTGTATGCCAACTAGGTCTTTTTCAAGCTCTGCTTACTTTCACTGCTCATAAGCATTGTGTTGCAGTGGTTACCTGCCCACTGTGGCATGCAATAGGTAATGTTCATTATGACAGCCTTGCTGGAACCGCACGTGACAATCAATTCGACGAAGTCAATTGAAGTGACATCTCAGAGGAGAGACGTTGCAACTGTGGTGTCTACTTTCACGCGGTATATTTTTCGAGCTCTAGCTCGAAAATATGCAGGGCATTCTTGGCACGTGGAGTAACGTCATGGTTGTGCACTGCGTTCAACGAAAGCGCTTCTGTAATATAATTGCGAATTATAAGAAACCTGATGACACGTAATGAACAGGTTGAGTGTATGTGCACGTCTGTGGTTACATGGGCCGTTTGTGAGTTTGTCTCGTCACCGCGTGTGTCCTACTTTTACCCGACGCCCGCGGAGTTACATTCTAGGTCGTCAGCTGCAGGCAAACATCTCCAACTTTCATTTAGGGGCCCGTCACTGCAGGTTTGGCCATCGTAACAGACTATATATACGGTACACATGTATCACGCACTGACGATTGTGTCCGCAGAATGTCGCATCGTTACCCGGCGCGAAAGCAGTTAAAATCTCAAATTAAAGCCCGTGCACCCTTCTTCTCGAGGGAGCACCATGCGCTTCCTGTAGTAGAATCAAGGTCACGCGCATGAACGCCGGTGAATCAATCCGACTCGGTGAGTCAGCATCGCACGCACAAACGCCGCTAGTCAGAGGCACTGCTTACGGTGTCAGGCGGGACGCTGCCTTAACATCCGCCTTATAGGGAGCACCAAGGTGCGATCAGGAATGCAACAGGTTCTAATCTGGCCGCGCATTGTAGAGTTCGCTTATGCAAACCTATGTTTGAACAAACGGAAATATCGCATAGAAATGGAAATCAAATCAACCGCGCGATTGTGGAATCCTACTCCATGCATGCAAACTCGGGCGCATGCGTCGGCCAGACTTCTATCGCTCTGCAGGATAAAGAAACTGAGTTTATGAGTGGGCATGATAGGCTAACACCCTTTCACTCTCGTAAGCGTCACTTCACACGTGTTTACATTTTCTGTATATTTTATTCCCTAGTTTGAAAAATAAACCAGCTGTTAGTCAGCGCTCGTATCGTATACTTCCTCTTGTCTTTCGTCAGGGTTGCGCTGCCCACCCATAGGAACATGTTCCTTTTTTTGGCGTAATCCCATTCTCGTTCTATATGTACGTGCATTTTTCTTTATCTTTTTGTCTCCCCTTACCCCTTCCCCAGTGTAGGGTAGAAAACTGGATATCTATCGTCCGGTTAACCTCCCTGCCATCTCATTTACCTCTCTCTCTCTGTCTTGCCATGGAGACTTCGCTCAGTGACCATGCACATATCGCTCACGTGCAGAGAACGAGCGGCCCAGTGCTGCCTGTCACAGAACAAGGACGAGCCCTGTCCGCATTTGCATCTAATGAGAGGCTCGTGTCGCATGTTTGCCGCTTCCCCGCACAACGCGACACGGAAGCGAGGCGCCCATCGTCATCCGTGGTGCCTACGTAATAAGGCGCGCCCGCTAACACGAACTGACGTGCAGGAGCTTACTAATCAACAGACCGAGCCTCCCGAAAAGGGAAAAAAATAAAAAAAAATGATTGCGTGCATTGCAAGCTTACGAGTAGCTCCAGCTCTGCGACAGCTGCTAAGACAAGGCGGTCTAGCAAGCATGAAGCTGTTATAAAATCATAGTTCAAACGTGGCTCATTATACATCTATGTATGTGCGATCCCTCTCTGACAACATTGAAAGCAAGTACGAAAGTTAAGTGTGCCGTCAGCATAAATTGAAACGCGAGCAAGAAATAATTGATCAGAACGCCTATTACGCGTAAACGCTCGAAAGTGTGACGTGTACTCGCTCTCGAGCCTGCTGCTAAGCATGGAGAAGTCCCAAGTATATACGTCTCGGAGCCTGAATTAGGCCGCTGTTACAAATGCAGGTCAAAATGGAAACAGACCAACGCATTGGAGCAGTTTCCGAATAGCTCGCTTTTAAATTTACGCTTATAGTACGTAAACGGAGAACGAACGACCTGTCCCTATATATAGTCCAAGATTCGTCTTTTTGACGGACTATGCTGATGTCGTAGCACGGGTGAATTTATTTACCCTGGAAGCTATCTACAATGTCGTAACACGTTATTCTCCCGGAAATCAAAGTTTTCGTAAAAACAAACTTTAATTAATTTCATTTATTGCGCGTTAGAAGCATATGGGCCTTAGATAAATAATCCGTCAACCAGTTTTCAGCATGGCTTTCGACGCGGCTTCGGTAATGTAACACGACTAAGATAATTTAATAACATAAGATGCGCAACAAAGCTTGGGTTTAAAAAGATATCATCTCGGTGAACGCTGAAGGCGTTACATTGGCCAGTATTTTGTTATTTTAGGACGTCGAACAAGCATTGGGATGAGAAAAAGGAAAGTGATTCCTAAATATGTCATCTCAAGATTTTCGCGCAAGCGACTTGCTTCGTCTCCGCCACAAACAAAACAAAGACGAACGAATAAGTGATGTCTATCTGTTAATTTTTATATGCACACGTCCGATAGGTGCGCGAGTTATGAACAAAATTTATTAAAAACTCGATATAACGAAACCCGGTTTTACGAAGTTTCCTATCTAACGAAAAAAAATTTACATTCCCCGGCAGGTATACCCATAGGGTTCAATGTTATCGTCAACCGAATTAACGAAACAAACTTGGCCGAACTTGACTTAACGAAGTTTTTCCTGAAATAAATGAGTAAAAAAGCGGTGCTTTCGTTTTAATTCTGACACAGACGGGATCTTCTTCGAGCGTGCGCTCTAAAGCTATCGCGTTAAAACACCTACATGCTATGGTCACATCCCTAGCTTTATTTTGCCGACGCTGCGCGCCGCGCCCTTGCACGGAACAGCCGACTCAACACCGCCTCGGTAGGGGCGGCGGTGGTTGCTTTCGTTATGTCATGGTTTATGCGACAGATGGCTGGACTAGCGGCAAATACAATGCGGCGGTGGCCTTTTTCGTGTCGCTACGTTACAATTTTACAATTCGAAGGAACGATCAGTTCGTTTCTCGATTTTACGGACTTCCTCATTTAACGAATTAATTCGGGCGTGGTCATCACTTCGTTAAGTCGAGTTTCAACTGTAATAATAAATATGGTTGATAAGGGCAACGGTGACAAAAAATAATGACGAGAAACGTAGTAAAATCACGGCTTGCTGACTGAGTTTATCATACATTTCTATACACACGCATGGATGCGACTGCAAGTGCTCGCTTGATCCCCCCTCACCTCCCCCCCCATCAGATGGGGATGATTCGGCCGTCGGTATTTGTGCACACTGTCTATTCGATCTCCATTAGTGTCCCCGAGGGTAGTATTGCATCGGGACCAATCATACGCCTGCCGACGAGTTCTTTGTTGGTTCCCAGACAAATGAACGAACGAATAAAAAAAATATATGTAACGGTTGGTGGCGGGTGGTACGGGGTGGGGCGGGTGATTATGAATAAAAAATATGTCCCCTTCCGGACGCACGTCGCTATACTAAGCATTCGTGCGGGGGTAAGAGAGAAAGAGAGAGAGAGAAAAAAACGCAGTAGGCACGAACACGATAATGTAAGAGGAAGACAGGATGTGGGCACAAAACCGCATCCGCTTTGCAAGGGGTGGCGGCGCAGGCGCAGGTGTGACCGTTAAGATAACAACAACAACAAGAAAAGGTATACTTGTTACACGCCAGGAGCAGAAAGGGGGCGAATTCAAACAGAAAAGCTTAACGCCTGTAGCTATGCGCAGTCTATGTAGCCCTCACACAATCTGAGTTCCTTTTTTTTTTTCCCACTTTTGGTCGTTGCCTAAGTCGATACAGTATTCTTCGCCGACTGTCCGATTAATGCTTGAGGGTAGGTGCGGGACTGAGGCTCCCGCCGGAAAGGGAAAGACAAATAAATAATAAAAAAAGGACGGAAGGGAGTCCGGCAGGGTGTAGTGAGTGCAAAGGGAGCGAACAGGGGGGAAAAGAAAAGATTCCCGAACTAAAAATGGCGCCCGACTCCGAGCTGCGGCACACTGTTGCCAGCACAGACAGAGCGCGTCCGCTGGCCGCCGCTAGGGCAGCTTGCTGTCGCTACTTGTTTACGTCTGCTGTTCGTCTGCTCAAGTGGGGGCCTCCGCCTTTCCCGTTCGGGGCGATTTCCCGTTCGCACATTTTTGTGTGCGTGTGTGCGTGCCGTGGCACCCTTTTCTTCTGGCCCCGCAGTCCGTCCGCCTGCCTGGAGGGGAGGGTACACTCCCGGCAGGGCCGCGTGGCCCATTCATGGCCTATCCATCAACGCATCGCTCACGCCTCCGCTCTGCGCGCAGACAACGGCGGCGCATGCGCGTGCAGAAGCGGACGCAAGTCGCGGCCATTAAAGCTGGCCGCTGCGGAGCTTTTGTATACGCTTCCTTTTTGTATGTTTGTTTGTCCTTTAGACACGACATATTTACCGCGTAGGTGTTTGGATTCTCACCGTTGCCTCCGCCAACTTCCAAGAATCAACTTTGTTTCTTTTTTTTTCCTTTTCGTGCAGCTTTTACTTACAGCGTAGTTGTGTATGTAAAGCCCAACTGCAATGAAATTTTGGAGAACGTTTCAGTTTAAGATAGTTTTTAGATTGGTCTAAAATTTGATCTAAAACGGTCTAAAAAGATCTAAAAACGTTGAAGATAGCGTAGTTATAGAGGAGTATTCGTGCAAAATTTGACGTTTGAAGTACGAGCGTAAGCGTCAGATAATTTCAAAAAATTCCTGATTTTATTGTCTAAACTGGAGAAAAAGAAAGCACTGCCATTACCCATCGCCCCAAGTGACGCACGACCTAGACCGCGCGGCTCCTCGGCATGACCTTGGAAATAAGGAGGTGGCCGCGGGAATGATTCCAGATCCGAGACTGCGCAACACCGGAAGTTTCGGTGCAGAAAATTGCTTGCTGGGGCCTCATGTTTCTAATGTGTCCTTGCCTCTAGGTAGCACGGAGGAGGACGCGCTTTGCTCCCTTTGAGCCTATAGTCGAGCTGCTCGTACACTAGGCCAGAGCGAATGAATACTCCGAAATAAGCTCGCTCTCCGTCCGGCTTGCGAGGAGCCGCGTCAAAGCATCGCGCTCATGACTATAGGGGGTGCTCAGTTCGATGTACTTTTTTTTTAAACGTTTCTTCATTTATATAATTTCCGCCTTTGTGACTACTGCACTGGATGTTCTAATTTCTTATGCTTCAGCGTAGGTACTATCGAGCATGACGCACTTTCTCCCCCGAACCCCTTCCCGATTTGCCGCTTAGACTTCCGTCCAAACGTTACCATAGCGGCCAATACAGATAATAATAATAATATTTGGGGTTTTACGTGCCAAAACCACTTTCTGATTATGAGGCACGCCGTAGTGGAGGACTCCGGAAATTTTGACCACCTGGGGTTCTTTAACGTGCACCTAAATCTAAGCACACGGGTGTTTTCGCATTTCGCCCCCATCGAAATGCGGCCGCCGTGGCCGGGATTCGATCCCGCGACCTCGTGCTCAGCAGCCCAACACCATAGCCACTGAGCAACCACGGCGGGTGGCCAATACAGAGTCCGTAACGGTGAAGCTTAAGACACTTCGCTCCCCTTGACAGGAAACCTCCATGTCAGGCTTGGTGGTGAAGCATAAGAAAAAACAACGTCCACCGCAGAAGTCACAGAGGAGGAAGTGATATAAACAAAGAAATGTTTAAAAAATATACGTGGAAAACGCGATTTGAACTGAAAACCCTTTAGTCATGGGCGCAATGCTTTGGCGCGACGCGGCACCACGTAACTCGAACGAAGAGCGAACTTACTCCGGAGTATTTATCCGCTGTGGCGTAGTATACGAGTAGCTCGGCTAGGGGCAAAGAGAGCAAAGCGCGTCCTTCTGCGTATTGTACCCAGACGAGCGCACATCAGAAGCAAGAGACCTCAGCGAATAGTCCCAGATTGCTGCACCAGAACTTCCGGTGTTGCGCAGTCTCGGATTTGGAATCACGTCCCGCGCCGCGCTGAAAAAACTTCTGCTCCGCAGCGACAACCACCAGGTGCAAGCGTCGTCTGCTTAGGTGACGATTATAAAGGCTGCTGAAAAGAGAAGTATACAGTTACCAGCCATGCAGCTTTGCCAAAATTGCTTTAGTGGTATATATAAAACTCATTTACAACAAATTTATGAAAAGAGAAATTTCATTGCAGTTGACATTGAATCCCCCCTCCAAATCCAAGCAGTTGCACATAAAGAAAAATTAATACAACTTGGTCTGCTTGGTTTTTTGGTCATGGACCGAGAGTACAATAGTACAAACAATGAAATCTTATTTGAGTTAACGTTGAATTAGCATAGTAATAATTATTCATTTAATAAACTATTCGTACTTGGCTGCGGAGCTATTCATATCTTAAACTTCCCTTAAGCGTGTCAAAAGCACTTCTATATGTTTTGCGTTAACTTTCCCGGGCTTAAATGAACATTTCGAGGTGTATAACTCGGCGCATCAAAAATGATAAGTTGGGCGTTGTAGGGTTAAATAAACGAGTGAAGGCTCTCCTTATGCAGAAAATTTCAGTAGTGCTATAGCAAACTTATCATCCGTGGGCCAACATGTATAATAATAATAATAATAATAATAATAATAATAATAATAATAATAATAATAATAATAATAATAATAATAATAATAATAATAATTTTGGTGGCCCTACTAAAAACAGTACACATATTCTGGCCTGCCAGAGAGAGAGAGAGAGAGAGAGAGAGAGAGAGGAGAATTCAGGAAAGGCAGGGATGTTAACCAGTCAATAGTCTGGTTGGCTACCCTACACTGGGGGATGGGAGAAGGGGAAGAGAAAGAAGGGAGAGAGAAGGTGTAGATACGCGTACGGACAGCACTTCAGTTAGAGTCGCTCGAGCAAACCAGAAGTTCTGAGAAAACACAAAAGTGCCTTCACTGCCTTCTGAGCCGATGATCGGTCGGGACGGTGCTCTAATATGGTCTGTTCACTCAGAGGACGATCGTCTAGTTTCCTCAATGTGTTGGACAAAGACTGTCTTTGTGCTTGAAATTGTGGACAATGGCACAATAAGTGGGCAATGTTCTCCTCGCATCCGCAAACATCACATGCAGGAGTATTAGCCATGCCAATTAGCGCTGAGTAGGCATTCGTGAAGGCAACTCCAAGCCATAACCGACACAGAAGAGACGCTTCACGTCGGTGTAGACCCGCTGGAGGTTTGAGTTGAAGTGACGGGTTTAGACTGTGCAGTCTTGTGCGCCTTGTATGTGCGGTGTTCCACTCTGCCAAGGAGATCGTGCGTGCTAGAATGCCAAGTTGCCTCGCGGCGTCGGTCCTTGAGAGAGGAATGGGGACGCAGCGGTCTTCTTGGTTTGACGTCCGAGCTGCCTTATCGGCGTCATCATTTCCAAGGATACCGCAATGACCTGGTATCCTGCCAGAGCCATTGACGACTTGAGCGGCAGATCCTGGCAGGCAGCGAAACCATACCCGGTACAAACTATCTGGTTAGTACCCTTTCTTGAGTACCCTTCGCTTACGGGCAGAGTCCGCCGCAGTTGCTGGAGCAGAACACTTTGGTCAGTTCACTGAGTCTTCGGGTGTTGGGCCCCAGGCCCAGGTAACGGAAGCGTCGCTCCAGATCGCCTTCCCCGGAGACAGGCTTCCTCCAGCCGAGAGAGAACGCGGAGAAATGAGCAGACACACACGTACCTATATATATACAGCTTTTAGAAGCACGCTGTTCAAGTCTGTCGAACGTTTGCGCTCTGGGAGTTCACCGCCTAACCTATACACACTCGTCTATAGGTTCGTTCGATTCGCCTGTAGCTCTGTGGAACAGTTCACGGAGGGGCAGGAGGAGTTCAGAGATGGTGCAATTCTACTTCAGTGGTGCAGGCTCAACGTTACACTCGAAGCGAAGGCCGATGTTGATGCCGACGCGAGGCGTGACTTTTGGTATATACATGCCCGCCTAATGTGCGCCGTGCGCGTAAGTTCGAGACGTCCCGGATCGCAGGTATATAATATGATCGGTTTTCGACGTGCACACAACACCCCGCGTTGCGTAGGCACAGCAGACGCGCGTAATAGAGTTTTCAATACGGCCATCTGCTGCGGATCGTCTGCATGTCTGCGCCAAGCGGGCACCGTCGGTAAGGAGGGTGCATAAAAAACAGTGAACCAGCCCTGCATTTTTCCTGTGCCTTTTTTTTTTAAACAAACGGCGCGGTTGAAAGAGTGTCGATTGCTGTACCACTTAGGGTGCAGCCCCTATAGCGAACCGGTACGGGTGAATCGAACAGACGTATACCATATGTATACAATGCCTGCCTCCCAGCCGGTACAGAAATGCACTAACATGGCTTGACCTCATGGTATAATATAACCAGCGACAGTATCAAGTGATTGACGGGGATACTGCGAGTTCCGTTCAATCGATATTTCGAGCAGCTAGTTTTCGGCTCATTTAGCCACACAGACCTGACGATTCTCCGCGTTGAGAGCAATTAAGTCATCACAGGAATGTGCACCACGGCCTAGATTATCGCCAAACAAAACGACAGACTGTAATGAGCAGTTTATTAGGCTTCTATGGTGAAATGCACCGACAAAATGTATTGTGTCGCCGCCGCATGATCAGATGGTGACCGGAGCAACTTGTAGAGAGTTCGTTACCATGTGCATCTTCCGAAATCGTCACTCGCCATTTTGATCTCTGCAAATTACTCGGTATTAAACCAGGTGATGTATGCAAAGGCATGCCACAAAGCGTTTCCATCTGCTCCAGCACTCTTCCGATCTTGTCTGTACTGTGCATGTGGAAACTATAGCTGACCAATGCCGCTATACCATACGGCACCACATTTTAGGTGGTTGATTGCAGTTCGAACTGCGGATGCATGGGACAAAGGCTTAGCAGCGATGTTCTTGTCCTCCTGCCTGCAGCTATGCTGGCGAGATCGGATGGCTCATGTCACATGTGTATATCTCGCTGGAACGTCTCACATTGCAAATTGCTTTCAAGACTTCCTCTCTCGGGTATAGCTTAACTTGCGGACCCATACACATGCGGACATTAACGGCCAATGTACAGGTTGATTTACTCTAATTGTTAATGCCTACATTTCGTTTACTCTAACACTTTATTTAGGAGCACGTTGATTTGCTTTGGAAACGTACATCTTTTACAGAAGCCGTGTCTCGGCGAAGGATCACCTGAATATTTACATATAAAAAAAAGCACTTATAATAGCGTCAGCTCATTGACTTTTATTTGCGCTCTTATAGCAGCATTTTCGTGCCCGTCAGATACCGATGCATCGTACAGGTGGGCACTTCGATGTGTCCACTTTACCGGGCGAAGTGCATTATCAGTAATTTCGCCCCAGACTAACCCAAAATTTATCGAGTATTATTCGCTGGTGTGAGTGTATGCCTCTGACTATCTATATTCAGAGAAAAGGCCTGTACGAGGATAGTCACAAGAACATTCTGCCCCAGATCTGCTCAAACATTTAGCAAATTACACATCTTAGAGAGAACTGGATGGTGGTGCTTGTCGCATGCACGCTTTTGGAAACCGCCGGAATTGTTTCAAAACAGTTTCCAAGCCTAATTTAAAGCCTTTCTGCTCTGCCGTCTGCACGTACCTGTACAACTAGGGGGACCTCTGGCGAGCTCTGCGCGAGCTCTCTCTCTCTCTCTCTCTCTCTCTCTCTCTCTAAATGCCTAAACCGGCGTGCAGAGCGAGCATTTGATCGGCAAAGGAAGCTATGAAAGAACGTTGCTTTCATGTAAGCGTCATCATCATCGGCCTATATTTATGCCCACTGCAGGACGAAGGCCTCTCCCTGGGATCTGAAAATTTACCCCTGTCTTACATGCGGCTGGAAAGTTCCTAATTTCATCACCCTAGTCTTCTGCCGTCCTCGACTGCGCTTCCCTTCCCTTGGCGCCCGTTCTGTTACTCAGTGGTACACCGGTTACCTACCCTACGCATTACATGGCCTGCGTTGTACACGTAAGCTTACATGTGCGCTTACTCGTTCTTATATTTGGACAAGCAGAGAGTGTTAACTGCCGTACACGCGGCTTTGAAGAAACCTCCTTTCTTTTTATACCATCATTATCGCCCTCACGATCATCATTAACCTATATAGGTCCACTACGGAATGAAGACCTCACCCAGCGATCTCCAATTACCCCTGCCCTGCGCCAGCTCCATCCTATATATATATATATATATATATATATGCCTGCAAATTTCATCCCACCACGTAGTTCTCTACCGTCCTCATCGGTTGCGTTTCCATTCCTTCGGTTCGCGTTCTGTATCTGTAGTAGACCGCTGGTTATCTGAACTACGCATTACATGTCCTGCTCAGCTTCATTTTTTTCCCTCGTAATGTCAACTACGATATCGGCTACGTATACCCCCGTTTGCTGTCTAATCCACACCGATATCTTTATAATGCTGCGCCTGACATCTTTCGCTACATCGATCATTGCGCGGCTCCTATCTTCTTCTCAAGCTTCTTTGTTGACCTCCAAGTTTCTTCCCCTTGTGTCAATACCAGTAGAATGCAATGATCGTACGCTTTTTTTTTTTTTCACGAATAGTGGTGAACAGCCCGTCATGATTTTGGTAGTGCCCGCCGCATGCGCTCCAACATATCTTTATTTTTCTGTAAATTGGCATCTCATGACTAATTGACCTAGAGAAACGCACTCTTGCATGGATTCTAGTGACTGAGGGTCGATAATGAATTATTGTTCTCTTGCACGGCTACTTATATAACGTTACCTAGTCTTCTACATATTAATATTCAACCCTACTATTGGAGAGATTGGAGAGAGTATTGTAGGGATTGTGTCTCCTTGCCTGACCTCTTTTTTTGATAGGTATTTTCTTCCACTTGTGGAAAATTAAGGTAGCTATGGAGTCTTTAGAGATATTTGCCAATATGTTCACGTATGTTTCATGCTCCTTGATTATGCAATGCCTATATGACTGCTGGTATCTCTACTGAATCAAATGCACTTTGATTACCGATGAAAGTCATATAGAAAGGTTTATTGCACTCCGCAGATTTCTCAATTACATGATTCATGATATGGATGTGATCCGTTGTAGAATGCCCCTTCCTGAAGCCAGCCTGTTCTCTTGGATAGTCAAGATTGCCCCGATTCTATTGGAAATTATCTTGGTAGATATTTTATACAATAACGAAAGCAAGCTATAATAGACCTATAATTAATCAATTATTTCACGCCTCGTTTAACTACAATGGATTAGTATAATGTTGGCGTTCTTACAACTCTCTGGTACACTTAAATTTTTGAGGCACTGTGTATAAAGGATCGCGAATTTTCTAAGGATAACGTCCTTTGGTTAAATCAACTGTTATTCCAGCATCTCCTACGACACATCCGCCGTGGTTGCTCAGTGGCTATGGTGTTGGGCTGCTAAGCACGAGGTCGGGGGATCGAATCCCGGCCATGGCGGCCGCATGCATTTCGATGGAGGCGAAATGCGAAAACACCCGTGTACTTACATTTAGGTGCACGTTAAAGATCCCCAGGTGGTCGAAATTTCCGGAGTCCTCCGCTACGGCGTGCCTCATAATCAGAAAGTGGTTTTGGCACGTAAAACCCCATAATTTATTTTTTTTCTCCTACGACACACTTTGTCTCAATTCGTTGGCTAATGATCGAAAGACCTCACGTTGGGCGCATCTGTGGAAACGTGGATTTTAAGACTCAGCTGTGGCCGTCAAGAAAGACACCCCGAGACCAGAAGTAGTCACAGTTTAATCTTCCAGCGAAGCCAGACCAGCTCTGACCGCTGGCTAGTCGCTGGGCGTTCCGAGCCAGCGTGAACCTCGGGACCGTCCCGCACTTTGCGGTCAGTAGTTTCGCACCAGCCGACGAGAAGTTCCCCACAGAAAGGACGACAGGGAACCACCGTGTATGTTTTGCTTAACAATGAAGGTAACCCCTTAAAGCAAATTGACCAAAAATTGCTTAGATCACAGAGCATTTCCCACGATCTTAAAATCTGCCGGGATAACACTGCATCAAAAGTAAACAAAGAACGATGAAACGAGTAGCAGTTAGGGATATTTTTTTGTTGTTGTTGTTTCTATTTCCTTCACGGCTGAAGAGGACGAGTGTGTGACACGGATTGAGCACTAGCCACTCAGAGAGGAAAGCCAACCGACGAACGAACCAACGGATTGAGAACTTGCGTGCGGGGTTTGTTCATCCAGCTGAACGGGGGCCGCCGTTTAATGCCCCCCTCCCCCCCTCTCGCACAGCACAAACCTGCAAAAAGCGTCTGCAGCGGACGAGGCTGTTCCGGACGACCGTGCGGCAGCAGCCACGGAGGAGTATACACCCCTTTGTTCCTGGGGATGGCGCTGCTTCCCCGCTGTGGGAAGGCCAGTCTCTATATTTGGCATCGTCACCGCGGCCACGTATGCGCGCGCTTGGGCAGTAACAGAGAGAGAGAGAGAGCCAAGACATGATTTGTGGCTGACCGTTGGTCAGCTCGTCGCCCGCGCAACGGCGGAGGCAGCGGCGACCCCTTTCCCGTCGCAGCTCGGCTTCCGAGCCAATCTCCGGGACCATACATCTGGGACGCCGCTCTAAGTGAACTCGGAGCTAGCCTTTGCCTCAATGGCGCTCCCCCCCCTCGCCGCACCCCCGTCGACAGCAGCCATCGCTTGCGGGGATCGCTGCTGGTTCCATTTTAAAGGCGACGCGCGCGTGTGGGCCACCGCTTGCACTGGTTGACCGCTCGCGTGTTTGCGACGGTCAGCACGATTGGAACGGAAGGGGGAATGGGGGGGGGGGGGGGGGGGGCTGGCTCACGGTTGGGGAGCTAGGCCGTCTGTCGGCCCTCGTCGCGAGCACAGGGACACGGCGTGACTCAGTGGCCCGCCGTCCTCGTTTCTTGCTTGCGGCGACGCACGGCGTCGATGGCCACCGGGATAATCGTGTGACCTCGGCTTTATGACGCCCCCCCCCCCCACTTCTCCTTTTTGCTGGGAAAAAAGGGGTACTCGAAATGTCCTCCTCGGCCGTCCTGATTTTAGTATCTCATGGTATTGCCGATGGCCGGCCGGGAATAAGTGGAGTTCCTCTCTTATATATATATATATAACCATGAAGTATCCGGAGGCGGCCCAACAAACCCACTCAAGGTCTCGTAACAAGTGTTCCGCGAGCGGCCACGGCGAGGGAGGACCGCGAATATATGCGAAGGACGCGAAGGGAGGACTGCGTGGCAGAGCGTGGAGCCGGAGAACCGACGTCATCGGAGTGACGCTTCACACGGCCTCGCGAAGCGAGACAAATATCGCACTCTTTGTGGGAAGTTGAAATGAGGCTGACGTGTACTACACGCAACGCGAGAACTATAGAAATCAGCTTTCGCAAAACACATGAACGACTTGTATTGGTGGAGCCGGTTGATCGACGACCCTACCAATCTATGCACGGCGCTGTGGTGTGAAACATGACCGTAGAGCTATACATAAGTAGCGAGAAGAGGGAGAGCTGGAATACGTTCATGATCTGACAGCGGAACAACTAAATGAAAACGGAAAACTGTGATCGTATATCTTCTTTTTCGATTTTGTCTAGTTTTTGCGTTGGCAGATCGTGATCATGTACACCTGTTCAACGTTACACGTTAATCGTCAGACTTGAAAAGCGACATGAAACGACACACGTCACGACAGGAGGAGTGCCATGCACGGTGCGCAAGAACAAACAAGCACTCTGTTTTCATCCTCCTCTGCTGCCTCCCCCGCTCCCTCTGCACGCGTGAAATCAGACCGCTGCGCAGGCATATAACACCTCCTCGAGCCCAGCGACAGGAAACGGCCATTATAACAGCTGCTGCTGACAACGCAGTTCGAGGTGCATGTGCTAATTCTGGAGTCCGTGGAACACTGGGGCTATATGCAACGCGGTAATTCTGGTTGCTTAATCACCGCGGTTCGTACACTCTGAAAAAATTTGCACCCTTAAGGTTGCTCGTGTGTCTCATGCCCTTACCTTTACGGCAATAAAAAAATATTGTACAGTACAGCGAGCTCTCAAATGTGCGATGAGAAAAGCCGTATTTCAAAACTGGATGTTAATGCTCACCACCTGCTGCATATAACACGAGAATTCGACAGTGATAGGTTTATTCGATTGCACTTTGCGTGTCGTCTGTCGCAGCTCTTACGTGCCACAAAAAGTCGGTAAATAAGAAAACTTCGTTGTCGTCGTCGTTGTTGTTGTTGTTGTTGTTGCCAACGATTATGTCTTATACACTATATACGTGAGGGGATTAGCCATGAGACAACCAATCCCCTTTTATACACCCATAAAAATGTTCAAGTGCTCAGTGGGCATAGTAACGCTTCTACGGTGCTTTTGATGTGCGTGCACAAACCGTTTTGCGATGCTTGAGAATGTGTTCTGACTGTTGGTGCTGAAATTGCCTCTATCTTGTACGTCGTTCTTTCGTGTTTCATATGGATTCATAACCTCGATCCTCCCATTAACCTCGCCGGTATTGGCTTCGTAAATAAAGCTTGTCTAGGATGCAAGGTCAAAATGAAAAGCATTTCCTTAATGTCGGAAGTTCGCCCAACGGCACAAAGGCTCTAATGACCCGGAGCAGACCTGATCATCCTCGGGCAGCTGGGATAACAATATATAAACCCTCATTCAGCTCTGGACAGTTACTGCGACTTGCTGTAACAAAACATACCCTGTAATATCTTTCCGTGGCTTCCTCTCACGTCAACCGAAAACGGAGGAGAGCTTCCCCATTTCGTACGCATCAGCGCAGTCGCCACAGTCCCAAACATCGGCCCCTACAACTTGTCTTTTGCTAACATAAACGGCCACCAGAAAGAAAGAAAACAATCGATGTCTGAACTGTATCTGTCGTGGCAAACCACGAATTCCGCAACCGGCAACTGAGCTTACGCGCTCCCTCGCGTCTTTGCTTTGTGAGAACACGTGGGTGGTTGTTAGCACACGTGGTTGCATCAGCTGTGATGGCCGCATTTTGGCGTTCTGTTTTGAAGCAGGATCAGGACTGGACACAGTCGACGATCTCAAAGATGGAAGCGGCCAAAGGAGTTTTGCAGCTGCTTGGGGAGCAGCAAATTTGGCACATTGGAGCAGGTTTGGAGCAGGAATTGTTCGTTTTGGAGCATGCTAGGTACGGCTCAACGTGAGTTTAATACGGACAAATCAAGAAAAGATGTTCTTCATTTGACTGTTGCAGAACACTATTAGGTTGAGGCGAATCAGTTCTGCGGAAGCCCGCAAGTTGGAGGAAAGTGCGCTAAAGGAAAAAGAAAAAGAAGGATGTCATACACCTGACGACGGAAACCCATATGCGTTCCTCGGACACCACTATTAAGTTACGTACCTGACGTGCCAACTAAACGTGGCCAAGAAAAAAAAATAGTCAAGCGATTTACGCAAGCAGTACCGCTCATTGTATATTGATAGGCTTTTGTTAATGCTTTCCTTTCTTTTTTTGCTGTGGACAAACAAATAATATTTACCTTTAATTAGATAACATTAATTACCTGACTTATTGGATAAGGATATTGGATAACGCAAATCCTAGGTTGCTTTCAGTCCGGTTATGGCTCATGTTTTAACATCCTCCACAACTTTTTCATGGACATCTCGTCAATTAGGTAAGTATATAAAGTTAGCTAATTAGTCACAGTCGTGCGCGATGAACAAGAAATAGTGACTGTGACAACTATGAACAACACCCATCAACATACAGTCAGCGCTGCTCGCGTAATGCCCTCAGTTACTTCTTTAATTCTTGGTGACATTCAGTTGGCACAGCAGAGTACCACAGAATATATGCTAAACTATATACTTTGCTGGTAATTGCATGTTTGCCAGTACTCCACATAACTTCGTGAGAAGAAAGACAAAGAAACTCTGACATTTACGAAAAGAATAAAGGAAACAGAAGAGTTCAGTGGCTTTCCGATCAGCATCGCGGACCATTATTTTGCACAAGCTCGATTATTAGGGCTGCCCCGTAAAGTCAATGTAAAGCGGCGACCGAAATTTTGAATGCCAAAGAATGGTTTCTTAAAACTTTCGGACTCGATATGTGCAAGTCGTGTCGTGAACACCATTGTCGCGAACATCATTTCTGTCGTTCTCGCGTAATGTCCGACCATTTAGGACCGCCATTCGGCCGCTACGGTATATAGTCTAATACCGAAACTTTACATCCTCGGTTTGCGACTGCATAAGTTAGATCTTGTATGGTGTGATTGTGCAAAATATAGGGTTCCCGGAGTGCACGTTTGAGTGCCGATTACGTACGGCTGTCATTGGATATTTCTGGTCAACAGAGAGAGGGGGGGGATGTAAGGAAGGCAGGGATGTTACCAGTCAAGAGTCCGGTTGGCTACCCTACGCTGGGGAAAGGGAGAAGACGAAGAGAAAGAAGGGAGAGAGAAGAATGTGGCATAAAGACGTGCACGGACAGTACTAGAGTCAAAGCAGCCCGTACAAACCAGACGTTCTCAGAAAGCACAAAAGTGCCCTCACTGCCTTCCGAGCCGGTGATCGGTGGGGGACGGTTTTCTAGCAGTGTGTATTCACTCAGAGCACGATCATCTAGTTTCCTGAATGTGTTGGACGTAGATTGTCTTTGTGCTTCAAATTGAGGACAGTGGCAAAATAAGTGGTCAGCGTTCTCCTCGCATCCGCAAACATTCTGGTCAAGAAGTTTCACGAAAGCAAGCAGCGCGTTTGTCAGCCCACTATACAATCCCGATAACCAGACGTGGTGCAGGTGCGAATATATTTTAACGTTACACGTATGGTACTCGCCATTAAATGATGCATATTTACCAATCGGGCGTACAAGCGAGCGCTAAAATATATAACGACCGACCGTACTACTTATTTATTCAACTGAGAGCGCGGCTTTCTTACCCTACTGCCCCATAACTAGAACGTCAGTTCAAATCAGTTTGAGCTGGTTCGCACATTACATGTAAGGCTTATATAAAACATTCGGAATGCATTGTATAGTAGAAACGATTTTTATTGTTCTTACAGCCAATTGTTACACCCCCCCCCCCACCCCCCAATACGCCACCAAACACACACACACACACACTCCAAAGACACCGATGCTGAAACGGATTGCTTTAGCTTGGTTTCTATAAAGCTAAATGCTAGCCAACCCATGGCTGTGTGGTTGTCACCGAACCCGAGCATCCTGCAAAATTTAGCTACTTCATTCGAAGTTAGTGTTCTGGCACAAGATGGCGCAACTGACGCAGCACTTCGATTCCTGCGATCGTATCGTTAATTACTCGTCACGTTCGGGCGTTTTCGGCTTCGTACCGTGGTTATCGGGGTACAAGGCTACTCACCAAAACATAAAAGCCGAAAATCAAGCAATTTCTGTATCGGTACACTCCTTTATTAAGAACAGCTTTCAGTTTGTTAAACAACGTCCTCGCTGGTGCCGCGGTTAATGCGAGTCCAGCGGTTCGCTGTTAGTATAGGCTGTGCCGATCGAGAAACAACCGTCTAGCAGCCAAATGTTTCGCAAGGGACATTGCTAGCTGTGGCCAATTTTCAAGCATTGTTCAGCGTCGTGTAAACACATGCTACGTTAAGCGTTACCACGAAAAAAGCACGATAACCTGCTCAGAAGTGAAAAGTTTAGGAAGCCTTCAAGCTTGTCGACCTGAAGCGAAATTTAATGCCTCGCTCGGCGGCACAAATGGCCACGAGAGCCAGCCAGGGTGCCGCCGGTGGCGCCCTCTACGACATCCCCGAGCAGCCATTCGCCGGTTACGCTTGGGCGATCAAAGTACGCCTTGCATCAGTCACGCAGCCGCGCACAAATGCCGCCAATCTCAGAGGACCTACAATAATATATTATTGATGAACCTGCCCGGGGCGTCAACGTTATCGCAAGACGTCCTTTTCTTCATGGCCCGGTCGATATATATCCTGCACTTAATGCTGCAGCAGTCCCTCTATAGGCTTAAATGCGAAAGGATGGAAACTTATGCACGGGGAGGTAAAGGCGCAGCCAGCAATTACTGTGGCAAACAGCGTGGTCTTCACTTATCTTTCTTCATGTAGAATATAATTTCGGAAAGAAATTGTGGATCTCATGAAATACGGGAATTGGGGGACGCGAAGCTCAGGCGAGCGCGGCTTCCCTGACAATCTCAGTACTCAGGTTACGTTGGGCTCTCGGTGCAGTAGAATTGCAAATAACAGCCGTATGTGTTCTTCCTGGAGCTCCCACTGTCATCACATCATCATCACATCATCATCATCATTTTGTTGTTCCACGAAACCGCCATGTTTGTTCACCGATTGCTCTTGCCGCGTGCTCTCCTCACGGGTCTCCACGAAATGGAGTCGAAACCCCTCGTATACCGGTCCGACGAAGAGGTCACGCAAGGTTTCGTCGCCGGGAAGAGCAGATCGAATCAACTCAACCCACTACCGTCATCCGGCCACCGCCAGCTGCAAGAGAGGCCAAGCTCACAATTATTAGGGCGCACCGAGAAGTTTTGTCAGAGCAAAGGCGTCATATGTGGAACGATGTCGACGCAACACACAGTGAGGCCACAGAATGCTTCAACCGCACATGTTGAAAGTAAGAAGAAGTACGCTTCGGGAGAGACTTCATTTTCTGGACAAAAAGGTCGAACTTTACCTCCTCCTTCCGATGACATTCAAGACAAAGAGTATACCCTCTACGTTTGCAAATTGCAATATGTGCCATAAGGTAGCTAGTTGAAACTTAATTAGTGAATTTTTGTTAACAATCGATTATGAATTTTTTTTTGTGCAAGTAATTGCCGCCTCTACGAGTAGACTAGCTCATGGACTAGAATCGTGCTACCTGCCACAGGCAAATTAAAAAGAGAAAATTTGAAAGTGATCGCTGAAACACCCCGTATTATGGTTCACTTACGCAACATAAGTAATTAAGTTCTGGCGTTCAACGTGCCAAAACCATTACCTGATTATGAGGCTAGCCGTAGTGGGGGACTCCACATTAATTTCGACCACTTGGGGTTCTTCGACGTGTGCCCGTTTTCATTGGCACTCATTTCCCTCCGCAATTATGCGAGATTAGATAGTTTTAGCGAGTCCGGTGCTCCGCTAAATGCAGGCGGACTGGGCGTTTTGCTGGATGAGTGGAGGCGCAAGCGCCAGTGGCCAGCACGGTGCAGCCACTTGGTGGCGCATAATGCCAGACACGCTAAATCTCTATATCAACTAAGCCAACAGTTAGTTCTTGCGTAGATAAAGGGCGTGAAATCCGTTGATGCATATAGGTCTGGCTACTGCGCGCGACCAACGGAGTAACGGGGCCACCAACCCTTTTCACGCCAGCCCGTCTATGCTCTACAGAGGTGCACGTCGTGCGTGAATCTATACATGCGGTCACAAACAAAACGGCTCGACATTCGATCCGATACGATGTATATAGTTCCGGAACGGCCGCTCGATCGAACGTAACCTTAGTTTCATTAAGCGGCCGTGTTTCTGGTGACCAGCGTATTCTGGCAGCGCCTCCTAGGTAGCACAAGGCCGGAACACTTCGATACGCGTGACGTCAGGCTACCTTGCCCGACTGCCATAGAATCCAATGAAGTACGCTCCCGAGCAACCAGCGGTGATTTTGACGTCATCACTTTCTTCGCGACGAGCTTGTCAACGTAAATTTCGGTCAGACTAGCGTGACGTCATAAAGCGCAGTGCACAGGCCTGCTATCTATAGGAGGCGCTGGTTGTGGCGCTGACGAACAGTGCATATACGTTCCAGGGGCGCTATTCTGGACATTCCGCCATTTTCTTCGATGCGTGACGTAGGCGCGACGCAAACAAAATGGCGCTGGTGGCCCCGTTTTGCTTACGTAACGTGAAGCCAACTTGGCGTTTCGCCTAAGAAACTGAAATGAAGGCACTGAATGTAGCGTTATCGGTAAAGCAAAACAGTTTTCCTCCGCAGTAAAAATAAAGCAGCTATCTCAAAGCGTATAATTATTCCGTCGAAAACGCTTCTCGCTTCCGTCGTCTGCTGCGTACAAGCCGTCGTCTGCTTCAATAGCTAGGGTGCGTGTCCCCGGAAAATGGAATGAGTCATCGCATGTTGGCGCCAACGCTCTTGTTTTCTTGCTTGAGACAACATACGCGACCTACCAGTGGTGATGCGCGCACGTTCTGGGCCACTTTATCGCTATCTCGTGAAACGCAAGTGACTCAGCCCGACTCGGCTGGCTTAGAAACGGCCGAACATCACCGATAGCGTTGTGCGCGCCAGAGATATCCACTAGCGCGACGCAAGTGCCGGCGCTGCCATCTCTTGTTCATTTCGCTGGTTACTCGCACCGCGGGAGGAAACTTCAAGGCGCCGCCTTGCGTACATTTCTTTCTATAAATTAGAAAGAGGCCATTGTCATAACTTTTGATTGTGCGAAAAGGCATTAATCTTGATTATAATACAAATGCAGCAGTGAAAAATGGATAACATTGCCGAAAGTTTGCTATGTTCAACCAATATTATTTTGTATACACGCGTTCTTGATGGCCCCAAACACAAATGCCAACACTACCCGAGAGCCATGCAAATACTATGAGCACGCGTTATGAACAAAAGATTTTCGTGGCGCCAAACGACGGGGAAAATGTGGCGATACGCATTCCTCTCGGCTGCTATTGCATATGGATGCTCATTAGCATAATTCGCGCGGCTCGTCGCAGCAAGAATTATGGCGGAAAATCTCAGCAATGGCAGCCCAGCGCAACGTCACGCATCGTCAAAATGACGTTTACGAAACAGCCCTTCCTGTGACGCTCCTCACGAGATATTCCTTCAGCCAATCAGCAAGCTGGCATGGCGCATATCTTGGATCGCCACCATATATTCGCGCAATTGCAGATGCATTGCACTGGCTTCTGCACGCTACCGCTCACATTCTTTTTGAAGCGCTAACATCACAATATATCTGCCAAGGACCAAAAAAAAATGTATTAATCCATAAAATTTGCAGCTCCACGTCACGTTTCGTCATCTTGATGAAAACGCAAAATGACATTTCGCAGAACTTCCGTTTCCCGGCACAAATTTCAAAGCACGTGAGATCTCCACGGCCAATCAGAGTGTAAACATGGCGGATAATGGCGGCCGTGCAGCCGCCATGCGTGTCGAGAATAGCACCCCAGGTGTTTCGTTGGCCGCGCGACATCCTCCAAACAGTGTGAGGGCAGTGGGACGGCGGCGGTATACGTCCTCTTCGGCGCAAAGCCGGGCTCCAATCTCGGCCATCGATCAGAGCTCCGGGAACGGAAGGGGTCCGGTCCATTCAGCAACCGCGCCGTCGGCGCTACACGGGCACGCGACGGCCACGCGCTCGAGCTTTGACCACGTGTGACCAGGCCGCCGCCGCCGCCGCTCTTTCGTGAGTCCACGCCTGAGAAGAAAGGGCAAAGAAATGGAAGAAACGACAGCGCTGCAGGGTTGAGAGCCTGTAAGCCTTATATACAGATCAGCGCAAGCGCACGTGAAAGGGGAAAAAAAAAAAACGAATCGCTCGACGGTCCATGAGCTTGTGCCTTTGTTTCTGCCGCGTGAGTCATCTTGGCTGGTTTTTGTCGCGCATATACACACGGCGCATTGTGTCGCCAGAGCCGTATAGCGCGCTTTAAAAGTTATATAGCGGCGACAGCAAATCAGGGCCTCCGAACTCTCAGTTCATGTCTCGTGCAGCAGTCGCATTCGGTGACTCGTGCTTCTCTGACCATAGCGTTTGCTACAATATACTATTGAGGAAATTCCTGCGCGATCGTTGAGCCACCACGGGAATGATGGGAAGTACATGGATTTGTCTGATCTTCGTGCTGGTGGATTCAGACGTTCTTGTGTCTTTGCTTCTTTGTGTCTCTCTGGCACAAGGAAACAACGGGAAGAGGTAAACCCTGTGAAATTTGTAACTTGATACTTCCTGTTCCTTGGTCTCCTTCTCTGCTTGCGTGTGTGCGGTACTCCTGTTAATGTGTTTTTCCTTTCTTTACAGTTTTGCTGTTTCGTTCACAGCATTACTAAAATAAAGCGATAAAAGTGTTTTTATTTTTAAGAATACGCAGCTGGTTAATTATCTGTGAGGCACGCTGTCTTAATTAAATTAAATTAAATTAAATTAAATTGAGGGGTTTTACGTGTCAAAACCACTTTCTGATTATGGGGCATGCCGTATAGTGAAGGACTTCGGAAATTTGACCACCTGCGGTTCTTTAACGTGCACCTAAATCTAAGTACACGGGTGTTTTCGCATTTCGCCCCCATCTTAATGCGGCTGTCGTGGCCGGGATGCTGTCTTAATTGTGCAGAAGCCAGGTTCTATTTTTGAGCTTGCCTCGGAATTAATATATTTCACGCCTTAATGTGCTGTTTACATTATACCTAGGCTGAGTTCCCTTATACGCAGCTTGCAAAGCCACTCAGAATTGCCCATCGAACGCGGGGATTACTACAGAACTATACAACATATATAGACACATGAACCGTAAAGAGGAAATTTTACTGCGAGTAGTTGGGTCGTTGTAGAGAGAGAGAGAGAGAGAGAGAGAGAGTACAGAGAGAGTACAGAGAAAGACAGGGAGGTTAACCAGAGGTAGTTCCGGTTGGCTACCCTGCACGGGGTGAAGGGTTCACGGTGATAAAAAGAGAAAGAGAGAGGAGCACGAACAAAGCGCGTACACTACAGAGCGATAGGGGGCGGCATTCTTAAAGTCTATCGTGAAGCCCCGTAGACCGCAGGAACCTTAATAACGCGAGTAAGGCCTTCAACGCGGATGTTCTTTCAGAACACTGACCTAAAGCTTTCAGTTATGATAGTGGACAATTGTCCAACTGGTCCAGTACTCTGCACATCACTGTCTCTGGGCACTATATCGCAGGCAGACACAAATATGTGTGAGCGTCTCTTCGCTGTTGCATGTGTCGCACGTGGGGCTATTGACCATTCCAATAAAGAAAGCATATGAGTTCGTAAAGGCAACGCCTAGCCACAGACGGTAAAGCATGGTCTGTTCATGTCGTGGTAACCCAGGCGGGAGGTGCATCCGTAAGTCCGGAGACAACGAACATAAACGACACACGGTGAAAACGTTCGAGTCCCACAGGGGCAAAGTACAATCACGGGACATCAATGGCAGCCCAGCCGCAGCGCCTGTTCGCGACAGCGGAATGAAGACTCGTTGACCATTTTCATGCGCAAATCGGGCGGCTTCGTCGGCGTGGTCGTTCCCACTGATGTTACAATGTCCTGGAAGCCATTGAAAGATTATGTTGTGTCCCTTGTCATGGCTGTGATTATATGTGTGTCGAATTTCTGAGGCGAGTTGTTCATTGGGTCCGTGGCGCATTAGGCTTTGTGTGCAGTGAAGGGCTACCTTCGAGTCACTAAAGACAGTCCATTGTTGCGGTGGTTCCTGCTTAATGAAATCAAGTGTAGCGCGGAGTGCCGCGAGTTCTGCACCCGTCGATGTGGTCACACATGAAGTTTTCAATTTGATTTCTTTAGATTTTGCGGGGATGAAGACTGCAGCAGCAGAGCTGTTGAGTTTCGCCGAACCATCTGTGTAGACATGTTGCCGGAATCTGTGCCCGTTGTGAATGTGTTCCAAAGTTGCTTGTTTCAAAGATTGCAAAGGCTCCCAGGCTTTGTTTCTGATGCCTGGAATTGTCAACTGCACTTGCGGCCGGTCGTTGTATAAGTTGGAATGCTACTGGTTTAGAGAGAAGCTTGTGTATGCAACTGCCATGTGGAGCGCGCACTGATCTATACCTCACCCGGAGTTCTAGAAGCATTAAATAATTCATTAATACACCGAGCTTGTCTTTCAGAAAACGAATGTGCCGCCATAGCTCAGAACAATATATTTTGCCCATTCTGCTGGAGCGACCTCTTGAAGGCAAAAATGAAGCCGTGCACAATCTGTACTTCTTCGGGGCACGTATATACCATAGCATGCAGCATGCCAGGAAAGCCCACGCGACTAGCAGTTCGGGACATATATGTTAATGAGCATTTGTTCAGGCAAAGTTGGATATTTAGATAGAGGTTAGCACACATAAAAGAGCCCGCGGTATACAGACAACAGAGCTGACAACTGCGTTAGTTGGTAACGATTCGTTAACAATGTAATGAATTATTCCCGATTCTGACCAATTTCAGAAACAGTTAGGAACCGCGCGCGCAGCAATATATCTATCCATTCCACTTATCAAGGCCTCATCAGAATCCGGTTTATCGAGTCTCCCTCTTCGTCGTCGCATTGCCACGGCTGTCTTTGTTCCGCAAATTATTTTTACAGTTCTCTCTGTCATCCACCTTACGTCTTACCCCTGATATGCACATCTTGTCGCACTGGCCATGAACTTCAACCTTCACGCCCACGTGCTCGTACAATTACATTCGCCTGGTGGTTTCATTTCGCGAGCAGCATCATAATCGAATATCCTTTCCTAGCGAGTAGCTGCAACCACCTGTCCATGCATCAAGCTTCCTGAAGATCCTGACTGATAAGCTATCGGTGTGCTGGTACAGAGAACGAAGACGTATAGAGCTTTGATTCTGACAGGAACCACCTGTATACACACGAACCATTTGTGTAGCAAATCGTCCGAGTATACGCACGCTATAATAGCAAATACTTTGATAATTATGCGTGCAGGCCACAACTCGTGCACTCAGGTGCGTGCAGAAGTGCCATCTGCGCACAGGAAACCATAACAAGAGCTATTTTCTTCTTTGTTTTTAAATGCAACATCCCCTTTCTGCCGCGCAGGGTAGCCAACCGGGCGTCCTTCTAATAAACCTTCCCGCATTTCTTTGTTTCTCTCTCTCCCTCTTCACGCACACGTCGCTTGAGAGTAGTTTGCTTATATATGAAACGAGAGACATTTCAAGTTTCAATGCTCTAGGCCTATATGCCTAACTTTTAAAACTAAATATCGTCGTCATTTCCAATAGCAGTAAGACAATTGTTATGCAGCATTGACTCCCTCCGACCTGACCACAGGCTTACACCCTTTCGCAGCAGCTGCATATAGCCACGAAGCGACGCATATTCAGCTTTTGCGCACACCGAAACTCGATTCCCGTTGCACAGCCTGCGAAGTAGGCTTAGCGCGCGCTCCGCAGCGCCCCCTACGTAGCGTTCCACCCTTTCCCGATCCGGCGCGGTGACGCGCAAACACCGCGCGCGCCCGGAACAGTGAACCCATTGTGGTTGCGCAGCTATTAGCGCTTCGCACGGCTCCGTGGGCTCCCGCCAGCGAGCGCGGTGGCTGCCGATGAGGCCATAACTCTTCCGAGAAGCGCCCCGCGCTTGCCCGGCCACGTCTCTCTTCACGCCGCCTTCCCGAAAGATTGCGTGCAGCTCGGCGGACCGTCCCACGCGACAGGTACGCAAACGGCGCGGAAAGCCGACGATGAGGCTTCGTATGGAATGTAGCACGCACCGTTGATGTAACCAACGATTCAGTGTGTCGTAAATCGCAGCACAACTGGTTATTATCAATACAGAAATAGTAAATCGGTGCTTGTATAGCGCGCATGTATCGAAGAACCCACCGCGTCCGCCCCCACTCTCTCTCTCTCTCTCTCTCTCTGTCTCTCTCTCTCTGTGGCACATGGTTACAAATAACCGACAAATAATGCGCGGCCATAACGTACGCCCCACGATGCAATGCAAACCAGGAATAATGTTGCTGTGCAGCCGCGTGGGATACACCGTTTGAGTGCACAGACCATCTGGGATTTTCGAATTTTCCCGGTCTCCCCGCCAGGACTCCTAGTTTATGTCCCTTGACGGCTGAAGTTCCGCATATGCGGACCCCAACTGTAAGCAGTTCCATCAATTTCACTCCTTCTGCAGACATCGTTAGAAAACATTTGATAAGATTTGTTCGCATGGTGCTCAGCGCGGCGGGTACGTAATTTTACGATGCTCTCGCTACTGTTGTAACTCATAAGCAGGAATAGATTTGAAACCCACTATAAGCAAGCGATAAATACAAGCGACTCGGTATATGCGGAAAAGCTCTTCCGCAGGGGCAGCAGGGCTATACAGTCCGTGTATAGGTATATTCGTACGCGACTGGAAAGGCGCGTATACACTCGAACAAGGAATGGGCACACCATCGCAACTTACGGCACGCTTCTCCTGCCCGTCCCCGACCTTGTGAGGTATATACCCTTTCGTCTCCCCCGAATCCTACGACGACAGCTGCAGCCTTTAGACCTGCTGCACAGAACAGCGTTAACGCTTTGTCGTTTAGGCGGGCCCTGTACCCGCCGGTTCCGTTGGCGCATTCGGTTCACCAACCAGTGGCGGCGCCAGTGGTCGCTTATTGGGTCACCGCGGCTGTAACCTTTCAGCGAGCGGCTGATTCAGACGCATCGGCGCCAACGAAGAAAAAAGAAGGGCGTCCCCGGGGGGAAAACTCGCGAGTCCGTCCTCTCGCGTCCGCGCCGCAGAATCGGCAAAGCCTGATGGATGACGCCACGGCTGTCAATGGAAGGCAGCTTGCGCGCATCGGCCGCGCATGAACACGGCCATGCGGGGCGTTCATGCTCGCTTGGGCGACGTGTATAGGCTGTCGTCTACGCTTGCCGCAATCTAGTGCGTGAAGCAACCGTGTGCGTGTCCGCACGTGGGCAGTGGTGTGCCATGGCGCTCATGCTGAGTGAATACATATACGGGCAGATAAGGAAAAAACCTTATAGAAGGGAGCATGACGCTATGCAGATAAGATACCAGGCGTTTCAGCAAACACTTTCAAAATTTATTGAAGGTTGCTTGTGGCAGATAGCCCAATTCTAGTCCAAGAGCTGGTCTACTAGAAGCGGCGGACAATACTTGCACAAAAAATTGAAATGCGTAATCGACTAATTATCGAAATTTCACTCATTCAGTTTTTAACTAATTACTTTATGGCCCATATTGCAATTCACAAGTTCTAGCCGTGGAGTTTGCAAGGCGTATCCACTTGGAACGAATTCTCAGGATGACACCAGTTTCGAGATTTCCGAACAGGAGACCTTCACACCGAGCCGTGCAATATACATGCGCAGCAGATCACTCATGGAGCAGTCACCAGTGTTGCTTGATAGCATACCAAAGATGCTATAGCGTGTGATTCAATCTTTTCTCTTTAGTTGAACTTATTAGGTGCCCACGTCATTAGTCTGTCGATTGGCACGCCCAGAAACTTATGTCTTGACACATACCGAATGAGAGAGTGCTCACCTTTAATGCGTGGCGCTGGAATCACGCAGGTTTAGTGAAAACAATGACGCCACCCTTCTCTGGTGACATCGTTGGACCTCGTGCGAAATGAACTTTTTTTTTTTCAGTATAATTGATAACCTTCTGCAATCTTGCACGTAGGGCACGTCGGTTGCGACCACAACTCCACATACAGCTGTCATCTGCGTATAAACAGATTACAACTTATGTGGGAATGCATTTCGCCAGTCCAATGTTAAATAAAGTCGGAATTAGAACACCGCCCTGAGGAACTCCTCGATGCAATCTTTGCGGAGCTGTGCCACCCTTCTTTGTGGACATGTATAGACTGAGCGATCACTGATGCAGCCTGAGATCCAGCGGTACATACAATCAAATCCAACAGACCTCACAGCATGTAAGATACCCTCCTGAATGACGTTGTCGAGCGCTCCCTTGGGGTCAAGGAATACAGCGATAGTAATCTTGCGTATAGTTTCGTTAGGTTTCACACACGTAGCTTAGCTAACGTTGTCTATGGTGCTGCGGCCTTTTCTGAACCCTGAGTTATATAGAGCGATAGGGAGTTTATGACTATCGGATACCCGCCAGGCTTGAGGACAGGGATAACGCGAGCTCGTTTCCAGCAGGGTTCAAGGCGGCCACTCTCGATGGCTACCCAAGTGTGCGAATAGCATTCTTTAGAGGTGAATATGAATTTAATTTACCCTACAAATGGGTTGTTCATTGTTCTATGTACGCTTTAAACACTTTGTACACTTTATTAGCACTCTATCTTCTCATATGTATGTAATCAGTGACGATATGTCCTAAATGTCGTGATGAGTACAATGAAGAGCGGCACCATACCCATTAGCACATATCGAGCTACCCCAAGTTGGCGTCAAAGGGGTTCGTCGAAGGGCAGCCCATACCCAGGGGCGCATACCCTGCAACCCAAGTTGGTCTTGGTTGGATAGCTAGATAGCTAGATAGCCGCAAAGAAAACCGGCCGGACAGTGAATGCCATTCGCACGAAAACAAACAAACAAAAAAAGCGCCAGCCTCCTCTGACGCCGACTTTCCTTTCCTTCAGTGGCCTGCCTGTGCATTAATTCTTAGGCATTATATTGTTTCCGCACTTTAGAGGGCATTGCTTGGTTCGTGGTAGCTCTTCGCGGCGCCCTCGTTCCGATTTGCCCTCGCCGCCCAATCTTCGCTCTACTCTCCCCCATACTCACCGCGCGCTCGGCAGCTTGAGGTTACCGCCTGATTATCACGTGATGAGCACGTATTTTTTTAATGAGAATTTCCATTACACGTTTAATGACTAGAACTTGGTTTAATTCTTTTTCTCGAACTAGTTGGTTGTGGATCGTGGTGAACGTTTGACAGAGTGGCAGTGGTTCCCCGCGACACTCTGCAGGGAAGGCAGGTGGGGTTCCCCCAAGGCCATCGGGAACCACTGGTCTGTAGACTATCGTTCACTATCAGAACAAAGATGTTCTACGCCAATGCTCCCACAGGAACTCTGCGCAGAAACCTATATTTGCGTTGCTGAAGTTCCGGAGGTCTACGGGCCTACACATCACATATGTATGATCAATATCATACATCAATGTATCATACACCAATGACACCTGCTATCGCAGAGTATAGCAAACGCGGTTTACATCGTGCTCCTCTCTCGTGCCTCTCTCCCTTACACGCTCTCTCTCTTTTCATCCCCGTAACCACTTTCCATGTATTGCGTAGGGTATAGCCAACTGAAACTACCATTGGTTAACCTCTACCTCTCTATACATTCTCTCTCTCTCTCTCTGTGTAGTAGCCTGCGGAGATGGCCACTGTATATACGTCTCCTTTCCGAATTGAAATTTTAGTTGCAAGTCAGTGATATATATATACTTCGTGATCTTACACTGTCTTTCGTCTCTTCGTGAATGCCGAGCAAACCGCCCCGTTATATGCGCTTTCCTGCCCACGTCCTCCACCAATTTGCCCGCTTCAACCGGTGAACTGGCACGCGCGTAAATCGTTCAGGTGGTCGCTTCTTAGAAAAGTCAGCTAGAGATGCTGCGATTAATTATACACACAGACGATGTGTGCACGACTGAGACCGGGCTCCTCGCAGTGGTGCACATGAGAGCCATTTATACTGCCCTTCCGCCTTCCTGCTTTTGGATAACCTAAGGGATACTGACGCTTTCTTCTGTTTCTTTCTTTCTTACTATCATTCTTTTTTTTTTTTCTTTTTTGTCTTGCGTTCTGGCACCCAAAGCGGTAATATAACGCGCGAGCTTATTTCCGCTCCGCTAAATTCTAACGAAGAAATCCGTCCAGCAATAGGATTCGCGTTCTTTCATGCATGTGCATGTGTTTCTGCGTTTGTGCGTGCGAGTGTGTACACGTGCGTGCGGGTGTGTATGTGCGAGCGAACGCCATTCTCACATGCAGTCGCGACCGGATCACGACACGCAGGAGCTCTGTCCATTCTTCTTCAAAATAACGAAGCCCCGCCGTCCCACTCCAGCATCGCCATTGAGTCGAGCGACGGTGACATAATCCTCACCACCCCACCTCGCGCGCATATGCAGTATGTCGGCCTGCGGCCGATACACACGGCATATAAATAGGGAGCGCCGCGTTTTTCCCGTTCGCTGCGCACTTTGTCGTCTGCTATAGCAGACGACACGCGATATGTGCTTTGCGACGCGTTCGTCCATTGCGCCGGCCATGGCTTAAATTTCTTTTTTCGTGCACTTTTTATAGCTTATTATATCGTCCTTGCTTTCCGCCACTCTGTTAAATCGTCGGGAGGGCGGGATGATGTCAGTGTCAAGGTTGCCAGACACTCTCTCTAGCAGCAACCGTGTAAGTACGCTGGGAGAACTCAGGGGCTCACGGCGATGAAAAGGCGTCACACGCCCGGGTCTTACCGCGCACATACGCAAGAAAAAGCAAAGAGAGAGAGAGATAGAGAGAGAGTTCGGAATATAAACTGCCGTGTTGCCGGGGTGCGATGACCGTTTTTGCATAATTTCGCCAGCGACGCCGGAGAAAAGGATCGCTGTCAAAGTTCAAAAGAGCAGTGCACAACGAGAGGCGAAAAATGCTTTCTTCCCTCGGTTTTGATTTGGACATAATGTAACATGCGTGTCCGCGGAGTCTGTCGCTCTGTATATACGATCAGAGCCCACAAAAATGGGTCTATGCTGGAGTGATGCTTGCAGTGTCGGCTCGGACACGTGTTCGTGGGGACGAACCAACAGGCGAATCGTGGTAATCGAATATGCGCGAAAAAACAAGAAGACAAAAAAAAAAGAAACGTCTTTTTGACCCCGAACTTTCTCTGTCGTTGGCGGATAAAAGCGAAAACGGACACGTTCCATTTGGAAGCATATGTATATATTCGTGCTCGAGGCGACGGGTCGTTGACAGCTGTCAAAATACCGTCGCCGCGAGCGCGCTTTGATCCTGTCACGCAGAAGTAAAAAAAGAAAAAAGAAGTGCCCGCTCGCGCTTTCACCACTTATGCATGCACGCCGCGCGCGGCTTCCCTTTTCCGCTTCGATTTCGCCGTTGTCCGCACTGCCAGGTTTGGACGAGCGCCATATATATACTTGTCAAACCAAGAAGCAAACATAATAACAATCGTCGTGGCCGCACGTCTTGTATATAGTCGTCACAATAAGAGCTGCAGCATTTCTTCCCCGCCATACAACGATGAACTATACATACGTCTTTCCCTATAAATGTCGAACATCATTAAGTTTGATACCGCGAACTTGCGACTGGAGCCATGAGCGCATTCCCTCGATAATGCGGTTCAGTGTGTTAGTCACAGACCCGAAAGTCGGCAAAACAGCGTACCATCTAGACGTGACGTCACGTGACTGTCCCGATGTCCATATAGACGCAGACACACGTCGCAGGCCCGAAAGTCGGCAAAACAGCGTAGCATCTAGACGTGACGTCACGTGACTGTCCCGATATCAATAGACGCAGACACACGGGAAGTCGTCCACCCGCTCCATACCTTCTTTTCGGAATATCTTTCATTCTCCCCGTGATGGATGACCATGGAAAGGAATGAGGGCTCACTTGGCGCACCGTTCAGCGAACTCTTACGTTTCATTTGACTTGAACGTGACTGTTCCAGTGTTCAGTACTTTGTTGACTTAAAACCTCGCATTTATGTTTCTAATATGTAACGCAGCTTTTCTGGAGGGCGAAGTTTCTGCCAAAATGACCAAAGCGTTAGCAATTTTCACTGGCCGTATGCATAATTATTTCGGAGACAGAGGGTGGCGGACAACAGTGCGTGCGGGCAGACGCATATAGGACCGCCTAAGCGAGTGCAACCGTGCAACTATCTATATACTCGTGTGCGACGTGTTTTCGATGAGGTGTGGCCCAAAGTGCGCTTTGGGAAGCGACGCAGCTCATGCGTGCAACGCACATCCAATCCAATTGACCAGATAATTGCAACCGCCGTTTATTTATGCGTATACATCAACCGTCTCTATTCAGCTGTGATTACGATCAACGCTCTCCCGATGCGATACTACATATACACTGATGCGCTGTACTATACCGGGTATAGCATTCACAAATTCGCATTCCTTCCTAGTTGACTCCACCACATGCGACCACTGCAAATTTGAGTAGGTCGCCGAGAACTTCCTGTGAAATTGCACGCACGCGTTACAACATCCAACGTCAGTCTCTTCGGAGCGCGCTCAGCCGACTGGACGGTCGACCCTTTACGGAGGCAAAGGCTCCGAGTGTATATAGCGCTGTTTTTCAACACATGAAGTTGCGCACGCTGTGACGACTTTCCTAAAGTCAAATGGCCTGACCAGACACCTATATCTATAGACAGCGTATGTCTATTACTGTTCACATGGACTACATCTCTTCTTTTGTCCCTGTCTTTTATCGTTCAACCCCTCAGCCCCTTTCCACCGTCGAGGGTAGCAAACCGCACGTCCGTCTGGCTACGCTCTCCGCATTTTCTTATTTGCTACATCTCTCTCAGTCCAGTTGTAACACGTCTGCGCGCACGCAAGTTCTATGCAGCTGCGCAGTATACACAGAGAGCTCGCCGAATGCTCCCACAGCAACTGGCGATGCTGACTCGCGCGTGCCAGCTTGTTCGGAAGACACAATGATCACCCTGACGTGGCATCTATATGCTTGCATCGTGGGGAATAACTACGCCTGTGTTGCGAGGATAATTTGCAGCCGTCAAACATAGGCATGCGGTCGAGAGCTAAGTATACATATACATCCACTACATCTGCAAATCGGTGTTTAAATTTCATTGATATAGATGAACTCCGGAGCAACCCTGTGAAAGGAACGAAGGCTCCTGCAAGCTCAGTTCGGGTCGTTCCGGCTATGCGAGGTGAGAACAGACAGCACAGGTGGCAAGCGCGTCCTGCGGCTGCATGGTATACGTAAGGATCGGCGGGGAACTTACAAGATCCGTGTTCGGTCCATGCGCGTGCTATGTGGCGGCGAGAGTTGAGTGCTATACATAATTCGCGCATAGCGAGGATGGCGACAACAATGTTGCCCGGCGATTGGCAACGGCGCTTTACCATCCTCAAAAGGCAAAGTTGAGACGTCAGAGGGCAGCAGACCTTGCTCGAATCGGGAAACATACCCGCGAAGCAGAAAATAAACAAAAGGACGGAACTCGACGCCCTTAGCTATATCTGTACATGGCGCTTGCAGAGCGAGAATAAGCCTGGCACTTGGCCAACGCAATAAAGCAATCTTGTATTTACGTGGGATTCCAAACCAGCGACATTGTATGTTTGTACCCGAGCGCCGGCAGCATTGCGCCCTTATCAAAGCGATCGAGGGTGAAGCCGCGCGTTGATTCTCGGGAAACTCGTGACAGTTGTGGCAGCGCGCGGTAGAGAGAGAGAGAAAAAAAAAGACAAGCGGCCAAGCTTTTTTAAGCTCGGCCCCTTTGTTTTCTCTCGCGCGGTTGTTCTTTTTACTTTCCCTCTCGGAGCGACGCACGCGGCTTCAATCCGCGCGTTTTTGTCGGCGAGCCAGCGCCGCCGGCTCGCACCCTTCCGCTCACTCTCTCTCTCTCCCCCCAATTATTTTGAGTGCCTCCTTCGATGCTGCGGGCGGCGCGCGGGCTTTTTTAGTCCTTAAGTCCCTGGACATGAAAGGCAGGGTGCCGACGCGAGTTCCGAGCGCGCCCGGTGGAAATCAAGGCGCGGGCAAAAATATAAAAGAAGGACATCGTCTGCACGGCCGCCGCTGCAGACGACAAAAATAAGGGCCGCCGCCGCGCTGAGAATGGGCGGCGGCACAAAAAAACACTTGGCGTGCCCGCGGCTTGAAAATAAACGCCACCCGGCGCTGCAGCCGCGGCTCCTCCGCGAAGGAACTCCGTGGCAGTGCGCTTCCACGGCTTGCATCCAGCACTTCATGAACGCCTCTCTGGCAAGACCGTGTTGAAGGCCGAGATTAACCCTAATATTGTCCAACGCATACAGGGTGTCCCAACTATCATGCACCAAGATTTAAAGATATGCACATGGCACGTATATTACATCGACGCCGAACACCACACGTGGAACGCCGTCCTCCCGTACGTAAGCATTGCTTACAACACGGCAGTGCAAGAAACAACGCAGATCTGCGTACTATATAACCAGCTTCAACTTGTTGAAGTTGGTTTACCGAAGGAATGCGGCGACGACGCTTCGCGACGGACAGAACCAAGGTAATGTTGTATATGCCTCGCTTGGAAATGCTCAGACTATTCTTTTGCATTCCGCCTAATTGCATAATAGTCTTAATTAATTAACTTCTCAACTATTATAATTACATTAAATGTGTCAATGAGAATATTGTAGAGCAACATGAAAAACTCCCGATACAGCTTTCTGCCGCTCGATACGTGCTATACATCGAAATTGCCGCGCGACTGGCCGCTCTAGGCACTTAGTAGTAGTAGTAGTAGTAGTAGTAGTAGTAGTAGTAGTAGTAGTAGTAGTAGTAGTAGTAGTAGTAGTAGTAGTAGTAATAGTAGTTATTGTTGTCGTTGTTGTTGCTCTTCTTGTTGTTGTTTCTGATCCCTTCGTACCGCTGCTGCTGCTTTCTGCTCCTCCAGTGGTGAGAGGAAATAACATCAGCTAAGCCAGTGGCAAGAAGTTGAAGGGCTGAATAGGCAAAACTAGAAAAAAAAAAAGCAGTCCTGTCTCCGCTTCTCCATCACGTGCGAGCGCCACATACATAAACGAAGACGACTCGGACACGAACCATCCTCGACCAATGCTCATCTCCTAAGAAGCTTGCTCGGGCACACCTGCGAATGCTTACTCAAAAAATCGCAAGACTTTCTGATCACGACATCGCTCCAGCTGCTGCGCATCGGAGCTACTGCATTTTTTTAAAAATGTGTATCATCTAGCAGAATATAAGGAGAGCACCATCGTTCAGCCGTACGGACACATTCTTCCGGCGGCTTAACTGCGCCCCGCAAGTTCGACTCGAACGAGCAAGGTGGCTCCCAACGGCACTGCCGAAAATTGAACGTTTAACAGCGCGAACAGACGAAGGACAAAATGAATGCGGCCACATAAAACGGGCCCGTTTGTGTCGTCTGCTCTTCTTGCCTGTCGTCTGTTCCCGCTGTTAAACGTTTACCACGACCCAGTACTATAACTAGACGACCAACAAGCCTTAACAAACTGCCGAAAAGTGTTGCCGTGCGGCCGGCGAGTGCCGCGGCGGTTCTTTTCGCACCGCTTGACGCGCCCTCCTCCTTCCAAAAGTTTATTCTTTCACCGGACAGCAGCGCGGGCGACTTTATTTTCGCTGTCTCCCCGATCTCCGATGTTCCCGTTGTTCTCGCGTCCTCCGACGGAAGAACAAATCAGAGAGAAAGGCCTTCTCGCTCCTCTCTCTCTCACGCCTGCTTTCTCGCACGCACCTCGGTATCCCGTTGTTTCGTATAGCGTTTGCTCCGAAATGAACAGCACGAGAATGAGTCGGGAAAGAGGGGAGGGTATAGACAAAGAGAAAAAAAGAAAGTTGCAGAGGAGGGGGCCGGCCACAAAACAACTCGCGCTGTCGCAGCCGCGGTCTGGTTTCCGCACTGGGAGGACGTACCCCTGTCTATTTGGGTGCCGCACGCCACGCTTGCGGAGGAAAAGGCTTCGCCGCGCTCCGAGCCCGAGCCTTGGCCGACGATTTGGGCGCCGTCTCTCCGTATACACCGTTCGCCACGATTAAAACGCCGACTCCCGGGCAGCACCTGTACGCGCGCACCAAGGTAAGTAATGTATATAGACGTGGGTGTCGATCAGCTGATGTCGCACCGAGCAGTCAAACGCTCGCTGTTAATATATATATATATACGTAATACATAAGGATGGCGAAGGCAGTATACTTGTTTAGCCGTTTGGTATTGTAAAACATGGTCATCAAATACCGGTGCATTCAAACCTTGTTTCTGTGTATACTTGGAGCTATCGTACTTGTTCATGTGCTGCGGTTGCTGAAGCAGTCCTTTAACCCCCTCAGAGGCCGCAACGTACCATTTTTGATGCGCTGAATTAGATGCTTCGAATATCTGGTTTAAGCCCCGGCAACATGAAGATGCTTCGAAATTCTGGTTTAAGCCCGGCAAAGTTAACATGACGCCAATCACATAGTAGCGTTGGACCAGCGAACCAAATAGTGAAGAGCTTCAGAACCAATTTCTTTATCTATTGTTCAGTGTTCCCTGTTGCAGCAGCAAGCTAAAAGCGCTGAAAAGTTGTTTCAGCACAGTTATGTACGGACGCAGTTACCCTCTGCGACGTTTACAACGTCTGTCGACATTCCTGTCGTATTAATAGCGGCTTTATGTGCCTTCATAGTCAATTTTTAATATTTATTTTATTTTTCTAATTCGTTTTCTGGCTGTCGTTTCCTGCTTCAAGCGCCGTGAAATTCGCAAACATGGAGTAGTTGAGGCGCGGATTAGCTCAACCTCTCAGCAACATGCAATTTATAGCTCAATGAAATAATGGTATCGAGACGTGTGAAATAGACCATTCGTGTGAACCGGCACGCAACTAAGGATTACGGATTGTAAAAGATAATCCAGAAGACCAGCATTAGTACCGAGTTACACTTGTCATTACGAGGTCACAGGATCGAATCCCGGTCGCGGCAGCCGCATTTCGACGGGGACGAAATGCAAGAACGTCCGCGTCTCCCACTGGTCAAAATTAATCCGGAGTCCCCCACATGAAGCGTGCCTCATAATCAGGTCGTAGTTTTGGCACATAAAACCCCACAATTCAACCCTCGTCATTGTATGTACAAACGACGCCTCCAGACAGTCGTCTATATACAAACCTTGTAGTTTTTTTTTTA